>NC_064615.1:1162381050-1162691050 GCF_023898315.1 Schistocerca nitens | reverse complement strand
AATGGAATGTAGAATTAAGTGCCCCAGATCTTAATTGCAAAAAGCGGCCGACTTGATATTTATCGATTACAGCGCCATCTACCACGAATGGAAAACAATAGTTTTTAGTAAACCGTAAGTATTTTTTTGGCGTAGACCACCTGAAAATACAGAACTGACTCCGCCCTCGCTGGAGGGTGCTTCACAGGTGGCGAGTTATTGTACAGACTGACGCCCCCTTTCGCAATATTAACTTTTTACCTAAAACATTTTTTCTCGTACGATGCGTCGTTCATGAGATATATAACTGCCAGAGCTTAAAACAAACATCCTGTATATTCTTTAAGTAAAGTGGTTGCTACTTAATGTTACCAAGTTGTGACCGTGAGCAGCTGTAGTGAGGAGACGACTTTTGACGTGCGGCTGGTGCGCAGGTGGTGGTCAGCCAGCTGACGGAATCCCCCACGGCGCTGTCCCTCGTCCGCTACGTGGAGGGCAGCGGCGGCGACCGAGACGCCCCCGGCAGCTGGGACAGCGAGCCGGAGGACGGCTGGAGGGGAGAGGGCTCCGGCTCTGGGGAGAAGCCCGTCGGTAAGTGTGCGCCGGCTGCAGCCGAGGCCACGTCAGCTGGCGGCGCACATTCCACCACACACGCCACACACTGTGACGTCGTAACTCTTCTTCTACTTTCAGAGAAAACGAAACGTACACAGGGTGGCCATAAAGTCCTGCTATAATTTCAAAAAGTTATAACTTGGAAAATATTAGAGTCAGAGCACCGTGGCTCGTAGTAAAACGTTTAGCAGCCGTCAACCCTATTTTCCGTTATGACGGAATTTCAGTAAATGTCCCACTCGTCGCTTGTAGAACATCAAGCCGATACTCGAGTTTTGCCCATGTACATGTCAGCACTGCAGCATCGGCAGTTCTCACTGCTCGATTCGTGCACGAAGAGCAGCAATTTCACTGATTGGTGACACGTGCATGCGATGCTTGGGGTAACTGCAGAAAAAGGATTGTAATGGCGTGACGTGGGGACCCATCCATCTCTTCGGAAATGTGTCATTAAGCATATTCGGCAAGTTCAAAATCGTATATGGCGGCGCATCACCTTGCTGGAGCCGCGCGGGGTAGCCGCGTTGTCTCAGGCGCCTTGCCACGGTTCGCGCGGCTCTCCCCGTCGGATGTTCGAGTCCTCCCTCGGGCAAAAGTATCTGTGTTGTGCTTAGCGTAAATTAGCTTAAGTTAGATTAAGTACACTACTAGCCATTAAAATTGCTACACCACGAAGACGACGTGGTACAGACAGCAAATTTAACCGACAGGAAGGAGATGCTATGATATGCAAATGATTAGCTTTTCAGAGCATTCACACAAGGTTGGCGCCCGTGGCGACACCTACAACGTGCTAATATGAGGAAAGTTTAAAACCGATTTCTCAAACACAAACAGCAGTTGACCAGCGTTGCCTGGTGAAACGTCGTTGTGATGCCTCGTGAAAGGAGGAGAAATGCGTACCGTCACGTTTCCGACTTTGATTAAGGTCGGATTGTAGCCTATCGCAATTGCGGTTTATGGTATCGCGACATTACTGCTCGCGTTGATCGAGATCCAATGACTGTTAGTAGAATGTGGAATCGGTGGGTTCAGGAGGGTAATAGGGAACGCCTTGCTGGATCCCAACGGCCTCGTATCACTAGAAGTCGAGTTGAGAGGCATCTTATCCCGATGACTGTAACGGATCGTGCAGCCACGTCTCGATCCCTGAGTCAACAGATGGGGCCGTTTGCAAGACAATAACCATCTGCACGAACAGTTCGACGACGTTTGCAGCAGCATGGACTATCACCTCGGAGACCATGGCTGCGGTTACACTTGACGCTGCATCACAGACAGGAGCACCTGCGATGGTGTACTCAATGACGAACCTGGGTGCACGAATGGCAAAACGTCATTTTTTCGGATGAATCCACGTTCTGTTTACAGCATCATGATGGTCGCATCGGTGTTTGGCGACATCACGGCGAACGCACATTGGAAGCGTGTGTTCGTCATTGCCATACTGGCGTATCACCCGGCGTCATGGTACGGAGAGCCATTGGTTACACGTCTCGGTCACCTCTTTTCCGCACTGACTGCACTTTGAACAGTGGACGTTACATTTCAGATGTGTTACGACCCGTGGCTCCACTCTTCATTCGATCCCTGCGAAACCCTACATTTCAGCAGGATAATGCACGACCGCATGTTGCGGGTCATGTACGGGCTTTTCTAGATAAAGAAAATGTTTTACTGCTACCCTGGCCAGCACATTCTTCAGATCTCTCACCAACTGAAAACGTGTGGTCAATGGTGGCCGAGCAATTGGTTCGTCACAGTGCGCCAGTCACTACTCTTGATGAACTTTGGTATCGTGTTGAAGCTGCATGGGCAGCTGTACCTGTACACGCCATCCAAGCTCTGTTTGACTCAATGCCCAGGCGTATCAAGGCCGTTATTACGGCCAGAGGTGATTGTTCTGGGTACTGATTTCTCAGGATCTATGCACCCAAATTGCGTGAAAATAATATAATGTATAATATAATATATTTGTCCAATGAATACCCGTTTATCATCTGCATTTATTCTTGGTGTAGCAATTTTAATGGCCAGTAGTGTAGTATGTAAGCCTAGGGACCGATGACCTCAGCAGTTTGGTTCAAAAATTTTTACCTTGCTGGAAGGTGATGGACGGCTGCGGCTCTTCGGTCTGCAGTAACAGAAAATGTGTCATCACTTCCAGGTACTCATTTCCCGATATGGTTTTCTGTGCGAAGTAAAATGGTCTTGTCACCCTAACGTGCATTAGGCCACAACAAAAATTAAGCTTCTCCCTGCCACGAAGGTGTAAACTAGCTCGCGTCCGTAGTCGACCAGTACATGTGCACCCCGGGTAATGCTAAATGAGCTAGAATGAATAGGCAACCAGACTAGATAATAAATTTCCTGGCTACAGACATGCAGACAAATCGAAATCAAAAAGCTTTAAAAAATGGACCTTTCCAGGACCAACTGATTAAAAGACTTGGCCCTGAAATTCGAATATGCCATTTAAACATAGAAAGTATTAGCCGAGCTAAAAGCGAGTACCTATCTAAACTCCTTGCAGATAATGATATTGACGTTGTTCTAATCCAGGAAACACATTCTCCAACTATGGAAGATCTGCTTAGAAGAGGTGGGATCCATGGCTACGATCTTATGGGTGCTACGTATCACAGTGTTTATGGTGTTGCCACCTATGTAAGGCGCAATATCGAGCATGCTCGTCTCATTTCGATAAATACGGAAAATGATATCCATTAAGTCTCTGTGCAAGTGGAGGAGACCATTATAAACCATATTTACAAGCCACCAAATGTGCCACGGCCACTGGATGTCCTGCCAGTTACTGCCCATCCGTCGATTTATGCTGGAGATTTTACTGGTCACTACCGTCACTGGAACTACGCATGTGACAGTGAGTGTGGTGTTGCACTCAACGACTGGGCTGGAAATGAAAATCTATTCCTGGTTTATGATACCAAGGATTTGGGAACTTTCAGATCGGCCGCTTGGCGAAGAGATTACAACCCGGAGCTCTGCTTCGTGCCCCGGGGCTGGGGAGGGCGCCCAGCGCCTATATCCAGAAAGGTCATACCTAATCTGCCACACAGCCAGAATAGGCCAGTAATCCTCTATATGGGGCTCTCTGTCCCAGTAGCGAGATCTGTACCACGACCCAGATGGAATTTCCGTAGGGCTGATTGGCGGAGTTTTGCTGACCACCTAGATAAATATATCTGTTTTATTCCACCAGAACCTAAAAACTACCCTCGATTCGTTGTGGCTCCTTACTGCTGCTAAGAAGTTTATCCCTCGTGGGTACAGAAAGGAATATACGCCAGGCTGGAATGAGCATTGTGACAACTTAATGAACAGTGTAGCGAAACTGGCGACAGCGATATTGCAGACGACCTCCTACAATGTCTTGACGCTGCTAGAAGAGTGCGATGGTGTGAGATGGTGGAAAATGTTAACTTCAGACTTTCAAGTAGAAAGGCATAGAGCCTTCTGCGTAAGCTTGGCCGAGCCTTCAATATACCCGGGCAGTAACCTGGTATTTCAAGAAACCAAACCGCTAATCTTATAGTTGAAACATCTATAATAAAACAAGAACTCACCTCTCTAAAAGCACAGTGCCCAAACGAATCCAGTTCCTCTTCACCACTTACTCTGGCTGTATTGGATGAGGCCTTGAAACAAACTAAACATGCTGAAGCGCCTGGTGTGGATAATATACACCCGGAATTTCAGATAAACATGGGTAATGGTGGAAAAAAATGGCTGATCCGCTTCTTCTCCAACATCCCAGATAGTGGAACATTTCCTATCGAGTTAAAGAAAACAAAAATAGTGGCAATTTTGAAACCAGGCAAACCAGCTGACCACCCGCAACGCTTCAGACCAATTTTCCCCTTGAGCTATACTTATAAACTCTTGGAGAGGCTCATCTATAACAGAATTAGCGGCTTCATTCTGGAACGTATTGCAGCTGAGAAAGCGGGTTTTCAGGCCATAGAGAAGTTGCTTCGGCCAAGTAATGGCCCTAACAACTTTCACGGAGGCTGGTTTCCAAGAAAACGTAAAGACACCTGTCGCGTTCGTATATCTAACTCTGGCATATGACACGGTCTGGAGAGAAGGGATGGTGTACAAATTACCAAAAACAATCCGATGCCGGAAAACAGTAACTCTCATCAATACCATGATAAACAAGAGAGGATTTGCTGTTGATAACGCAACATTGAATCGATTCTTTACATTTCATTTTGTATTACCATTCGTTGTTGCAGCTATGGCAGCAATTCACTTATTCTTTCTCCATCAAACAGGGTAGATATTTCCGTTTTTACTTGGGAGGAAATGTGAGCAAGGAGAGGAAATTAAGTAATGGTCTACCTCAGGGCTCCGTCTTAGCGCCCCTATTATTGGACATATATAGCTCCGATCTCGCCAAAACCAAGTCAACAAAATTCTGCTACCCAGACGATTTCGCTCTTGCTTGTAAAACCAAGGATCTAGGATGAGCGGAGACAATTCTCACAGAAGATCTAGGTGTCATGAGCGCCTATTTTAGCAAGTGGCGACTTAAACCCAGCACAAGTAAAACTGAAGTATGTACGTTCCATCGGACAGACAAACTAGGTAATGCGGAGCTCAGAGTGAAACTTATCGGAAACACTCTTTGCCGTAACAAGTACCCCAAGTACCTTGGTGGCACCCTTTCATACAGAAAACATCTTGAAAATACTGCTGCCAAGATAAAAACTCGTAACAGTATTATTCAAAAATTGTGTGGAATGACGTGGGGAGCTTCAGCAGATACCTTGCGCACATCACCCATTGCGCTGGTGTTCTCAGCAGCCGAGTATTGTCCCCCGGTGTAGCTAAACAGCTGCCACACAAACTTGATCGATGTTCAGTTGAACCACACTATGCGGTTAATAAGAGTGGCAATCCGACCAACACCGATTTACTGGCTTCCTCTAATGACTAACATCTATCCACCCGCAACCTGCAAAAGCGAGGCCTTGCTTAGGGAATACGGCAAGATGGAGGAGAACCTGGAATTACCCATACCAAGTTTACTACGAAATAGACTCCGTTCAAGAAACCCTCCATTGCGGCAAGCAGAAGAGCTAGATGCCAGTAACACTGGTGTGAGAGATCTGTGGGACGAAAGCTGTCAACGTATTGAAAATCCTGAAGAGCCTGAGTGGTTCCGAAAGTGTAATTGTGATATTGCTGGCACAGAACTGGACAGGAAACTGTGGGTCACATTGAACAGAGCTCTCATTGGGCATGGCCGATGCGCGGACTCTCATTGCAGATGGTGTGCTGCAGAGTCTCCGGCTTGTGACTGCGGGGCTCCGAAACAGACAATCGAACTCATTAGGGATGGATACCCCTTACACTCCTACCAGGAATGTTGGAGCGACCTCATAAAAGCTGATGGTACGGCTCTTATATGGATTGGGAACCTAGATATTGACATTTAGTTACTTTTATATGTAGTTTGTGTATTTTCATATTCATGTTATACATAGTATTACTAATGTTATATACCTGTAATTTTAAACTGCATGTGATCCATACGAATAAATAAATAAATAAATAAAATCCCTATCAGGGATGTGTTCACGTGCGTTGTGTGGATTTTTGGAGCCCCAAATCCTAATGTGAAGACTCACATGACGAGAATTGTAGAATGTTACTTCATCTGGAAACGGGCACTTTTTCCAATAGCGACCTTGGAGGCCAGAACAGAACACGCGAATCCATACCACAATACTTCGACCATTTGCACTTTGTATGCTAAAGGCATAATAGCTTATCTAATGCTTTATGCTTCCTATAGTTCGCGCGATCCATGACGAATTGACTTACGGGGGCTTCGTCGAAGTGCTGCTTGCACTCTGACAATACGTGCCTGAGACACGGGCGGACGTCCACTTCGACGGAAATCTTTATCACTCCCCGTCTCTGTGGGTTTCCTAACCACTTCATTATGTTTGTTTTTGCAATGGTGCCCTCCCTTACTGGTGTCGATAATTCCGCAGATTTACGTTCTGCATAACACACTGCACATTTCTCCTTCTTCTGACCTGTCGCTATTTTAATGAACGCCCAAGACAAATCCACAACATAGGACAAAGAAAAAAATTGTAAGAGACTAAACGTTTTACAGCAAACTCCGATTCTGTATTTCTAATAGTTTCCAAGTTGCGATTTTTTAAAATCACAACGGAACTTTACAGACACTCTCTGCCTATTAAACGAAACGAGTGTACACTGGAATTCATCGCTGTGCTTAAGCAACTCCAAGTGTAGTAGTTTAGAAACTGGTTCTCATGTGCAACATTCACGCGAAGCTTTCAGCGAGGGGCGAGCTTTTCCTGAAAGCAGTTAGGTTTTATTCAGGATTCTAATACACCGTATTATTCCTCGCTGTTTTTTTCTACAAAACCCTGTTTTTCAACATAATCTCCGTTCAATATCATGGCCTTACTGCCTGCCCACCTGGAACGAATCCATTCGTCGACGCCAGAGGCAACGTCTTCATGATTCAGTAACCTCGTTACACATCCACCTACTGCTTCCCACGGAGTGCATTCTTCATTGGGCTAAACAGGTAGAAATTGCAAATCCGGGCTGTAGCGCGGATGAGGAATAACAGTGCAGTGGAGCTTTGTGAGCTGCTCTAGGGTGCGCAGACTTGTGTCGTGGAGAGGGAGACGTTCGTTTGCACCTATGCAGAGACGAACACGCTGAAGTCGTTTGTCCAATTTCCTGAGGGTAGCCTCTCCGGTCCTCCGCGTGCTGGCCGGCCGGATACAGTTATCACTCTTGCCATGCTGGAACGTGACGACACTCTCACTCGATGTGACGGATGGATCACAGTCAGACAGCGCGCTGGTCAGCTGGAAGTCTCTGTTGGCAGTGTCGACACAGCCGTCCACCAGTCGGGGTACTCAAAGGTGAGTGCACGCCAGGTTCCTCGCCACCTAACAGTAGAC
This sequence comes from Schistocerca nitens, assembly GCF_023898315.1. Classification (NCBI taxonomy): domain Eukaryota; kingdom Metazoa; phylum Arthropoda; class Insecta; order Orthoptera; family Acrididae; genus Schistocerca; species Schistocerca nitens. The sequence continues at coordinate 1,162,683,473 of NC_064615.1, read as the reverse complement.
CATAAAGAGCCATGAAGGACCACCTGTGCGGAATTGCGCGACCGTCACGAGGCTGATCGTGACCATTTTTTGTCGAACAGCTTCACAGGTGTTGAAACATGGGTTCATCATTTCGAACAGGAAACAATATGGCTATGTAAGGAGTCACGCCACACCACCTATCCTCCGAAGGAGAAGTTGCGCGCAACACCCTTCAGCCCGTAAAGTCGTGGCGACAGTCTGTTTGAAATATTCTCTCACGCCGCAACGATCAACTCTGAAGTGTATTGTGCTACCCTCACGAAAGTGAAGAAACAACTTCTGGTTGCTCGTCGCCACAAAAATGCAAACGAACTTCTAATGACAACGCGAGGCCTCTCTTAAGTTTTTGCGCCCGAGAGGAACTCACAAAACTTCACTGGACTGTTCTTCTCCATCCACCCTACAGCCTCGATCTCGCACCTTCCGACTACCGTCTGCCCGGACCAATGAAGGATGCACTCCGCGGGAACCAGTACGTGGATGATACGGAGGTTAGAGATGCAGCGAGACGCTGGCTTCGGCGTCGACGAGTAGAGTGGTGCCAAACGGGCAACCAGACTCTGCCAGTAAGGTGGCGTAAAGCCGTCGCAATGAACAGAGATCGCGTTGAGAAGCAGGGTTTTGTAGTCATAAGAATGCGGAATTACATGGTGTATTAGAGTCCTGAAAGAAACAAACCTGTTTTCAGAAGAAAAAAAAAATGTGCGGCATTACTTACTGAACGTTCAAATGGCTCTGAGCACTATGGGACTTGACATCTGAGGTCATCAGTCCCCTAGAACTTACAAGGGAACCTCCCCATCGCACCCCCCTCAGATTTAGTTATACGTTGGCACAGTGGATAGGCCTTGAAAAACTGAACACAGATCAATTGAGAAAACAGGAAGAAGTTGTGTGGAACTACGAAAAAATAAGCAAAATATACAAACTGAGTAGTCCATGTGTAAGATAGGCAACATCAAGGCTGATGTTAGCTCAGGAGCGCTGTGGTCCCGTGGTTAGTGTGAGCAGCTGCGGAGCGAGAGGTCCTTGGTTCAGGTCTTCCCTCCAGCGAAAAGTTTAATTTTTTTTCAGTTTATGTGACAAACTCTTATGTTTCCATCACTTTTTTGGGAGTTATTATCACATCCACAAGAAAACCGAAATCGGGTAAGGTAGAAGAATTTTTTTACCCATTCGCCAAGTGTACAAGTTAGGTGGGTCGACAACATATTCCTGTCATGTGACGCACATGCCGTCACCAGTGTCGTATAGAATATATCAGACGCGTTTTCCTGTCTAGGAATCGGTTGACCTACACCAGTGTCGTATAGAATATATCAGACGCGTTTTCCTGTCTAGGAATCGGTTGACCTATGACCTTGCGATCAAATGTTTTCGGTTCCCATTGGAGAGGCACGTCCTTTCGTCTACTAATCGCACGGTTTACCGGTGCGGTCGCAAAACACAGACACTAAACTTATTACAGTGAACAGAGACGTTAATGAACGAACGGACAGATCATAACTTTGCGAAAATAAAGAAATTAAAATTTTCAACGGAGGTAAGAATTGAACCGAGAATCTCTCGTTCCGTAGCTGCTCACGCTAACCACGGGACCACGGCGCTCCTGATCTCACTTTGGCCTTGATGTTGCCCATCTTACGCATGGACTACTCAGTTTGTATATTTTGCATATTTTTTCATAGTTCCACACAATTTCTTCCTGTTTTCTCGATTGATCTGTGTTCTGTTTTTCAAGGCTTATCCAGTGTGCCAACTTATATCTATATCTGAGGGGGCTGCGATGGGGAGGTTCCCTTGTTAGAGCTACTTAAAACTAACTAAACTAAGGACATCACACACATCCATGCCCCGGCCGGATTCGAACCTGCGACCGTAGCGGTCACGCGGTTCCAGACTGAAGCGCCTAGAACCGCACGGCCACACCGGCCGGCACTTACTGAACGTCCCTCGTAGCTTTTCTTTTACTTTCGCAGAAAGGGAAACGTACAAGATATTCATAAATTTCTCATATCGTTTCCGAAAATCATAACTGCGAAACTATTCGAGAGAGAACATCGTGATTTTTTTATAAATATGTCCTCCCTGTACAGGAATATACGTAACGTGCGACTGCAGCTTGTGACACAAGGACGACGACATATCGAGGTTTGGGTCTGGCCATGATTCGTGCACGGGTAGCCGAAGCCGTTAAGGCGACCGCTGGCGTAAACCGGGCAAACCGGGTCAGAGTCCAGGTCCGACACGAGCTTTCACTGTAGCCATGCGCGCGTGTCAGAACGACTATTCCATCGCACTTCTTAATGACACAGACACTGTTGTTTAGTATCACGGATGTGTTCATGTGTGTGGTGTCGGTGTCAGCAGCCACAAATCCCAACGTTGTGGTGGCTCACATATCCAGAATTGTGAAACGTTACTTCATCTGGACACAGGCATATTTTCAAGAAGTCATTCTAAGCGACTATGGAGGCCAGTATAGATCACGCGGATGGATACCAAAATGGACGATTGTTTGGCTGTATTACCTGTAACACTTGCACTTTGTGGTACATAAAATTACGCGACCGCTAATATAACACGTTACGAGCAATCGTCCTTGGTTCCTGCAATTCGCGCGATGCACGACGAGTTGACTTGCTGAGGCTGAATTGAAATTCAGTCATCAAGTCTGTCAACACGTGCTTGAGACCTAGTCGTACTTCCACTTCGACAAAAATCTTTGACACTGCTTGTCTCATTAAAGCTTTTGAACCAACTCATTGTGCTTGTTTTTTTCCGGTGTTGACCTACCATACTGGCAGCGATAATTCTGCAGTACCATTGTAACAGATTTAGGTTCTCCATACCAGATAATACATGGAACTTTCTTCTGGCCTGTCGCTATTTTGATGCACCCCAAGTCAAATATGTAACATAGGACAAAAGGAAAAGAAAAAAGGTATGACAGCTGCTAAACTTTTTACAAAAAAGCACGATTCTCTATATCTAAAACTTTGAAACCATAGCGCGACTCTGTGGGCTCCCCGTACGTATTGCGTTAAATGAATCTATCGCTTTTGCTGAGCAGCTCCTAGTATACTAATTGAGAAACTGGTCGTCGTATACCACATTCACATGAAGCTTTCTAGATACTTGCTGGACGCACTACTTTGGTCTCACTTGCGTCTACAATTTTTAGCATTTCAACAAGTAGAATTTTGTGGCAAGACTGTTTTAGCTTTATTACGCATGTCATTGTTCCCAACTGCAACACACTGGCAAGTAATCTTTCAAGCGATTTAGCCTCACTTGACCATTTTTCATTGGCCCTAGTAACCTAGCTGTAAGGTGCATTAATTACATAATGAAGTAACCATCCATTTTGGTAACAATGGGACTTGATCGTTGTATAGCTTACTATGGCATCTGCACCTCTCATTAAAATTCTAATACACTACAAGTTGGCTGGTCAATCTGACTTTTGTCAGCGGTAACACACATATCTATAATACAATTTCGCGTATTTTTCATTTTGTAAAGGAAAAACGGGAAGACAGTTTCATCTTATAATCTGTCATTATAAAACCAAACTTCTCCAGCTATGAGCTGTCCACCTGTGAAACGGAAGGCTCTGTAATGACGCCGAGTTCTGACATTAAGAGGACAGACAATGTTGGCGTTGGAATTTGAGACAGCCAGCTCTCACTACAGGTTTAGCCTGGGTCGCCTTCTTCACCCTCTTAAGCGTTGATATTTCCAAGTGCACACAGAACTTTTTCATATTTGAAAATTGCTTCATTTGGTAACTACAGTCCTTTGCATTAGTGTTGTCCTAACGTGATCATGTTATTCGACTTACGGGGTATACGAGGGTCGCTGTTGAGATATGACATACTCTCTTTCCTAGCACCTCCCAGTCATTCAGCGTACGCTGTTTCCAGGATTACGTAATTTTCATTTTGAACGTAAACTCTTCTAATTTGTTAGGCAGGATGATTTTCCTCTTTAGTTTTTTCTTGCACAATAGACTTTTCGAACCTTCAGTTGGGATCCTCTTCAGGTTCACCTGGTGTTCCCAGATAGCTGAACACTGTCTAAGAGCAGTGTCGTGTTTACTTATCAGAGGCAGTTTGCCTGCACTTACTCTGAAGAAGTGCGGCTATTGGGCGAAACTTTTCAGTCTATTATTGCTGGTAACCCGACGAGTAGAATAATATGTGCTCTTATGAACGTACAAAAAGGATTCTGCTGAAACCTATTAAAATATTGAAATTAACTGTTCACCTTACTTTATAGCAAGTCATTTATTGAGGAAATTGAGACGTCTAGTTGTAAGCATAAATACTTTTGTGAACTACTCGAAAGATTTGTTAGTAATATTGAGCACGGTGAAAATGTACATGGGTGACAGACATTCTTGTAAGTTTTGATATGAAATGAGTATCCCAGTAGCAGGTACTTTGGAAATCAGAGGGGAGGAAGTTGTTCCGTATGTGCGTGACCTGGTCCAATTATGTCTGTAAACGAGCTGTTTAAGTGGAACGTAAAATTTTATCAGAATTGGTATTGCCATTGGTTAACCTTTATAGCCAGTCGCAGCTGACATTTTTATGCAACAATTTGAACAATATGCATTAATAAGTGCGCCACTAAAGTCTTCCGCTTGTCTCTACTATGTGAATGACACACAATAAGAGCTTGATACATTCCACAATGTGTCAGAATAGATTCATCACGCAATGAACTTCACCAGGGAGGTAGGGAATGATGTCAGTCTGTTGTTCCCACATGTGGTGATCCAACAGTGTAGGGAATGATGTCAGTCTGTTGTTCCCACATGTGGTGATCCAACAGTAGTCTAGACATAGTGTGTAGAAAGCCTAGAAACACAGATAAATATCTAGACGCCACTTCGTATCAGCACTCAGTCGAGAAGCAAGCATTGTTAAGCACTCTGCCTTCATGTGCCTTCCGTATCAACGGTAATAGCAGCTTGAAATCGCAGCTGAATCTGTTAAAGAAGACACTCAAGGCCAACGACTGTGATGGTTTATCCATAGAAAGAGTTTTCAAACGACATATCGTTAATTATGCTAATATGTAAGATGACGAACCGCCTTCTTCTCTGTTACGCTACCGTTCATTTATAGACTTACAACCCGCATATGCGGACTTATGTTTCCGTCATAACAAAATAAAAATCTTTTTGTGTGGGTGTGGCAAAGTGCATATAGAAGAAACGGGAAGGACTGGAAAAGAATGTACTGAACGGCACGACCGCCACAGGCAGTTAAAACAAAGTGTGATATGTGCGGGAAAGGAGCACTCGAGGAAGGTAGCCAAAATATAGATTTCAACAACGTACGAGTGCTAGCCGAGAAAAGCAACATTCAACGTCTGAGAAACGAGCGAGATTTATAAGAACGAATATTAACTCGAATAGAGAAGGCGGCTATAGGCTTCCAGTTTCGTGGCCTCCCGCAGTCGAGGAAGTAAATACACGGCGACGGTGCGCGAGGAATGCAAACAAGGACCAACATGCCAGCTTTGAGGCTCGATAATAATATCTGCATAAAAGTTTCCCGTCTCCTGCTCTTCTAGTTTTGCTATCTGTCCAATGACGGCGGCCCACCCACAGCGGCCGCAAAAATTTCAACAAATAACTTCACTTATTGAGAATGAACACGGGAAAATTCCGTTTTAAAATTTGCAAGGTACGCTTTATGTCCAAGCCACATTTTATTTCCTTATTTTCCTGTTTTACAATGTCGTATCACTTCTTTAGATACGATCAGTGAGTAAAGCGGTGCTGCAGAAAGCACAAGGTCGGGAGTGAGTAAGATTTCAGTTGCCACGCCGGCCGAAGGAGCCGGTGGACCATACGGCGCTGCCGGCGGGCGGCGGTGCGAGGCGCTGCGGCTGGACGGGAGAACGCATCACGTCAACTGCGGGGTGCCAGGGGGAAACAAAAACACAGTCGTCCTGGCGCGATGCAGGTACTCTCACTTAGGGAATATTCACTAATAAAAGTCTCCTTTTCCAATACAGATGTTAGGAGAAGCCTACGGGTAAATACTTTTTTACAACAATACCACAGTGCTAGAAATCGAGCATCGTAATAAACAAAAGAATAATGTTTAAACTAACGAAAACGTACGAACGCGTACGAAAAATTACGAGTGTGAGTACGAGATACAGGCTGCGCGCCATAGGCGCGAGTCGCCGATGGGATGCTTTCTGATCTACGAGGGCCGTTCAGAAAGTAACCTCCGGTTGATTTAAAAAAATACACCAAGTTAAATAAAAATATTTTAATATATAAATCTTACAACTACATCTTTGCACTATTTTTCTACATAGTCTCCATAGCGATTGAGGCACTTATCGTATCTCTTCACAAGCTTTGAAATTCCTTCTGCATAAAAATCACCCGCTTGTGCCTGGAGCCAGCCTGTGACCGCATCTTTGAGCTCTTCGTCGTCATCAAACCACTATGACCCGAGCCATTTCTTCAAATGCATGAAGAGGTGATAATCACTTGGCGCCAGGTCTGGGCTGTAAGGTGGATGGTTGATAACGTCCCACTTGAAGGACTCAAGAAGGGCTGTTGTTCTGCGAGCAGAGTGAGGACGGGCGTTATCGTGCAAAAAAACGATACCGGAAGTCAGCATACCACGGCGTTTCTTCTGTATAGCCCGTCGTAACTTTTTTATTGTTTCACAGTACACGTCTTGATTATGGTCGTACCACGTTCCATTAATTCAACCAACAACACCCCTTTGGCATCCCAAAACACCGTTGCCATCAGTTTTCTGGCAGAAAAATCTTGCGAGGCTTTTCTTGGTTTGGTAGACGAATTTGAATGTGCCCACATCTTTGATTGTTCTTTTGTCTCAGGGTTCACGTACTTAATCCAGGTTTCGTCACCGGTCACGATTCTGTTTAACAATGGTTCTCCTTCGTCCTCATAACGTGACAGAAAGTCTAATGCAGAGGCCATTCTTTGAGTTTTGTGGTGGTCGGTAAGAATTTTGGGCACCCATCGTGCACAGAACTTACGGTAACCCAATCTTGCTGTCACTATCTCGTACAAGGGAGTCTTAGAAATCTGTGGAAAACCAGTAGACAACTCCGACATTGAGAAACGTCGATTTTCACGAACTTTTGCATCAACTGTCTGAACGAGTTCGTCAGTCACCAATGATGGTCTACCACTCCTCTCTTCATCATGAACGTTTTCTCGTCCACTTTTAAATAAACGTACCCATTCACGGACAACTCCTTCACTCATAACTCTTGGTCCGTACACGGCACAAAGCTCACGATGAATAGCTGCTGCAGAATATCCTTTGGCTGTAAAAAACCTTATGACAGCACGCACTTCACATTTGGCGGGGTTTTCTATTGCAGCACACATTTCAAACTGCCACAAAAACTAAACTAGCGCAGGTATGACGTTCACTCGACCATGGCTTGATGCCGACTGACCTGTTGAGTGCGTGAACGCACAGATGGCGTCGCTACTCCCCCCACAACCCGCACTGTGACCAATCGGAGGTTACTTTCTGAACCGCCCTCGTAGTTCTGTCGTAAGACCACACTCTCAGGAAATTGCTAGTTTTCAGTTAATCATTATTAATTGTGTCGATATTATCAGTTTATGGTGGTTAGTAAATAAATAAATCATAATGACATACGTTTTGAACGTTATTCCGAATAATACACCTTTCCGCTTCATCAGATAGAATCACAGGAAGCATAACTGCTCTTTACAGAGAACCAGACGGCACTGATACTGCTTCTGCGAGGGATATAAACTTCGAGAGATTCTCAGCAAAACAGCTAGAAAGCATCCTATACGACGACTAACTAAGACATTCCAAGGACAGATTGTCTTAACCTCCGCAAAATCTGATGCAAAAGCGCATGGGTCGGGGGTCGGGAGCGTTCTTGCAAAGCGAACGTGACACTGGTCTTTGAAACTATTCTGCTAATTTGGAACTCCGGAGTACCCTAGAGGAAATCTGAACAGAACGGTCGAAACGGTGATTGTGGAAGAAACGTGCTACAAGATTTTACCTCCAACGACAACAATCACAAAAGCGTGCAGACCCACATTGTTTTATTTCTGTTTTCAAGTCTCTGTGAGCTTTGTAAAGTGTATTCTGTCTGGTAACGTATTTTCACTGTTTATGGATCGTATTTTCTGTAGTCTACGTTGGGGACCAAAATACTGACCGAGGAGCTGTAAAATCGTTGTAGAACATCGAAACAGGATCGTACGCTTCAAAACACCGAACGACCGAACGGTCACAGAATTATGACTAAAAACGTATGATACAGAGTATAAGTACAGAATCATCGTGAAAGACTGGCAGTACTTGTATGTCATTTATAAAATAATAAATATGCAGAAAGGGAATTAGTCACAAAGATATTTAAGACAAAAAATGGTGATGGCGAGCCACTAAGGGCTGCTGGTTACCTACGCGGTTACAGGTTGCAAACGGACTAGAGATTCTGTACTTATACTCTGTATCACACGTTTTTAGTCATAATTCTGTGACCATGTTATAGACCATTCTTTGATTTAAATTCTGACGAAGACACTCCTAGCAGTGTTGAAACACGGTTAATTCGTTAAAAATAGTGACCGAGGGCTGTTTTCTTTCAATTGTAACTATTCTCGGTCTCTGAACGTGCAGCCATTTACAAAATTTTGTGATATACTTCTATTTCGGCCCACTTACATACGTTCTTATGTCTTTCATTTATCACTATATGGTATTCAACAGCAAACAAATATTTATTATGATCGAACAGTCCACGGGTGTATTGCCGCTTCATAGTGACGGACACAACATTACGGCTATCAATCATGTCTCCATCGTCAGGTGCGCTGACGAATTGAGCTCCTGAGGGCGGGTGGCCGCCTTATAACCCCCCCCCCCACCCCGCTAATGGGCCGTTCCTTCCGTGGAGTATTCTTAATTATACTCAGTGCTGGTTCCCATACCTTGCTACAATTATAACCGCAGTCTCGGTTGATGAGTTCGTCCCTGTTGCGAATTTCGATGCTCTCTCTCTGACAACGCTGTCCCAGTATTTAGCAGTCTGGGCCGAGATCTTGGTACGCTCGTAATCCAACTCTTGTTTTCCGGACAAACAGTGCTCTCCGACCGCCGACTTGTTAGGATACTTCAGTTGTGTGTGCCTTTGATGTTCTGGGCAACGATCTTCGATGGTGCGCACTGTCTGTCCAATACAAGTCTTACCACACTGATAGTGAATCTGGTATACACCTGCCTTTCGCAATCCGATATCATCTTTCACACTTCCCAATAACGCTCATATTTTATTGGGCGGGCAAAAGATAAACTCGATGTTTCTTTAATATGCGTCCGATATTCCCCAATAGTGCGCCAGTGTACGGAATAAATGCAGTGGCTACTTCTTCCTCTGGGACTCCTTCCGTCCTCAAAGGTTGTACTGTAGTGGTGGGGCAGAGAACGCGTCTAATCTGCCATTCCGAGTACCTGTTTTCTCGGAATACGGTACTGACTGGTTCCAGCGCCTGGGGCAGACTCTCTGTGTCTGGGATGCTGCGAGCCCTGTGTACCAGTGTTTTTAGAACCCCAGTTCTCTGAGAAGGGTAGTGACAGCTGTTTACATGCAAATACAGATCAGTGTGCGTTTTCTTCCTGTACACACTGTGACGTCCAGGAATGGTAATCGTCCTTCTGCTTCGGTCCCCATTGTGCATTGTATCTTGTGATGTATGGAGTCCAGGAGCTTGTCCCTGCCATGGGGCCAGGTGACGAACTTTTCATCCACATAACGGAAAAAGCAAGTAAGTTTCCATTCGGGTGACGCCAAGGCTTCCTCCTCGATGTACTCCATATACAAATTCGCGCCCACGGGTGACAGTGGGCTACGCATCATGACTACTTCCGTTTGTTCACCGTATTCTCCATTAACAGAAAATACGTGGAGGTCAGGAAATGTTTGATAACGTCGGTGGTCGTCTCGTCAAATTTCTGGCTATAAGCACGACTATAGCTAACACTTGGTTCAAGAATCATAAAAGAAGGTTGTATACATGGAAGAATCCTGGAGATACTAGAAGGTATCAGTTAAATTATATAATGGTAAGACAGAGATTTAGGAACCAGGTTTTAAATTGTAAGACATATCCAGGGGCAGATTTGGACGCTGACCACAATCTATTGGTTATGAACTGTAGATTAAAACTGAAGAAACTGCAAAAAGGTGGGAATTTAAGGAGATGGGACCTGCATAAACTGACTAAACCAGAGGTTGTACAGAGTTTCAGAGAGAGCATAAGGTAAGAGTTGACAGGACTGTGGGAAAGAAATACAGTAGAAGAAGAATGGGTAGCTCTGAGGGATGAAGTAGTGAAGGCAGCAGAGGATCAAGTAGGTAAAAAGACGAGGGTTAGTAGAAATCCTTGGGTAACAGAAGAAATATTGAATTTAATTGATGAAAGGAGAAAATATAAAAATGCAGTAAAAGAAGCAGGCAAAAGGGAATACAAGCGTCTCAAAAATGAGATCGACAGGAAGTGCAAAATGGCTAAGCAGGGATAGCTAGAGGACAAATGTAAGGATGTAGAGGCTTGTGTCACTAGGGGTAAGACAGATACTGCCTACAGGAAAATTAAAGAGACCTTTGGAGAGAAGAGAGCCACTTGTATGAATATCAAGAGCTCAGATGGAAACCCAGTTCTAAGTAAAGAAGGGAAAGCAGAAAGGTGGAAGGAGTATATAGAGGGTCTATACAAGGGCGATGTACTTGAGAACAATATTATGGAAATGGAAGAGGATGTAGATGAAGATGAAATGGGAGATACGATACTGCGTGAAGAGTTTGACAGAGCACTGAAAGACCTGAGTCGAAACAAGACCCCGGGAGTAGACAACATTCCATTGGAACTACTGACGGCCTTGGGAGAGCCAGTCCTGACTAAACTCTACCATCTGGTGAGCAAGATGTATGAGACAGGCGAAATACCCTCAGACTTCAAGAAGAATATAATAATTCCAGTCCCAAAGAAAGCAGGCGTTGACAGATGTGAAAATTACCGAACTATCAGTTTAATAAGTCTCAGCTGCAAAATACTAACGCGAATTCTTAACAGACGAATGGAAAAACTGGTAGAAGCCGACCTCGGCGAAGATCAGTTTGGATTCCGCAGAAATGTTGGAACACGTGAGGCAATACTGACCCTACGACTTATCTTAGAAAATAGATTAAGGAAAGGCAAACCTACATTTCTAGCATTTGTAGACTTAGAGAAAGCTTTTGACAATGTTGACTGGAATACTCTCGTTCAAATTCTAAAGGTGGCAGGGGTAAAATACAGGGAGCGAAAGGCTATTTACAATTTGTACAGAAATCAGATGGCATGAAAGGGAAGCAGCGGTTGGGAAGGGAGTGAGACAGGGTTATAGCCTGTCCCCGATGTTATTCAATCTGTATATCGAGCAAGCAGCAAAGGAAACAAAAGAAAAATTCGGAGTAGGTATTAAAATTCATGGAGAAGAAGTAAAAACTTTGAGGTTCGCCGATGACATTGTAATTCTGTCAGAGACAGCAAAGGACTTGGAAGAGCAGTTGAACGGAATGGATAGTATCTGGAAAGGAGGATATAAGATGAACATCAACAAAAGCAAAACGAGGATAATGGAATGTAGTCGAATTAAGTCGGGTGATGCTGAAGGTATTAGATTAGGAAATGAGACACTTAAAGTAATAAAGGAGTTTTGCTATTTGGGGAGCAAAATAACTGATGATGGTCGAAGTAGAGAGGATATAAAATGTAGACTGGCAATGGCAAGGAAAATGTTTCTGAAGAAGAAAAATTTGTTAACACTGAGTATAGATTTAAATGTCAGGAAGTCGTTTCTGAAAGTTTTTGTATGGAGTGTAGTCATGTATGGAAGTGAAACGTGGACGATAAATAGTTTGGACAAGAAGAGAATAGAAGCTTTCGAAATGTGGTGCTACAGGAGAATGCTGAAGATTAGATGGGTAGATCATATAACTAATGAGGAGGTATTGAATGGAATTGGGGAGAAGAGGAGTTTGTGGCACAACTTGACAAGAAGAAGGGACCGGTTGGTTGGACATGTTCTGAGGCATCAAGGGATCACAAATTTAGCATTGGAGGGCAGCGTGGAAGGTAAAAATCGTAGAGGGAGACCAAGAGATGAATACGAGTACATTAAGCAGATTCAGAAGGATGTAGGTTGCAGTAAGTACTGGGAGATGAAGAAACTTGCACAGGATAGAGTAGCATGGAGAGGTGCATCGAACCAGTCTCTGGACTGAAGACAACAACAACAACAACAACCACGACTGACTCTTGTAGAGGCAGCTTGGTGAATAACGAAACAAACTGTCGAGACAATTTCTGGCTGCAAGACTCAGTTATCCTGGTGAGCTTCTACGTTGTTTCATTATTCACCAGGTAGCATCTATTAGAGTCAGTCGTGATTATATCCAGAAATTTGAAGACCACCGACCTTTTCAAGCATGTCCTGACCTCCAAGAGAAGAGCTGATGGCACATTGGATCACGGTGTGTACAGGAAGAAAACGCACACTGATCTGTATTTCTACGTAGTCAGCCGTCACCAACCTTCTCAGGGAAATGGGGTTCTAAAAACACTGGTACACAGGGCGCGCAGCATCTCAGACGCAGAGAGTCTGCCCCAGGAGCTGGAACGCATCAGAACCGTATTCTTCCGAGAGAAAGGGTACTCGGAATGGCAGATTAGACGCGCTCTCTGCCTCACCACTACAGTACAACCTTTGGAGACAGAAGGAGTCACGGAGGAAGGAGTAGCCACTTCATTTACTCCGTACACTGGCGCACTGTCGGGGAAAATCGGACGGATATTAAAGAAACACCGAGTTAAAACTGTCTTTTACCCGCCCAATAAAACACTAGCGTTACTGGGAAGTGTGAAAGATGATCTCAGATTGCGAAAGGCAGGTGTATACCAGTTTCACTATCAGTGTGGTAAGACTTGGATTGGACAGACAGTGCGCAACATCGAAGATCGTTGCCGAGAACATCAAAGGCACACGCAACTGAAGTATCCTAACAAGTCGGCGGTCGCAGAGCACTGGTTGTCCGGGACACGCGAGGTGGTTTACGACCGTACCAAGATCTCGGCCCAGACTTCTAAATATTGGGACAGCGTTGTCAGAGAGAGGCCATCGAAATTCGCACATAGGACGAACTCATCAAATGTGATTGCGGTTATAATTGTAGCAAGGCATGGAACCAGCACTGAGTATAATTAAGAATACACTCAGCAACGAAAACAATCTGGCGAGCTGGGCGGACGCAGCAACTACACCGACCCCTACGTCTCCGCGACTACCGACGCGCGACTGTGGGCGCGGACCGCGGAGGGAACGGCACATGGGGGGAGGGCATATAAGGCGGCTGCCCGCCCTCAGGAGCTCATTTCGTCAGCGCACCTGACGATGGCGACATGATTGATCGCCGTAATATTGTGCCCATGGACCAGCAGTATACCCATGGACTCTTCGATCAAACAAATTCCCCGGGAGAAACTGAAGAATCACATTATTTATTATTATAATATGATTATACGAGGGTTGGAACTAAAATAGTGGCAACTATTTATTCACAATCAATACAAAAGAGTTACATGTTTGCACCTGTTACTGTCCTTCAAAGTATTCACCAGCGTTGTGTAGAGCCTATTGCCAGCCATGTGGAATGCGTAGTACACCGTTAGCAGAGCCTGCTATGTTGGTGTGAATGGAGTGGTCTACTACCTGTCGAATCTCTGATACAGTTCTGAAGCGGATGCCACCTTCATCTTGGGAATCAAATGCACAGTATGACTGTTCGTTTTTGGAGCATCACCTGCGACCAGCTTTGCAAAAGAAGCAGCGACACTTTCTGCGCAGCCCATCCATCATTTCACACGACAATGCGCGGCCGCATACAGCGCAAGCTGTGGCTCCTCTGTTTGGTCGATGGGACTGGGAGGTACTGTATCATCCACCATACTCCCCGGACTTAGTCGTTGTGACTTTGATTTGATTCCGAAGATGAAGAAACCACTTCGTGGCATTCGCTTCAGAACTGTTCCACAGATTCTCACCATCAATAGAACAGGCTCTGCTAACGGATACTACGCCTTCCACGTTGCTGGCAACGGATTCTACACAGCACTGGTGACTACCTTGAAATACAGTAACAGGTAAAAACATGTAAATCTTTTGTATAGGTTGTGAATAAATAGTTGCCACTATTTAAGTTCCAACCCTCATACTATTGGCACCGACGGAAGTACACTGCTCAAGTCGTACAAATCATCGACTTTGTACACATACGAACAAACACGCTTTCACATACACTACGCTTTTAATTTTCTTATCTGGGACATACAGCCGCACAATTAAATCAAAAACAGTTTCCATCCTTCGGTTCCGACCATGGGTAGCGGCATGCTGTAGAGCAAATACCACAACTGGAAATCCCCCTCCCATGTATTTCCTATTGGTATTCCCTCTGCCTCACTTCAAGCACACCTGGTATTTCGATGAAAAGTTTTTGAGTTTAAAATGGGTCTTCACTCAAACAGCCCGCTTCTACCCAGAAAAATAGAAACGGAATACAAGGTCTCCTTTATCTACGCCCACACGACTACTCTTCAGTACACACTTAAGTGCCCGACACAGGATTCATCAAATAACTTTCAGACTATTTATCTGCCGTTCCGCTCTCGAATAGCACGTGGGAAAAACGAACACTGAAATCTCTCTGTGCGAGGTCTCATTTCTTTTATTTTATAACGATGGCGATTGTCCCCTTGTGTAGGTGACGGCGAACAAAAATATTTTCGCATTCAGAGGAGAAAATCGGTCATCGAAATTTGATGAGAAGATCCTGCCGCAACGAAAAACGCCTTTGTTTTAATGATTGTCACTTCAGTTCTCGTATCACGCCCGTGGCACGCTGTCCGCTACTCCGCGGTAATACAAAGCGAACTGTCCTCCTTGAAGGAGAGGGTGCCATACCGCACAGCAATACTGCAGGAGAGAACGCACAAGCGTAATGTGCGTAGTCTTTTCAGTAGATTTGTTGCATCTTCTACGTGTCCTTCCAATGAAACGAGGTCCTTGGTTCGCTTTCCCCCAGCATTTTCTATATGATAATTCCAGCTTAAATTGTTTGTAATTGTTATCCTTAGGCAAAAAGTTGAATTGACGTAATTTAAATTTGTTTGATTTCTCGTGTAAAAGAAACTTAACGGATTTCTTTTAGTACTCATGTGAAGGACCTCACACTTTTTACACTTTAAAGTCAATTTCCGCTTTTCACACCACACAAATGTCTCCATCATTTCGCAATTGATTTTGAGCTTCTGATGACTTTGTTAGACGGTAAACGATTGCATCATCTGCAGGCAATATGAAGGGGCTGCCCAGATTGTCTCCTAAATTGTTTATGTAGATAAGAAAAGGTGTGGGTTGGTAACACTTCTTGAGCTGTACCAGATATCACTTCTGTTTCACACAAGCATTATTGAAATATATTCACTAATCGTAATAAATGTTCAGAAATGTAATTAATCTTATAAACGTAGGCTTCTGGGGCCTTTGTCACTCTCAATAAAATTTTTTCTGGGTTTGTGACCACATTGTCAATATGTAAAACTACCGACGTTTCGGTCACTGTTACAAGTGACCTTCTTCAGGGCGATTTTGTTTCCGGTCACAAATCCAGAAAAATTTTATTGATTGTAATTCATCTTCTTCAGTTTACTATTTCATGCACTCATTTTTATGTTTATCTTTGTTTTTGCTGTTCTAGTTGTTGGAGGTGAGACGATGTCAACAGACAATACTGTTTATCCCTCTTCGGATGAAGAAAGTGACAAACAAGGGACGAGTACTTCCAGTAACAGACTTCCAGCTGACACGGTGCTCGCTGTCTGCTGCGTTATACTTACAAGTCGTGTTCTGTACGTAGCCAGTATGTGGTAATCAGCACAATGCCTTCCTTAAGCCGTGTGCTTCAAATCTCTTTCCGATTCTACATTTAAAGAGATGTCAGAAACGACATTATGCCTATGGAAATCCAGTACATAGAGCGAATCACTCTGTGATAACGTAATTAAAAAGTTATACATTGCCCTCAAGTGGCAACTGTACCAATTTTTTTTGAAAGATTTAATCACTTTTGGAAACGGTGTTGCCTTTGGATGAGAAAATGTCTAATAGCATCAAGATACTTCAGAAGATTTTATAGCTCTTTGAGTAGCAGATCGAAGTACAAAAGCCCTTGATCTAAGATCTCATGTGTAAAGAAGGTGGTATTCATATCGTTAATAAAAATTTCGTAAGCGTTATACGTTTCAGCACTGACCATTTAGGTGCTGAGTGTTTATTTAAATTATATACTTTGTGGTCTGAAAAGAAGACAAAAAACTGAAGAATGTGACACATCAAAGGAAACATGAAATATCGTTTTCATTGAAGTGTGTCTCACAATGTAATCAATAAAAGCTGAAGAATTTAACGATGTTTAACAATAAACTCTTACAGAACTTACAAACTTGTACAAAATCAGTCAAATATTTTTGTACAAACCAAACATCACGTTTAGAATGTAACATTCTTCTGTATCAATAGATCAACTGCTTGTGTACAGCAAATATAATGCCAAAAAATGACGTGCACAGCTTGTTATCTTTATGTGAATCTCTTTCCACATTAAGTCAGTTCACTCTGATTGTTTTTATTGCAGGTTAAATAATCCTTTTCCTTGGGACGAGAATTGTTTCAAACATACAGAAATTCAGGACTATTTTGCGTTCACTTGTTACCAAAAATGTATTGTTTAAGATTACATTTAATTTACATTAAAGAGGCGCTGTCACGCCCGGTGTCCCGTATGACTACATTTAGGTTTAAGTAGTTCTAAGTCTAGCGGACTGATGACCTCAGATGTTAAGTCCCATAGTGCATAGAGCCATTTGAACTATTTTGAACGAGAAACAAAATCAAGGTTCCTAGTATTTGTGTATGCATTCGTATGAGTACTGTAGCAATCATGTGGTCTTCTTCTTTCATTCATTGCGTGAAGTGGGAAAACATTTTTAGAAAGAGCTTTGTAATTTGTCTGTTGTGTAGTAAAAACTGTGCGCCTGACGCCCGAGATCCAACTAACAATGAACTAATTAAAAAGGAATACAGAATAGTAATGTTAAAAATCTGTAGGTACCTGTTTACAAGAGATGATAGAAGTGGTGGCCACGGGCATTTCGAGACAGAGTTGCCACTTCACAAGCAATTCCACAAGAGAAAGTTAACCGGCACGTGAGGTGTACCGGTTTTATGTGGGCACCTTGTGTAAAGTTGTCGTGTAATATATGAGATGTGCAGTTTAGGTCCTCATATCAGTAATCACTGAAATTGGGTTCAAAATAATAATTAAACAACTACACTCTTGAACCACTAAGATCACAATATAACTTCAAAAAAAGCTCTCGCTATCATGAACTTCGCAAAACATCTCACTAAAACGTCAGATCACTTCGCGTTGCATTCAGAATCCATCGATCTACCAGGACAGTAATTGACGATTTAACTTTGTCTGAAACATACATCCATGCAAGGGACGAAGTGGTTATTCGTAACAGTTTGCAATAGCAGATTGTAAGTAATTCAGTTAACTGTTGGTGGCATATCTGATGATTTACCTGGTGAGACCAGCAGCAACATGTTTGCACAATATGGCAGCCGTGCTGCATGCAGCTAACTGCTCAAGGTAATCAATGAAATGGTATGGGCACAGCAATATAATTTAAGGAAAAGCTTATTAATGTAAATTTACACATTTTTGCCTAGATAGTACTGTTGACTCACAAAGTTTACAAAAAAATGTTCAAACGTATGTGAAATCTTATGGGACTTAACTGTTAAGGTCATCAGTCCCTAAGCTTACACACTACTTAACCTAAATTATCCTAAGGACAAACACACATCCCCATGCCCGAGGGAGAACTCGAACCTCCGCCGGGACCAGCAGCACAGTCCATGACTGCAGCGCCTAAGACCGCTCGGCTAATCCCGCGCGTCACACACAGCTTACATGGCTTCTCAAAGTAGCAAAAATAAATAAATAAATAAATTTTTTGCAATGAATAAAGAAATTGCAAACTCTGAAATACGATTTCTAGCACGACAATAACTCTTTAATGCTGCCGGAGGGGATAGGAAGCTTGAACTTTGATTTCATCCTTTGTGGATATGATATCGTGGTTGTAAAAATCATTTCTAAAACGGCGGCTCAATCACCTATTTACAGCGTAAAACACAGTACACTTTACGCATTCTGAAGGTCAAGCCTTCATCTTCAGAAATACTGTACAAGAAACCTCTAAGAGCGACCAGTATGGCCTACGTAGTTCTCAATGCAGGTATTACGTTGAATTTTGTAGACACCAGTTCTCTCGTATTTTTCATCGATGTTAAAAGATTTGAAAATATTTGTCACTTTCTGAAGAAGATTACTGAAGTGTGGGATTGTGACCTTAAGTATTCCGGACGGCATTCTCCTTTACATTCTTGCACTGTTTTTGTACGGAAATTTATTAATAGAGCGTTTCGCGACAGTCGTTAGGTCTGGCTAGCTTTTTTATGATGTTTATCTCCATTATCCTGTCTTGTTTATTTATCGGAACACTAAATTATTAGACATCGAAAGGCAGAAAGATTTTGGTTATTGGGATGAGAAGAGTTACTGTGCATTAAAATATCTGTTGTACTCGACTTCCTGAATACTTTGAGGGAATGTCTAATATCTTGCTTCATAATATTTAAATTGGAAAATTGCAGGTCACAATTTTTCTCCCGTTTTACATTGAATCCAGTTTTATCGTGTAAGTCAGTAAATTCATTTACAATTTCAGCAACTTCTTTTTCCCTCCATCATTCAAAAGCAGCATATTGTCTACACAGTGCTTGTAGAATAAGATTTTGTCCGTGCGGTGTTGCATGTTAATGAGGATCTTTTTTTTTCATGATGAATAGCGAAAATGTCTGTTACAGTTCCGTACACGCCTACTTTCACGTTTCGATTGTTACCTCCTATTGATACTAAGAGATCTTGCCACACTTGTCTGTAAAACAGAATCTCGATGGGCAACTCTTACATTTGATGTGCAGTGAGTGGAAGACGTTTGAGGCATTATAAAACCACCCCATCTTAAACATTTTACGTCTTTAGTTCATGGATGTATAACTAATAGAACGCAGTGCGCTATACTGGATAGTGAACATCATACATTTCAGTATACGTAACTATTCAGCAGATTGGATGATTAACACTTAAAGATAGTTCGGAGATAGTGGTGTTGTGTAGAGGGGAAGTATATTTTACGAAATTTTATTGTGTTTCCCTGTAATTCGAGTGGTATGAGTTTCAGCAGATCGGTCATGTGGACTCGGAAAACTTCCTCAATGCTGTACAAATATCAGGATGTGGTAGATAAACGGTATGGTTCACACACTCGTTACCCATTTTTTCTTCAATATGGTTAACGAAAATGTTTGCTATGGTTCCATAACATACTGGAGCCTAAACCAGTCCGTCTTTTTGCAGATAAAATTTATTCTTAAATAATCACAGTTTTATTTGAGAACGCGTGCTAGACGTTTAATAAATTCGACAATTTCCTGCTGACATAGTCCTTCGTTCTTCAGAAAATTTTGCTTTGGTCACCTCAACGGCCTCATTAACAGGTAAATTCACATAAAGGTTTTTAATATCTATTTTTAATGTCTACAGGTAGAAGGCAAGTACTATCAGCAATAGGCTTAACCTTTTTTTAAAAATTTTGTATTAAAAGACGGTCTTAGTATGGGTTACAAACAGAACGGCGAAAATTAAAAAAGTATCGCCTCGTGGTTCCAAAACCGCGATCGTCTTCCATTGGCTGACGGCCTAAAACGGCCTCGAAGGAACCTGTTGTGACTAATCAGAGCTGGTTGTAGTACGATGGCGTGCGGAAAAGTAATGGTTCTGAATTTTTTATGTGAAAACACTTGAAGCTCTTTAAACAAACCAAACTTTTATTAACATTCTACATCTTTTCTCCTCACGAGTACATATTTGCAGCCCTCTGCCGCTAGAGGGCTCCGAATTGTAGCGTCTAACATGGCGGTGTGTGATGTAACTATGTCGATGCGTGAGAAACAGCCTGCTGTAATCGAGTTTGAAACTCGAACATTTCGTCCACACTTGGAGCCCTCTCTCCTTCAGAATGACAGCGTCAGACATGTATAACAATCCGACCCCTTTGGGGCCGCTGTCGCCGATCATCCTCCATACGGGCTCGACTTGGCGCCATCCCATTTTTCAGCCGTTTCCAAAACTTGAAGATCACCTCCGAGGACTTCTTTTGAATAGCGATGAAGCGGTGCAAGCAGAATAGTGGCCGTGGCTCCGCCAAAAATATCAAACATATTACAGTGGCGGTATTAACACACTGGGCTCTCGTTGGGAGAAATGTGTTCGTCGCCAGGGTGACTGCGTTCAGAAATAAAGAATTATAATAATTTTTGTTTTATTTAAGAAGCTTTAAGAGTTTTCAAGTAAAAATTAGGAGACATTACTTTACGGCACACCCTCGTATAAACACGCAAAGGGTTGCAAAGGTAAACTCGAATTTAAGAAAAGTAAAAATATTCTTAGAAAATAATAAAATTGCAAATGAACAGGTAGCCTTCAGTTCGTAGTGAAAACAGAAGTATGAGTATGTGAGTATAAAGCCACAGTTCGAACTGAAGTAATACAATAACTGCAGATCCAGGAGAAATCGTTAATTTGCTGATTTCACCATACGCCAGGTAACGTACGCCTAAGCAACGCCTGGATAGTGGAAAGTGGAAAGTAGCTAGCAGCAGCAGACGAACTTCCACCCACTGCTACACCTCAGTCTGTGTCCACAGGATTAGGTAGTTAATATCTCAAAATTATGTTAGTGTGACAATGCTCATCGTGGAAGAAACCGATTCGAGTCCCGATGATAGACAATATTTCCAGCGCCTGTTCGAAAAAGGAAGAAGAGAAGGCGGTAAGCAGTTTCCTTATGATCAGCCTATGAGTAAATATCATGGAATAAAGATCGAACCTCTCTCTCTTTGGATGGCACGTACGCCAGAAACTGCGGCATCTTTGATGATGTTCAGTTCCCGGTCGGCTGTCTACTAGCACCGTGCCCACACTCTTCATGCTCCCTCATCGCCATCAACAACGCCATCACAACTCTACCATCTGCTGTACGTACACTCATCTCGACACATGTACTAAAATGTTTACATTTAAAACATCTAACTGCAGTACGTCGTCAACTACAAAAGCCTGACCAGGTCACGAGGCACGTGGTATCGACTGAGTATGCACAAACGAGGGCCTTAAAATAAGTTAGGCAACACACTTTTTTCTCGGGTAACTTGGGTAAAAAGTGCAGGATTTGTTGTGGGACATTATTAGTTCAGTCATAAGATAATGTAGTCCCGCTCCAGCCCCGCATAGTTTCATGATGTTCCGGTAGGTGGCGGTGCTATACGCAGCCTTCAAAATGGCATCTGTAATGCAAGTGCGTTCCAAGCAGACAGCTGTCAATGAGATTCCTGAGGCGGAAAAAGCATAGCATCGCACTTATTCAAAGGCGCTGGCAGAATATCTGCGGAGACCTGGGAGTGAACACAGGCACAGGGACTCGTTGGACGAGGTGCCTGTTGTCATCGCAACAGGGTCTGGCAAACACGTCCGGCCGCTCACAGCTGTGCTACCTTCAGGAAATTTCAGAAAAGACTTCAGCGTGTTGGCCGCCACGGAAATGCAAAGGAACTCCCACTTCTTCAGGAAAACGCAAGGCCCAAAAAAGTCTGTGCTCCCGAGGAGAGCTCGCAAAACTTCATTGGACTGTTCTTCCTCATCTGCATTACAGCCCGGTTCTCGCACCCTCCGACTTCCATCTGCTTGAGCCGATGAAGGATGCACTCTGTAGGAAGCAGTACGTAGAAGTTGCAGAGGTTGTTGATGCTGCAGCAACGCGGTGGTCTAGCGGTTCTAGGCGCTTCAGTCTGGAACCGCGCTGCTGTTGCGGTCGCAGGTTCGAATCCTGCCTCGGGCATGCATGTGTGTGATGTCCTTAGGTTAGTTAGGTTTAAGTATTTCTAAGTCTAGGGGACTGATGACCTCTGATGCTGTCCCATAGTGCTTAGAGCCATTTGAACCATTTTTTGATTCAGCAAAACGTTCGCTCCGACATCGACCAGTGATGACACCATGTGGACACTTACGCCCTCCCAGTAAGGTGGCAAAAGGCCGCCGCACTGAACGACGATTGTGTTGAAAAATTGGGTTTTTTAGACAAAAGAGCGGGGAATAATATGATGCGTTGGAACCATGAATAATACCAGCCTGCATTCAGAAAAAAAATTGTTGCACTACTTACTGAGCGGCCCACGTATGAATTTATACATATTAATAATAATAATAATAATAATTGTAATGTCCTCAGATATAGTTTTGGTACACAATGGTTTCATTAACTCCTCGGATGCTGTTTCGTACAGCATTTCAGATTGCCGCCAATCGGGCGCTGCCGACAGTCGTGTATCCTCTGCAAGTGGCATCGGTGGATGTGGTATGGATGGTCGTCGTTGGGCTTCTTGTCCATGGAACCGCAACTAATCGGTCGGGCAGCTCCTCAGTTGACCTCACGAGACTGATTCCACCCTGTACCAGTCTTCTCACCAGGGAAAAGTCCACAGTAGTAGCAGGAACCGCACCCACGTCCTCCTCTTGGCAGTAAGCCACGTCGACCAATCGGTGACGGAGGCGGACTACGACTCGTATACTGTCGATCAGTACATATACCACACACTCAAAAAAACCTAAACTGACTTTCTAAGAAACAATATTTTAGTTTTTGGACCAGGATGGATGGAAAAGGAGGAAGTAATTGGCTAGGACCTGTCGCAAGAAATCAAACCGGCATCCAACTCCAGTGTTTAATAGGTACACTATGGAAAACTTAGATCCGGTGGTGAAAGAGTGTTTGAATAAAATAAGCGTGCAACTTCGCGTCTTGGCCGTCGTACAAATTTGACTCTGGTTGACCAGAACTAATCATTCGTTAGTAATAGATTTTGCAAATAATGAACGAACCGAAACTTTCCGTATGATTAAAACTAAGGCCGGGAGTCGAAGCAGAGACCTTTGCCTTCAGCGGGCGTCTACCGACTTCTTTTTTGATCTCTCATCTCCCTTCTAGCCCATCATGTCTCTCTTCAAAAATGCCTTCTTTGAATAACTTCTCACGCTTTATTCCTCCACTTCACTTTATTAACGCGTAACGCGTAGTATTCCTCATCATCGTAATATAACAACCACAGTTCCTCTTCGAAACAAAAATAAAAAAACTCTTTTCTAAAATATAAACACGATATCTCTTGCCAAACGAATAAAACTTATTTTCTAAACCAAGCAAGATTACTCTTTTATAACAAGTAGAATTTCTGTCCTAAACGCAGACAAATATTCTCATTTGAAACGAATATTGCTCCTTTCCTGAAACAAACGTTGCTTCTGTTCTGAAACAAACTGGGCATCTCTTCTTCGTCTCAAATACACGAGTCTCCTCTTTCATATTAGCGCTTCTTTTCTAATGCGAACAAGATGCCTCTTCCGTCATAAACAGGGAAGATATTCCGAACGAAACAACCAAAACTTTTATCTTAAGATACGATAATCCTCTTGCGAAACAACAAATCTCTTCTTCTAGAACAAAGAGAGACAAATTCATTTTCTAAAATGAACGATTCTACTTAATCTAAAACAAACAAAGGTACCGCTTCCACAAATTAAGTTCGTTTTTCAACACCAACTAGACCATTCTTCTAAATCAGACAAACATTTCTTCTATAACATAGGTTCTCCTCCTATAACAACCAAGACCCCTATTTTAAAACAGCAAGTCTTCCCTTTGAAGACGGACCGTGCCTACTTCTGAAAATTTCTCGAACATATAGTAGATGACACAGGTGCTCATTTAGCGTATGATCACTCCGATGCACTACTGATCTTCACGCCTTTCCCGTACTATAGTTTGATCTAGGAGTTCATATGGCAGTACAGGTGTCAAAAATCAGCAAAGTTATATTTTTTTCGTGTATTTTAGCAGTTTGTTGTGCTCCGCCGACATATAGCACCCGGGCTCCTCATGACATGTTAGACAATGATGTATCGTTTACACACGGTGGTTCAAAATGAATATACAGGCTACATTTACCTTACAATTATAAATAACACACCAAATTAAAGAGAAACATGAACATTTTTTCTTACAATTATTCAATGTGAACACCGATCACACATCGAGTCGATAGGCGAGTTGTTCCGAAACATTGATCAATGTGTCGCGAATAATTGTTGCAATAACAATGTTTCTAGAGTCGGATAGATCAGTTGGTATCGGAGCCTCATACACACAATGGCGTCAGATCGTGTGTGAACGTGGAGGTCGTGCATAAAATGCTGTGTCAACCGGCCCCTTGCGCCCGATCCACCGGTCGGTCGGATTCAACGCCGTTCAACCAGTCGCGTACTGAGTTACGCCAGGGAGGCGGCGCACCATCTTGCTCCCAAATAAAGACGTGCTGTTCAGCTTCTTCCCATTGAGGCACGGGCCATACGTGTAGTACATCGAGATAAGAAACATCACTTACAGTTGATTCCCCGAAAAAGAAAGGCCCATAAACTTACCGCGGGGATATTTCTTGGGGCTAAGCGTGAAAGACTCGCACTTGTTCAATACGTTTTTCAATCACTCTTTGTCCTTCCATACTCTTCCCATTGCGCTCAGGCATACAAACAAAACTGTTTGAGTTGCTCTTTCATTTGGTGTGTTATTTACAATTGTAAGCTGAACATAATAAATACGACAACGCCTTAATGGTATGTTTATTTTGAAACACCCTGTATATTGACAAGGGGCTATGCCGTATTTGATGTAGTTTGCTGTTTCTGGTAATCTTTTGATTGTGCATTTGAAGTGATCAATGGGTTTAGTACGACTGCAGATATCTTTTTCCAGTCCTTGCAGTTCTTATTCTCAATTTCAGCTTCGCTCCTATATTGTTGGCATTTCGCATTGTATATCTCACTAGCTTCTTTTTACTTCCCTCAACTTATTTTTCTATACAACCATACCAAGAAAATGCGTAGGTGACACAGATGCCTCTTTGTCTTCGATTATCTGATAAGGCTTCTTTGAAGCTGTTGACTGTGATAAAAAATTTTTCTCAGGAACAAAGCAGTACATGGCGCCCTGATGGTTATCGGTTATGCTCATCCTCTTGCACAAGAGATCTTCATTACGTTGTGAGCAATTTTAAATGTTTCACCTTTCTCCACAAAATGCTGACAACCATTTCCGTTCAACGTGTTATTCCCGCTGGTATTGGAAATATGTGTGCTATAAGCCACATTTTGGGTATCGTAATTTATGCACTGATGGCATTGAACGCTCTGTGGCATATCTTTCCAACCTCCCTCGTTTGCTCCTAGCCCTGTTCTGCAGTTGATTGCACTACCTCGCTGTAGGTGCCTTGTCAAGCGCAGATCCAATGTTTTCATATTGTTAATGGCTTCCATCCAGTCAGTTAAAATGCAATTAGCATCAGACCCCTCTGTTATTGTTGCATTAGAAACTTTGCAGCAGCTGTCAGCTAGGTCCTAGATCTTGTTTATATCTTCGTTATGTGCTGCTAACAGGCTGACTTCATCGTTGTAAAAGTGCACACTGTTAATTTTTTCCCCCTTGATATGGTAGTCCATTAGTTTCAACGATGAATAGCTGTAAGTAATGGCTCTAATGCGCAAGCGAACAGTAGCATGGAAATCGGACAGCGCTGTCTAACCAAACGGTTAATCCTGTTCGCTTTCCTATGATTCCGTCTATCTGAATTCTTGACTAGGTTTAAAAGTATTACGTTAAAAAGTCACGCACATAAACCCATTTTAGAGTCTTATTTAGGCAATAATGATTCATACGATTACGCTTAGTAAAAAATCAAGTGACGGAAGTGCAGCACATAAAACTTCTACCGCATTTCTGATGTTGGTTAGGGTGTGAATGATATTCCATTCTTCCAGCAGTTATTCGGGTAAATATCTTAAAAAAAGAATTAAACAGTGTTGGTGGTCTATGGTTTTCAATATATCCTTTTCAGCATCTTTAGGGGAACTTCAGTAGGAACACGACTCGTTTGTAGCATCTCATTACATATTTTTCAGCAGTTCCCAGTATTCCGCACTGAATTCTGTAGGTAGTTCATCAGGGCTTGGTGCGTTGTTCTTGGGGCTCTTCACAATAACGTCCGGATCACGTTTCTCTGTTATTTGCTCCATCAATGATACATTTCCTCGTCGCTGACGCCTACTTTAAGGAAATTCTATTTTTCGGCTTCATTTTCGTCTGTCGATTTTTCTTAATATCTTTCGAATTTTTAGTTACATCGTTTTTCGTAGATAAGTCTCTCAGGCCGCGGACCGGAAATTCCTTTGTACTGTTTTCCCAGTTTCGTTCAGTTCTAGACTAAGGCATTAACGTCCTTCGTACATTTTATCCACCACTGAGTTATACTGGGTGGTTATAACGAAAGTACAATTGCTCAGAGAGGTCCAATGTGGGCTGTAAAAGTCGTTTGGCAGGGAAACTTGGTAGATATTCTAATACGTTAACGCGGAACGGATTTGCCCTGAAAAAAAGGAATTACTTCCAATTTTGGCCAGTAGTTGCGAAACTGGCGCTGCGAATACAAGGGAGATGTAAACTATAGAAATGTTTATATAAGTAATGGATTAGGAACAGGACATGGACAGAAAAAGTTAAATTGAGAAAGACACAATGTTGATTTTATTATAAACTGTTACTAACATAATTTGTTCAATATAAGCACCAGAGACGTCGACAAGGCGCTGCATCCGTGAAACGACTTGATGAACTGTTCCTGGCTGCAGTACCGTTGAATTCTGAGGAACGTGTATCTCTGGTAAACGCGTTCTTTTAGATCTCTCTGGAGCAGAATGTCACATGGATTCAGGCCACGTGATCGTGCTTGTGAATACACCACGCACAGTGACATTCGACAAGAGTAATGGCTCTTAATGCGCAACATGTTGTTTAACAGTACCCCAAATTCGGCAGTTCCCTATATTCACTACAGTGTAAAATGTACATCGTTACTCCATACAATACTGCCCGGCTACATGTTATCAACTTCGATGCGTGCCAGAAACCGAAGAGCAAATGCGGAACGTTGCTACGGATCATGAGGTTTCACTTGCTATGCCCTATGGATCTCGTAAGGGAACCAGTGTAAAATAGACCTCAAAACTTTCCGTATTGTCGACCATGGTAAGAAGAATTCTTGTGGGGCTGCACGAGCACAACCAGTACACAAGGCACGTGTTGATACAGCAACAGCAACCCCGCCACTAGATTCCACCGGGGTAGGACGCCTTTCTCTTCCAAGAGCCACACCAAGCTCACCCTGTTTTAGAATTCCATTATCATCTTTTTTAAACCATTTAATTACGTCGGAACTCTCCTGAAATATTACCTTCTGCGATACTCTCTCACGCAGTACTGTAATTGCTGTCGTTCGTATAAAATAGTTTTCGTGGAGATATGTTCTGCCTATGCAACTAATCGAAGGCAGTTTGTTTATTGCCATACGCGTTTCGTTTCTTTTACTTGTGAAACATCATCAGTGGCCTGTGATACATGTTTCTTTTTATACATATAATAAACGTATTTTATGGTAGCTACAATATGTTTCTACATTACATTTTGTCGTGTCTTTCTCTTGTTTTATTTTATTTGATTTTTTTAAAAGCTAGAATAAACATTTATAGGAATAAACATTTATAGGATTTCTAGCGCTGTTAGCTCATGCGTGTAGTCCTGGAGATGTATTCACTGGCTTTCATGCTCCAATTGGCCGGTTTCCGGCGTTCTTTCACCCTCATTTCATTCGACACATCGCATACATAACTTACACTTTACATTTTGTGATCAACATATGTGTGTTTTCGGTGTGTAGCGTTGCCATCTGTCATTTTGTGTTTATCTGTCTTCGTTTGTTTGTGTTGTGTGTGCGGTTCGATATTTCTCATTTGTTATGTGTGTATATTCTGCTGTGCGTAAATGTGTCATAGAGAGAGAGAGAGAGAGAGAGAAGGGGGGGGGGGGAAAGATTCATTAATTATTTTTCTGGTCATGTTTCGGATCTCTGTTTGTTATTGTTTTGGTGGAATGATCAGAGAGTTGTTGCTTATATGGATTTGGTCACTGAGTACCTTCTTTTCCATTGGAATGGCTCTTTGTTTATGAAAGTTTTCTTGCAATGTCAGGAGCTTTTTGTTGTGATTATTCACTCTGGTAAGCGTCATGTCGCGTTCCATGTTGGACGATTCGTGTCCATATTTTATCAGATGGTCGGCTATTTTCATATTTCCGACTTATTGTATGTTCTTTATGTCTAGTTTTGAAGTTCTTGCTTGTCATCGTCACATATACTCATTTACGTTCTTGCACTCTAGCTGGTATATACCTGCTCCTTGGTACAAATTTCACCCTGAATTAATACATCTCACAGATACAGAATTAACAGAGAAAGAAACGCATGTATCAGAGAATGGGCTCAAACGCAGCATCGGTACAAAAATAGATAACCACTACACAACTACGTAGAAAATCTGTTTGTAGAAACAGAAAACATCCTGACAGTGGAAGAGACACAAGAAAATAACACCATAAATACTGGACCAGCACGAGAAATAGAAAAGAAATAAATAAATAATATAACGTCACAGAAAGAGCAAAACCGCATATTTAAAAACAAAAAAAACCACTAAGAAATTAAAACGAAAGCTACAACCCAACAACATCACAGTGACAGGAGCTGATAAAGGGAATCGCACTCTTCTGATCATTAATGAACGATATGTAGAAAAAACTAAAGGTTTCATCTCCTCCAACAATATCACAAAACAGAAATCTGATCAAACTGCATCTCTCCAGACATGCATAAAAAACAACCCCAAAGACATCAGATACATACTCACAGATAAACAAAAACAACACGCCACGCAGAAGAACGCAAAATTACCAACACTCAGAAGCCAGCCCAAGGTCCACAAACCCCATATTCCGTTGAAGCCCCTTATTAATTTCATGAACGCACCATCACTTCATGTGGCACAACACACGAACAAAATTATAATGCAATATTATAAAATGAAAAACAGCAGAACAGTGTAAAACACAAATGAATTCGTAACATAAATAAAAACCTTATACATCCCACAGACAGCATCACTCATCTCTTTCGACATAGAGAACATGTACACGTCAGTACCTACTGCAGCCACAATAAACATATCGAAGAAAAGTTACTGACGTACAACAGACTACCTTCAGACAATATTAATAAAATAACTAAAACCCTCAAAGCAATCACATCCCAAAATTACTTCCAATTTGAAAGGAATTTTAGTTACAAGAAGATGGGCTTCCAGTGGGGTCTCCATCAGGAACATTGGCAAACATATTCATCAACCACATAGAAAACACCATCTTTGGTACAGTCACAACAAAGAAAGGATACAAATTTGTTTACTGGTACACATATGCGGATGAGATAATCTGTATGGTTGATGAACCAACAGAGAAAACTGATAAACTTCATACAGACATAAACAACATACATAAAAATATGCAGTTCAGCACGGAAAAAGAAACACAAAGCAAATACATTTCTTGGATACAACAATGAAGAGAGATAACAATAAACACACATATGACATCTTCAGAAGGCCAACAAGAACAGACATAATTAGACATACTTCATCCAACCACCCACAAAATCAAAAATTAGCAGCTCTACGACACATGTTACACTAACTAAATAACATCCCACTCAGCAAAGAAAACTATGAAAAAGAATTACAAACAAGATAACTCATAGTCACAAACAACGTTTACAACACCCATTTAGTACAAAAAACTCAACCAAAAACTTAAAACACTGTTAAAGAAAAAGAAAAACATGCAGGGAACACCAAAGTACTCCACAGACACTGCAGCTCACACGGAAACTCAAAACAGTAACACTGATGACATGACTACCGAAATAAATGGTACACTCTTACATATAAACACAAAGCAACTCTCTAGGTAACAAATATATTAAAGGAACAACCACACATATATTACAGAACAACAAACACTGTCCAATAACATTTATAAACAAGAGACAATCAGATAAATGCCAAAGGAACAGGTTATACCAGCTACAGATCCAAGAATGTAAATCAGTATATCTGGGGACGACAAGCACGGAATTCAAAACTAGATATGCAGAACACGTAACAAGTTGGAAATATGAAATAGGCATTCTACCTTCGCCGAACGTCTGATAAAACATAGACACGAACCATCCAACATGGAACGTGACATGACACTCATCAGAGTGAATAATCACAACAAAAAGCTCCTGAAATTGCAAGAAAACTTTCTCATACAAAGAGCCATTCCAATGGACAAGAAGGTACTCAGCGACCAAATCCATAAAAGCATGAAATGTGTTTAATCTCCTTTTGTATTCTGGCTGTTGGATCTTTATGTATTTCAGTTATGTTGCTGGTTTTCTATGTATGTTGTTCTGTCCATCTTCCATACAACCCCTTTCTAGGTAACATTTCATACCAGATTGCCAATGTCTTCAAACTAAAAGGCATAAGCATATCCTTCACAACAGACAACAACATTGGACAGAAGTTATCCCACAACATCAGCACACGGAACCCACTTCATCACACAAGTGTGTACAAAACTGAATGTTTGGACTATGACTGCTTCTACATAGGCCACACAGGCAGATCATTTGAGATTAGATTCAAGGAACACATGGCAGCCCTAAAAACAAAAAATACCACACATCAGCAATAGCTACCCGTCTGCATGAAACAAAACACCGTGTTAACAACACAAGTATTAGCATCCTACACATCCAACCAAAAGGCAGAAAACTAGACATCCTCGAAACACTTCAAATATACGAACACCAAACGAAACAACCAGAATCCATCTTAAATGACAAAAATGACAATATTTACAATAGTATCATCTCTGTTTTCTGCAACTGCCTACACGCTTAAAAATGCACACACACACACACACACACACACACACACACACACACACACACACACACATCTTAATATTTACTATAAATATTGACAGCCGCCAAGAGTACAAGAGATTGACCTCATTCACAGATAATTCATCACTTGTACCCCTTGTCAGCTTGAAACTATATGTACATCAACTACTGGCACAAATTGTATATCTATCTGCATATTTTATAGCATTAACCAATGAATTACCCCAACCTTTAGGCAGCTAATATATGTAACATGTAAGCTTAAGACTCCTTGCCATGTAAATGTTTGCTCTCATATAATCACTCTTTCCCCCCTCCCCCTCCTCCCCTCTCTCTCTCTCTCTCACACACACACACTTTCTCTTTGTCTTCCTCTCCTTCTACCTCCAGCCTCTCACATCTGTTTATTAATCCCAATCAAATAGTGTCATCTATATATGATTTTACTGCTGTAGCCAATATGATCATTGTACTTCAAGTCTGTAACACTTTACCTGATTGTTATTAACAAGTATGAAGTTTAAGCCATTTTAACATTTCACCTGATTCTATAAACGAGTACGAATGTTTAGCTGTTTTAACTTGTCAAAATTAGATTTATATACCACCTGAAGAACACACACATATATTCGAAACCTCAAAACAAACACCTCCAAATGCTTTAAACAATTATTCTGTAATAATGTTGTTACGATGTATAGTTTTTGCACTTTGCGATTATGTCTTCTCTTCTGCTATACGAACCTTGCACCCAGCAGATTCCAGACGCCATATTTGTTTACAAATGTGACAGTATACAAGTGATGTATTACGACAGCAAAAGGAACCTGTGACCACTGGAGGTACTCCAGTATACGTATTTTATGTTTACCATTAGATATCAGTTTAATTTTTTGTCAGAAGTAATCCTAAACCATATTCTGAAATAGTGTTTTGTTTCTCCACTAGGCAGTGCCATAAGTTCCTCCGAAAAATCGTAACACAGCGCACACACACAAATGTCATACTAACTAATGTAAATCCACCCGATGATGGAGGTTTAAAACTTTGAAACGCCTCGTGGAAATAAATAAAACGGTGACTGGTAACAGTAAACTTGTTGCTTCATTTAACCTCATGAGTGATTAAACAATATAAACTTTTCGTATTTACTTCACTCAGATAATAATTGAAAGCTACATTTAATGTTTAAATTCAGCACCATTGTGATTTACCTGGAGCAGATTCTACAGTATTGTTTATATCCTGCAAGGTGGCTATAAATGCGGTGAAACGCCATCTCATCTGAAGCTCAAAGTATTTCATACTTTTCCATTTTACTCAGAAAGAGACAAGTGAAAATTGCCCATGGACTCAAAAGAGAAAAGACCATGACTGATGTATGCCATGCCTTACGTCATCTGAAAGACCAGACAAGTTTATCAGTTGTATTAACAGAAAGCTCTACTGACGATGTTGCCATTTCAACATCACAGGGAGTTATACAGTAAACTTGGCAACATGTGATCGCAAGAATGGAGTTCTGTAAGAAGGGGTCTCAGTTTAACTCTACTCTTCCCTTACAAAAAATGTAAAAGGTATGAGAAAGTGGTTTCATTGATTACATTTCTACTAGTTACAACATACTATTGTATCTGCACTTGAACTAATACAAATAAAATTCAGTACCTCGGTGTGTTAAGAGCAACTGAAGCAAAAACTTTCTCCTTGGCGCTTAGAATCAGTCACGCATGTCAGTCACGTAGAACTTTCTTAATAAATTATTTTTTTCTAACTTTTCTCTTTTTTTTTTTTACACCCATGAAGTGAGCAGCATAATTTTGGAACATTACACAACAGAGTCGTACAAACATACCGTCATTTGACCATCGGACAGACTACCTCATGGACGACAAAGTAATAGGCATAGCAGGCGTAGAGAAACAACTCAAGGATTTGAAAGCAAGCAAATCACCAGGTCCGGATGGATTCCCAGTTCGATTTTACCAAGAGTACTCTACGGCATTGGCCCCCTACCTAGCTGGCATGTATCGCGAATCTCTCCCCCAGCAGGGAGTCCCTAGCGCCTGGAAAAAAGCGCAGGCGACTCCAGTGTGTAAGGAGGGTAAAAGAACAGACCCGCAAAATTACAGACCAGTATCCCTAACATGCTGCAAAATCCTTTAACATATTCTCAGTTCGAATATAACAAACTACTTGTGACTGAGAAGCTTATGTGTACGAATCAGCATAGTTTTAAAAAGCATAGCTCGTGCGAAAACTCAGCTGGCCCTTTTCTCATATGATATACTGCGAACTATGGATGAAGGACAACAGCCGGATTGCATATTTCTAGATTTCCGGAAAGCATTTGACGCGGTGCGTGATTGCAGGCTGTTAACGAAGGTACGAGCATATGGTGTAAGTTCACAGATATGTGGGTGGGTCGAAGACTTC
Organism: Schistocerca nitens; assembly: GCF_023898315.1. Taxonomy (NCBI): domain Eukaryota; kingdom Metazoa; phylum Arthropoda; class Insecta; order Orthoptera; family Acrididae; genus Schistocerca; species Schistocerca nitens. The sequence goes on along the minus strand of NC_064615.1, from coordinate 1,162,649,712 downwards.
TTAAATAGTAGAATCCAGTATGTTGTCCTCGACGGCGAGTGTTCAGCAGAAACAAGGGTCTGGTCAGGAGTGACTGAGGCAAGTATGACAGGACCGCTGACGCTTTATACATGCGTAAACGATTTGGTGGACAGAGGGGGCAGGGGGGGGGGCAGGCAGCAATCTGCGCTTTGTTTGCTGAAGATGCCTGGTGTACGGTAGGGTCGCGCGGGATTAGCCGAGCGGTCTTGGGCTCTGCCGTCATGGACTGTGTGGCTGGTCCCGGCGGAGGTTCGAATCCTCCGTCGGGCATGAGAGTGTGTGTTTCTCCTTAGGATAATTTAGGTTAAGTAGTGTGTAAACTTAGGGACTGATGACCTTAGCGTAAGTCCCATAAGATTTCACACACATCTGAACATTTTTGTATTGCAGGGTGCTGAAGTTGAGTGACTATAGGAAGACGCAAGACGATTTAGACGAAATTTCCAATTGGTGTGATGAATGGCAGCTAGCCCTAAATGTGGAAAAATGTACATAGTGCTCAGAGCCATTTTTGTGGAAAAATGTAAGTTAATTCGGATGAGGAGAAAGATCAAACTTTTCACGTTCGGATAAAGTATAACCAGCGTCCTGCTTGACACAGTCAGCTGGTCTGATGTCTGGGCGTAGCGTTTCAAAGCGATATGAGATGCAACGAGCATGTGGGAGCTGTGGTCGGGAAGGCGAGTGCTCGACTTCGGTTTATCGGGAGAACTTTACGGAAGTGGGGTTCCCCTGTAAAGCAGACAGCATATGGGACGCTGATGCCACCTATTCTTGAGTACTGCTCGAGTGTTTGGGATCCTTACCAGATGGCATTGAAGGAAGACTTCGAAGCAATTCAGAGGCGGGCTGCTAGATTTGTTACCGGTAGCTTCGAACAACACGTAAGTGTTACGGTGATGCTTCGGAAGCTCAAGTGGGTATTCCTGGAAGGATGGCGACGTTCTTTTCGAGGAATAGTACTGAGAAAATGTAGAGAAGCGGCTGATGATGCCGAAAGATTCTACTGTCGCCAACATACATTGCGGATAAGTATGCTCCATTTGAGAGTGGAACAGCAAGGGAAATGACAAGTAGTGGTACAGGGTACCCTCCGCCATGCACCGTTCGGTGGATTGTGGAGTATCTATGTAGATGTAGATATCAGAAAACATTCTCAATTTTTTTGTTCTAGTTTAGAGTCCCGATCCGGCAAACGAAGTTTCAAGAAGCGCAATTCCGCTGAGGAGTGAAAATTTATCCTGGAAACAGGCGTGTCGTTAATAATAAGACACATAATTAAAGTTAATGCATCGAGAAACTCACCGACTCGTGCACATTGAGAAATCTTAGCGGTTAACATGGAAATTACCGTGAGTAATAACCGAAGTTTGCCCATTCCGAGGCTATCTGAAGTCTGGTTTTCCTACAAAGCAGAAAAACCAGAGTGAAATATTTACAAGAGTTTAAGTGCACCTACTACATATACTGCCTCACAAAAAACGTGAAGCATCCAAAAGACACGGTCGGATGTGAATATTACAATAGTAATGACGATGTTGACAGTAAGATCAGGCTTTTTGCTGGTGATGCAGTTACTTGTAATGACATGCTGTCTGAGAGAAGGTACATAAATTTTCAGTCAGACCTTGATAAGATTTGAACATGGTACACAGATTGGCATTTTGCCCTAAACTTTCAGAAATCTAAAATTATGCGACTCAAAAAATGGCTCTGAGCACTATGGGACTTAACATCTTAGGTCATCAGTCCCCTAGACCTTAGAACTACTTAAACCTAACTAACCTAAGGACATCACACACATCCATGCCCGAGGCAGGATTCGAACCTGCGACCGTAGCAGTCTCACGGTTCCGGACTGCAGCACCTAGAACCGCAAGACCACCGCGGCCGGCTATGCGACTCAAAAAACGAAAAAAAAAAAAAACCGTAGTATCCTACGACCATAATATCAATGAGTCACTTTTGGAATCGGCCAAATAGCTGGGTGTACCATAAAGGGTATGAAATAGAATGATCACAGAGGTTCAGTTGTGGATAAAACATGTGCTAGACTTGAGTTTATTGGCAGAATACTGGGGAAATGCAATCACTCTACGAAAGATATTGCTTACAAATCACTGTAAAACTGATTCCAGAATACTGCTCAAGTGTGTGGGACCCGTACCAGATATGACTAACAGGCGATATTGAACATATACAGAGAAGGACAGCACGAAAGTCACAGGTTCGTTCAATCCGTGGTAAAGTCTCACGGAGATACTGAAGGAACTGAACTGGTAGACTCTTGAGGACAGTCGTAAACTGCCCCTAGAAAGTTTCAAAAACAAGCTTTAAATGATTACTCTATGGATACACTACAACCCCTACGTGTCGCTCACATAGGGATCGTGAGGGTAAAAATACAATAACTACTGCAGGCACAAACAATCTTTCTTCCCGTGCTCCATACGAGAATGGAATATGAAAAACCCTAATAACTGCTACAGTAAGACGTGCCCTCTGCCATGCATCTCGCGGTGGTTTGCAGATTACAGTTGTAGATGTAGATGTAGATGTAGTTGTAACTTGACTACCGGCGGGTATGGAAATGATTAGTGCTGTGATTCTCTGTGGCAGGTAGAACACCCACCAGAGTGCACTATTGGTGTTCGTGTTTAGTGTGGTTGCCAGGCCTGGTAATGTATATACAGGGCGCGAAAAGCGTAAAGTGTTGAGCGAACACTGTGAAGGGCATAGAGACGCCGCGTACTCGTGTGAGACAGCGTTACCAGCACGTGACAGCTTGAAAGGAACCACATTGTGGGTCTCCATTTGGCCGGCTGGTCGAATCGTGCGCTGTCCCGGCACGACTGTGGCCCGGAGGCGTACTCGTCATTAAGGTTCTGGTTCACCAAGTGCGGCCACCGAAAAGAAGGATCGCCGTTCTGTGCACCAACCACATCGCCACCTCTTCACATCCGTGTCCTGCTGCCACTCTCACCGAGCGAGCTGGTACCGTGGTTAGCACATTGGACGGCGGTATTAATCCCATTCCGACATTCTCCGTCATTTCCCTAAATCGCTCCAGGCAAATGCCGGGATGGTTCTTCTGAAAATGGCGCGGCCAGTTTCCTTCCCCACTCTTTCGTAATTCGAACTAGCTCCCCATCTCCAGTGACTAGCGGCAGCTGGATTATGGAATTACTTCCCCACGCGTAGACTGCCTGCCGTCAACACTGCAACACAAACGGCTGCAATCGCTGTCGTGCCTTGACCGGGAAGCACGTCTTGCTGATGAATGACGGCGCATTGTGCTGAACGATGAATCCAACTACGCTGGGTGACCATCGTCGGTGAGCAGAGCGGCCACCTGGGGAGAGGTCCCATTCTTACAATGCTGTGTACTGTCACAGCATTGTTACTCGTAGCGTCATGGTGCGGAGAACCGTGAGGTAGAACTTCACGTCACTGCTAGTACTGGCTGTGGGAACTTGGACATTCTGCGTTCTCTTGCTTTACCTCCCATGCGACAGTATCGTGTTGCCAGTTTTCAACAGGACAATGCTCCTCCATACAAGTCACGTGCCTCTATGGACTTTGTGCTTGATGCTGAGATACTCCAGCAAGATCGCCACATCTGTCCCTGACGGAACGTCTCGGACTGCACCTCCATCCCGGTGCTAGTACGCATAATATCGAGGACCGTTCACCATAATTTTGAGCCAGCTTGCCTCAGAAGAGGAAACAGCAGCTCCATGATGCCATTACCAACCGAATCAGTGTACACATCCACGACAGAGGGGGTGCAACGTCATACTGCCAAGTCAGCTCGTACTACCAACTCCTTCGTAAATTTGACTTAATTTTGTAATCAGTGGAATAACATCGGAAAACCTTTCAGTCTGTCAAGTTTCATTTCGCTTTCTCCTCTCCTTATCCTTGTTTAACATTTTTCCTTAGACAGGTACATTTATTTACTTCCACATCACCTCAGTAGCACGTGATACATTTTTCATAACTGTGTTTCCCACAGCATTTGCAAAATAGAATGTCGCAAATTCGACGAAAGCCATGTTGCCACAATGCCGTGCTGTTTCTAGTTAAAAGCGAAACAGCGTCCATTTAAACATTTCATCTCTGCAAAATAGTGCAAGTCACTTGATGCTCAGCTTATAAAACAAAGATGCGAGTAATAGTTCGTGAGGTTACGTCCTTCAGTTTCATCAAAGGTAGGAAGCAAGATCATTCGACCCACACAAAAAGGCTATTGGTAACGGCAGAGCAGGAAAGATAAGGTGAAATGAAAAACCTGTAAAATTATTAAAAATATTATAACTAGTATTTAGAACAACATCGTAAAAATTCCAACTAAGAGGGAGGAGAACAGAGAATATATAGCCTATAAAAAGTACCGCAAGGAAATCTATAACGTCTAAGTCCTTCGTGTGGTGGACATCGATTCAGATCATTACATTTCAAAGATAAAAATTATTTTAACCCCAAGAAAGGAAAATAAACCGTCAAAATCCACTAGGAGGAGAAAATATGACCCCAGCTATTTAATAAATAATGTGTTGTATTCAGAGAGATCCAAAACGCTTCCAAGCGAGGAACTGGGAACGATTATTGATAAACTGGAGAACATTAAGGAAGAGATTTCCCCTGTCAGAAGAAGAAACAAAAATGCCTGGTGGAATGAAGAATGTCATAAAGTAATACAGAAAAGGCACAAAGCATAGCTGAATGACCAGCAAAATAAAACCGAAAAATCTCGAGAAGAGCTAACCATTGCCAGAAGACAAACGGGCAAGGAAATCAGAAGAATCAAAAGAGACTATCAAAAAGAAACTCTAAGCTTCATAGAGGAATCATTCAAAAAATATAAAACAAGGGTCTGTTATAGGAAATTGAGAAAATATCAATCAAAATATACTCCACCCACACTCATCATGAAAAATAAAAATGGGAAGCTATCGCACAATAATCATGACAATGCCAACATTCTAACTGATCACTTCAAAGAATTACTAAATGCCGAGGAACCAAAAGAATATCTAGATTTCTAACCACATCCAAAAAACAAAACACATCCAGAGAAGATTACACCACCAGATCTCAGTGAAGTGATCGAAGCAACTAGGTGGCTCAAGAACTGCAAAGCAGCTGGGGAGAACTAAATGGCAACAGAGCTGTGGAAGAAAGCAAATAAACAAACACTTCGGAACCTCCATCAGCACATAGTAGACATCTGGAATTCTGAAAAAAATGCCAGAAGAGTGGAATACAGCTATAACCCACCCAATACACAAAAAAGGTGATAGATCGGATCCAAACAACTATCGGTGGATTTCGCTGCTTGATGGCACATGTAAGATTTTGCCTAAAATTATATTTACAAGAATTTAGGAACAACTCGACCAAGAACTTGGAGAATATCAGAGAGGATTTCGTCCTGGAAGAAGCTTTCCGGATCCAGTTATCAACCTTAAGTGGATCATGAAACATCAAAGAGTGAGAAACAAGAAGTTGGTCAAAATGGCTCTTAGCACTATGGGACTTAACATCTTTGGTCATCAGTCCCCTAGAACTTAGAACTACTTAAACCTAACTAACCTAAGGACATCACACTACACCCAGTCATCACGAGGCAGAGAAAATCCCTAACCCCGCCAGGAATCGAACCCGGGAACCCGGGCGTGTGAAGCGAGAACGCTACCACACGACCACGAGCTGCGGACAGAAGTTGGTCACCACTTTTGTTGACTTCACGAAAGCATATGAAAGTATCCATCGTGAGTTGTTACTTAAAATCGTCGTGGAATTTGGATTGCACCTGAAACTCGTGAATCTTATTGGACTTACCCTTAAGAACACTAAATCAAAAGTTAAATCCAGAGGGACTTCGATAGGGGGATGGTCTGTCACCTCTACTATTTAACTGCGAACTGGAGAAAGCCATGTCAGTGGAATAAGAAATGCCAACCCAACATCAAGATTGGCAGAAATATCAAACTCAGTTACCTGGCCTTTGCTGATGATCTAGCGCTCCTCGCAAACAGCGTGGAAGAGGCTAAACATTAAATCGAAGAACTCGAAAACAGAGCAGCAAAACTTGGACTACGAATCTCGTTCGAAAAGACATAAATGATGCCATCCTTCAAGGTTGAAACACCACCCGTTACACTGAATGATAAAAAACAAGTTAAAATTGTAAATAAATTCAAATATCTTGTGGAGACTATAAGTTGGAATTCAAACGCGCAAATGTCAGTAGAAAGCGGAACAACTAAAGCGAAACAAGCGCAACGCATCACCTGGCCAACATACAAGAAGAAATGTCTGTCGATAAATGCAAAACTCAGACACTATCACTCTGCTATTAAACCTGAAGCAACCTATGCTAGTGAAACACTGTTCAGGATCAACACTAAATAACCACAGATAAACTACAGAAGGCAGACAGAAGAATCCTTAAAATAATTATAAACAAAAAATACCAAGTAGAGGGATAGTGGCGACTGTTACCTAACGAAGTTGTATACCAAGAAACTGAGTCAATAACTGACACAATGCGGAAAAGGAGGGTTGCTTTTTTCTGCCGCGTTTCCAGACTACCAGAAACCAGGCTACTGAAACAACTGTTCACCTACTTTTCTAAAAGTAAGACAAAGAACGACTGGTTCAAAGAAGTTCAAGATAATTTAGAAGAGTTAGGCTTGACAATGCAACAAAACTGAAGGCAGATAAGAGAAGAAGGTCCTGAAACACAGAGACACGAGATTTTTAACTAAAGTCATTTACACGCAAATAATACTCCATAACTGATGAAGAAAGGGCAGCCAGGTCGGAAAGGATGAAGAAGTTTTGGGAGCAGAAGAGAAAAGCCAAATCTACAACTAGTATTAAGACTTAAATGTATATGGATTGATTGAAGTGCTCCAATGTGGGCATAAAATATGTAAATAAATAATATATGCCCTTTAGCCTTTTTGCCAGTGGTCCTCAAGGCTACTACAGAAATTCTCATTAAGAACCTAAAAAGTGTAATGATCCATCGTGCTATACCACATTACAAAATCATCTTGTTCTCTACTCTAATTAAAGTTTAATGAGGTTTCTTTCTGAAAACAATTTTTCTGAGATTTCTGTAGAGTTCTTGGGAACCTCTGCCAATAAATAATATATGCCCTTTAGCCTTTTGCCAGTGGTTCTCGAGGCTACTACAGAAATTCTCATTAAGAACCTAAAAAGTGTAATGATCCATCGTGCTATACGACATTACAAAATCATCTTGTTCTCTACTCTAATTAAAGTTTAATGAGGTTTCTTTCTGAAAACAATTTTTCTGAGATTTCTGTAGAGTTCTTGGGAACCTCTGCCAAAACATGAAAGGGCATACGGTTTTTACAGTTTCATAGACCTCCTGCAAGCTGCAAAGGAGATCATAGAAAAATGTACTGAGCCCTAATTTGTCTCCGGTTAACAGATTTCGAGTAAGTTTTTATTCCGTTTTGACAAGGAATGTGCTGGAAAGTACTGAGAAACAAGAAATTCAAGTTAAGCACGGTCTGCGTATTATGAGGCTACATGTTGAGTTGTACGACATGTGTAAGTGGAAAAATCTGATTTGAAAGCGGAGTTAGGATAAGAGTCTTTAGTTCGCCAAAATTACTTCCTGCAGTCTTGGAAGAAGTTTTTAAGTTACTGAAGTGGGGTGGAAGAATACGTATGAACGGAAATTGTCTTTTCTTGAGTAATGTTGTTCTGCTGGCTTTAACTGCAGAATAACATCAGCAAATGACATAGCTCAATAGGACATATATGAGAATAGGACTGAAAAGGAACTACACTAAAATAAAGTTATATAAAATCAGCATACCAAATCGAAGATTGTGGAAACCGGGAATGATGTTATTTAAATAGTTCGCAAATTCGTGTACTTTGCACAACTGGAACAATGATATAATAGACACAGGACAAAAATCAGGACCAAGAATGGCTTGGTGTTCATTTCAGAAACCGTAAGGCGCATTCGAAAACCAATTTCTATGGGCTCGAAACAGAAAATGTATAACCAGTGCATTTAGCAGTTCTAACCCACGACTATCAGATGAAGGTAACTGTACATACCATCCTAAAATTTAAAATAAAAGAGTCTAAATGATTTCAGTGTGACTAACGAAATTTTAGTGCTTAGTAGAAGAAACACGTAATCACATAATCTGACGGAAGTAGGACTAAGAAAAGGCCCCGCGATAAGAAATAACGTAAACCATGACATTCGAGAACCTAAGAAAGTTAATTTTGAAGAGTAAAATTGAGATTACGATATGCGAAAACGTCTTGTAGACGCCAATGTCGAACAGTGGATGAAAAATGACAAATAATCACTAGGAGAGAATGCAAAAACTACAAATCGTAGGAAGAACTATAGCAAATGTAAAGGGACAAGGTGACGTGGATTCCTAATCAGTAAATTGCGCGACAGACTCGAAAATAGCAAATAGAACATCAATAGCAAGCTGTTCCTTAAATTTCCGTCATAAATGTGCAACCGTTAATGTTTTGTTCTTACATATTATCCTCAAAAATACTCAATTCTTGAACATGGACGCTTTTTCGATTAATGCACGAAGTATACCTACAGAAAAATGCTACAAATGTTCTGAGACATTAAACGATCTAGCAGCAAATATCGGCACACAACATCGATACATATTAGTGTAGCACCAACTGGTAATATATGTTAAGAAAAACATTGATAATTTAAGAATCAATTGGAACTTCCAGTTGCCAAAAAATAGCACCAGGGAAGGCGAAGGAAGCCAGTGAAGGACCGCCTTTCATCTTGCAGTCGGGCGTCCCCCGGGCAAACACGTTTTTGGACCGGCAAATCCTTTGAATCTTGAAGTGTTAAGTAATGATTTCCCCTTACAGAGCTTAGTCGGATGAGGAAGAGGGGTTATTTAGTTCTCCAAAATAAAAAATGACCATCGCATCTGTGAACATAACGAGAATATCACGGCCCAATGCAAAAGTAGTGCAAGACCTGAGCAGCAGACATAAATGCGAGCGCCTATGCGTACTAGAGGCACTTGGACGTAGCAGCCAAGGGTTCCTGTCATGCCGCTACGTGGGGAACGACGTCATCGTCAACACGGAATGGTGGTATTCGCCGAACTGATAATTGGATAATAGGCCACTCTTTACGCAATAAAAAATTAAATAGAACTTTAAACAGCGGAAATTAGTAACTACATAGCAACTTGGAACCACGAACCATCAACTACACTCCTGGAAATTGAAATAAGAACACCGTGAATTCATTGTCCCTGGAAGGGGAAACTTTATTGTCACATTCCTGGGGTCAGATACATCACATGATCACACTGACAGAACCACAGGCACATAGACACAGGCAACAGAGCATGCACAATGTCGACACTAGTACAGTGTATATCCACCTTTCGCAGCAATGCAGGCTGCTATTCTCCCATGGAGACGATCGTAGAGATGCTGGATGTAGTCCTGTGGAACGGCTTGCCATGCCATTTCCACCTGGCGCCTCAGTTGGACCAGCGTTTGTGCTGGACGTGCAGACCGCGTGAGACGAAGCTTCATCCAGTCCCAAACATGCTCAATGGGGGACAGATCCGGAGATCTTGCTGGCCAGGGTAGTTGACTTACACCTTCTAGAGCACGTTGGGTGGCACGGGATACATGCGGACGTGCATTGTCCTGTTGGAACAGCAAGTTCCCTTGCCGGTCTAGGAATGGTAGAACGATGGGTTCGATGACGGTTTGGATGTACCGTGCACTATTCAGTGTCCCCTCGACGATCACCAGTGGTGTACGGCCAGTGTAGGAGATCGCTCCCCATACCATGATGCCGGGTGTTGGCCCTGTGTGCCTCGGTCGTATGCAGTCCTGATTGTGGCGCTCACCTGCACGGCGCCAAACACGCATACGACCATCACTGGCACCAAGGCAGAAGCGACTCTCATCGCTGAAGACGACACGTCTCCATTTGTCCCTCCATTCACGCCTGTCGCGACACCACTGGAGGCGGGCTGCACGATGTTGGGGCGTGAGCGGAAGACGGCCTAACGGTGTGCGGGACCGTAGGCCAGCTTCATGGAGACGGTTGCGAATGGTCCTCGCCGATACCCCAGGAGCAACAGTGTCCCTAATTTGCTGGGAAGTGGCGGTGCGGTCCCCTACGGCACTGCGTAGGATCCTACGGTCTTGGCGTGCATCCGTGCGTCGCTGCGGTCCGGTCCCAGGTCGACGGGCACGTGCACCTTCCGCCGACCACTGGCGACAACATCGATGTACTGTGGAGACCTCACGCCCCACGTGTTGAGCAATTCGGCGGTACGTCCACCCGGCCTCCCGCATGCCCACTATACGCCCTCGCTCAAAGTCCGTCAACTGCACATACGGTTCACGTCCACGCTGTCGCGGCATGCTACCAGTGTTAAAGACTGCGATGGAGCTCCGTATGCCACGGCAAACTGGCTGACACTGACGGCGGCGGTGCACAAATGCTGCGCAGCTAACGCCATTCGACGGCCAACACCGCAGGTCCTGGTGTGTCCGCTGTGGCGTGCGTGTGATCATTGCTTGTACAGCCCTCTCGCAGTGTCCGGAGCAAGTATGGTGGGTCTGACACACCGGTGTCAATGTGTTCTTTTTTCCATTTCCAGGAGTGTACTTATATCTATTTCGCAAACCAACAAATTTCCGATAGATCTATATAGGAGATTTTAACAGTCTGTAACGTTTCTGGCTGTTGTAGCCACGATTACTTTCTTAACAGGCAGCTGATGTATAAAACAGTATTCATCCGCATTTGTGGTAAGGAAAACCTATCTCGTGTCAGTTTGCACAGGACACCAAAGTTCGGCGGGCTCCGACTTTTAGCTGACGTGGAACCAGAGGAGATTACAACGCCTACCTTCCTCTGACTATCGCGGCCGCTATTAGTTAAGACTGTTACACACGTTTTAATTAGTTCGAAAATTGCTGATGTAAGCCAGCAAACGTGCTGGTGTAACTAATTAGGATAGGCAAATGATGTACTCTCGCCGCACAGACAGTAATGCTCCTGTGACAAGAGATAGCATACCGTCACCATTGTTAGCACTTTCATCCGCAACGTGGCCACCAATAAAACTTTCCTGAACAAATATTAATTAAAACGAGCGCGCCGGTTTTGACCGAAAGAGCTTAACACAGAATGCTTCCAGTCACGACGAACATGTCTATGGAATCGCCTTGTGGCCATCTTTCCTCTGACAGCTGACTGAGGTGAGCAAGGCAGCACACTCATAACTCTTCAAAAAATCGAATCCAAATTTATACATTCATAGGTACAATAAAAAATATATACCATAATGTCTATTGCAATGATAATCGTGAGAAATCAACTGTCTGCTTTTAATAAACGGTTACACGGGTAAGTATACCAATTTTGTTTGATGCAGTATTACGTGAAAGGCAAGTGAATAGAAAAATGTTCTGCTATCTTTTGTTAGCTGTTCGATGTTGCGTAAGATGTTCAGATCGAATGTGATAACAAAATGTTGACTATTATGGGTGCCGGTTACGTATGAATGTTCAAAGCTTAGCAAGCGGTAAGTTACAGCTGTATATAACGACAGTTAAGACATTGAATGACAAACACTTCTGAACAAAACTTACGATCATGGCTGCTGTCAGTTACATGCTACATTTGGTTATATGTGTCACATTAAGTCTAGTCTTTAATCTCATACGTTTAGCTCAATTATTGCTGATCTCTTCCATTTACTGCTGTTGAAAGTATTTATCGTAATTCATACGCAAACTTCTGTTAATACGCTGTTCCGATTACAATGTACAGTTCAAACTTCTCATCGCAAGGGAGAGCGCTATGCTGTTAATTTAGTAGATGGGCTATAAAATACTGTTAATTATTTCTCTTAAGGATTTTCAACACCACTTTTCTGATTTAGTCCACACATACTCAGTTGTTGGTTAAAGATTCTGTTTTCACACGATGTTCAACAAAAGTGGGGGCTGCGTGATAAATTCTGAAGCGCTTATACAGCTCACTTTGTGTCACAGCACAGTGCAGGAAACTCTTTGTTGCTGCCGTAATGCTGCCGTCCTTTGAAGATAGCTGGAGCACAGCAAAATGGTGATTGCTACCTTATCAATTAAAAAATTAATTGCCAATACAGAAATATAATCTCCGTTGCTGCTCCGGCTCTGTTGTAAAACGCACTGTAACACTTCATGTTTTTGAATAGGATGCGATACTGGATTATGATGGGTTGATAAATGCTGCGGACGCAGCTTCGCCTTCTGCGTCTCTGCCACTGTTAGGTTAAGTGGAAGATCGTCTGTTTTATCCATGTTAAGTAAAAAGTTTCTATCCTTGGCCGTCACTCTGTCGGAGCTTGCTTTTTAAGTAGACTGGTGTCGAAAGTTAAAGCAACAAACCTCTATCACGCCGCCCTTAGTCTGATTCACAATATAATCGTACACACTGTCAACAGATACGGTGTGACCTGCACGGAAGATGGCACTCCTGTCAACGGACAATCACGTGGACGATGATGCTAGGGCACTTATCAAACGGAGCACTGTTGGCGTTAGTCCCACATCCACAATCGCTGTGTACACAGTCATAGAGGGTGCAGTATGGCACATAGAGAACGCCTACAAGGCTCTCCGCGGTGGAGGGCCATGGGAGAAATGGAAGCAGGACAGTTGCAAACTGACGTGGCCATATGGCTTAGTGTGAACGGTTCTATTGTTTTTTCGGATGCGGCGAGAGTCTGTAGAGATCGAAACTGTACCCCAAAGATCAGGGCGGGGCCGACCACGTGTAACACCAGAAAGAGAGCACCGTTCTTCGGGTGAATGGGCACCGCGGCACCGTCTTAACACTGCACTGCACCTGGCATCTGACCTCGCAGCATCTGTTGGACGTGTCGCAGCGAGGCAAACGGTGTACACGAGGCTTCGGCAGAGTGGCCTCTGACGCGTTCACAGAAGGGAACGTCTAGAGTGGAGTTATCAACACGCACCTGGGTGGTCGAACAGTGGGCTAGCGTTCTTCTCACTTATCCGGTCTGGTCTGGAGAGTGAGTCTCGACTGATTCACATCTGGAGGCAACGTGGAACGCGGTTTCAGGACCCAAACATTATGGAAAAAGACCGACGTCGAGGAGGATCCCTAATATTGTGGCCAGGGATTATTTTGAACACCCTAATACCTCTTCATGAAATTTTACGGTTAAATCGCCAAGGTTCAACTGCTGTCAAGTATCGAGACGAGATCTTGGGAACTGATGTGCGGTTGTTGCGAGGTACTGTGGACCCAGACTTTGTATTTGTGGACGATAATGCACGGCTGGTTGATGTGTTCCTGCAAACTGGAAGTATTGCACACATGGCGTGCCCTGCCCGCTGTCCCTATTTGGATCCCATAAAGGACGTCTGGGATGCACTATGTACACGGGTTGTATCACGTCAGCATCCAACTACCACTCTCCAAGAATTGCGAGTAGCCCTGCAGGAAGAATGGGCGTTATTGCCTCAACATAAGATTGATGACATCATTCACAGCATGCCCTGTCCTTTTTCAGGACTGTATTGCTGCCAGAGGTGGTCACACCCCATACTCAGCACTTTAACCAGTTGTCGGAATGTGTGTGTGTAAATCCGTTAAATTGGGAAAAAACGAAGAACATTTTTGTCTACCGTTATGCATGTTGCAGTTTTTTACGTCCTGTATTCTTTACATTGTTTCTACTTTACCATCACCTAATTATACTCTTTCGTGGCAAAATAAACGCAGCCTTGCCAAATATCGGTTAGTTGCTTTAATTTTCGACATCAGTGTAGTTTCCAGTTCGACAAACAAATCAATAAAAGTTTCCACAAGTATCACAGTCCATAAAACGGACACCCTTATAGATTTTTCAGTCTAAGTTAATAACGGAAAATAGCTCGGTATGCTACTGGGAGAAATCGTGGCTTATTCACATTCTCTTCATGAGAGTACTTGTTCTAGGTATTGTCTTCCTCATTTTCCCGACATCTTCTGCTATGATCTTGAAATAAATCTTCTCTGTTGTAGATCATTCTTTCTGTTTTGCCATCATTTCTTCAAAATCTTCACCACCTGCTCTTTACTCATCTCTGACGAAAATCTGACTGAAATATTCTTCTCAAGATTATTAGTGAGTTATTGCAATAAAAGCGTATCAGTCGCTTCCACAAGGTTCTAAATTCTTCTCTTGTTTCTCTGTGAATTACTACGTTCTCTGCCTCAATGTGCTATTCCTGAGATCTGCCACTTTCCACCACCACTGAAACTGGTCTGTCATCAGCCGTAATAATTAATGTTTCGACTAAAGCTTATGGCCAGGGATTAACACGAGGGATTGTAGACTCAGTGAAAGAGTAAACAAATACTTTCCGTTCCTAGCAACAGTTCAAAAATATACACGTTACTTAACAGCCTCAATGTCGTCGCATCCAGACCACCACCACAAGCTACTGCCGATGCCAATAAAATTTTCCACCAGCTTCATATAAACAGCAGCCCAGAGAACAACACGGACAAACGGAAACTATGAATAATTAGAATAAAAAAAGAAACGGAAGTCCTGAGAATTCATTTCCTGTAAAATACCTAGAACAGGATGTACACTAGTGCAAGAATGGACAAGCGACTGGAAATGCTGAGATACGGACGGAGCAGATCAAAAATGTTGGCTCTAAGGCCGATACTAGTAAATGTTGCAACATATGTAGGAACACATAGCAGATACCCATCCTGTGGAGAAACGGAGATGTGGCATGTGGCAGTTGCACTGAAATCATGTGAACCTGAAGACGATCTGAAAAGTCATCAGGCTATATCGGCCGTGAATCATCATTACAAGATTTCTCAAGTCCTGACTCTTAATTCGTTCTTTACTAACAGGAGCAGAGCTTTATTCCAGAATTCTCGGGCTCAAGATCTAGCAAAATATTTCCTCTCCCACACTGGTACATTAACGAAGGCTTCGAAAAGAAGCAAATCACAGAAGCTGTGTATCTAAATCTAACAGACAATTATGACACAATAAATCACGTACAGCACTTGGAGAAACTATACCATCTCACAAAGAATTTCGCACCTACATGAATTGCAGATTACATCCTAAATGATCATCCATCTTTTTAATTTGTTACATTCAAGACCAACGCAGACCTTTGGGACACCAGGAAGTGAGATATCTCGAGGCTGTGTGCTGGCTCCATTCTCTTCAATGTGTGCGCAGATGACCCTCCTCAGTCAGAGGTCACACGAAGTTTTGCCTACACCAGACATCCGGCAAGAATCTAGTTATAAGTTTCTTCACTCGGTTAAGCCTAGGACCTAATGTGAGAATGTTATCAGAAAAATCAGCTCAAGTCTAACGACCTGAAAAACATAGCATTGTGCCATCGATTTAAGAAATATGGAAGCATCAAGAACACTGTTACACGACATTTTGAGAGAACTGCCCTGTAGGGACATGCTATCATGACATTTCGTCACAGAGTCTTCAGGCCATCTTCAAGTGAGTATGCAAAAGAAGGACATTACACATAAAATCGAACGTCATAAACTTGTTCCGCTTATGGTAGTACCCCCCCTGTCAGTTTTGCCCTGAGATTAATTAACTGACCTTGATTCATTGGTTGCTTCGGTCGACTGTGCCTTTATGACCAGCTGAAACTATTGAATAAAATACAGTCGCCAGACTAATGACACTCAACTGTACTTCTGAAAGAGCAACTGCTAACATCAATGGAGATAGTGTTCACAGAAATGCATCAGATCAAAGAACATGACTCAATGACACTCGCGTGTTGTGACAGCTCCCCGATACCAGAGCTGCAAGACGGTTAGCAATAGCAACACACAGTCTATTACTTGGGCTGATAATACAAAATACTTAATAAACTGTGGTGTCACCGCCAGACACCATACTTGCTTGGTGGTAGCCTTTAAATCGGCCGCGGTCCGGTAGTATACGTCGGACCCGCGTGTCGCCACTATCAGTGATTGCAGACCGAGCGCCGCCACACGGCAGGTCTAGAGAGACTTCCTAGCACTCGCCCCAGTTGTACAACCGACTTTGCTAGCGATGGTTCACTGGCAAAATACGCTCTCATTTGCCGAGACGATAGTTTATCATAGCCTTCAGCTACGTCATTTGCTACGACCTAGCAAGGCGCCATATTCAGTTACTATTGATATTGTGAATCATGTACCGTCAAGAGCGACGTTCATCATTAATGGATTAAAGTTAAGTATTCCACCACCTACGTCCGTTTTTCTAAATTCTAATTTCCTTGTCCTGTTCCAGACCTCACGCCAGTCTGCGTGAGCTAAAACGCGTGCTTTTCGGCCTCCTCTACTAACACGGTGTTGGCTCTCCTGCCAACCAAAACATAAACACAGGGATCTGAATGTACAGGTTGTTTGAAGACTTCATAAACACACGGCTCTACATGTGCAGGTTGTCTGACTGTTATAGATACAAACAAAACACTCGAGTACATCACAATTATACAAGGAAATAATCCTAATAATGTTAGGTCCAGAAACCAGTGGTTTCTGCGATATGACGTATTCACCAGTGCAACCATATCACTGTTACAACACTGTCAATGTCTAAGGCTACGTTCATTTGCAAATGATAAGCTGCCATCATTTGATTTTATTTTCATTCCGTATACCTCAATTACTGGTCAACAGCGTTTCGAGAACAAATACTCCTAACTTGGTCCGGCAGTACCATGGCCTCCCGCGTCCTCCGACTTGAAGCTGCTGGATTTTTCTTTTGTGTTGGGTCATTCCGGCCCCGTTGATAGTAACAATGAACTCCCTAACGCACATTGGATGGTTGTCAGTGCATTCGGAACATTTCTGGAATTTTTCAACATGTATTGGCATCCATGAGTAGACACGCTGAAGCCCTCCGTGACATGGATGTCGACCATGTGGAACACATGTCAAGTGTTTGTAGTTTGTATCCGCGGGGTTAGTGTTATAAGCTGTTCACGTATCCAATCGTAAAAGGTCGCATCGCGGAAACCATTCGTTTCGGGACCTTTATTTATTAGGATCACTAGCTTACCGCCAGGTACTTCTCGTGGCCTGCAAAGATTTTTGTATTTTTCTTTAAACGAATTTTTGTGGCGTTCACAAAATGCAACACCTTCTAAGCTTTTTACTCCAATTAAGGTCTTATATGCGTTGTCTTTTCCGATTGTACTTCTGACCGTAAAGCGCTTATGTTAGCTGGAGTCCAAACTTTTTGTTAATCATGCGTTTTGCATCCTTGTGGAGATTCTTCCATAGCAGCTTTCATCCCCTAACAAATATTTTTTTGTGTCTAACCGAGAAGTAAAATGCCAAGTTTCATAAACTTAGCTTTAATTTTTTTTAATGTAATGAAGTATTTTCTTAAAAGTTTTCATCCCTCATTGCACTCCCACAGGGGTTGAGTTTCCAAAACAGTGAAATACGTATTTTTCATTCCTGAACGAGAAGCCAAACACTAATTTTACAAAATTTATTTGTAAAAATGCTTTCGCAATGAAATATTTTCATAAAACGTTTCACCCTCTATTTCACCTCTCTAGGGGTAGAATTTCCAAAAACAGTGATATGTGTATGCTTTTATTTCGCACAGAGAACCAAATAGAAATTTTCATAGATTTAGCTTCAAAAATGCTCACACAGTGAAATATTTCCACAAAAACTTTCATTGCCCGTTTCACCCCCATAGGGGTTGAATTTCCTAAAACAGTGGAAGACATTTTTTATTTCTAACTTAGGAGCCAAAATTAAATTTTCATAGATTTAGGTTTAAAATTGCTTTCATAATAAAGTCAGCCGCTCGTGGTCTTGCGGTAGCGTTCTCTCTTCCCGAGCAGGCGGTCCCGAGTTCGATTCCCGGCGGGGCCAGGGATTTTTCACCTGCACCGAGATGACTGTTGCTGTGTCCGCTCCATCGTTCATCCCCATTATGGTCGGAGGAAGGCACTTACAAACCACTTACATTAGAACCTTGCCCAGTGCTGCGGTGCGGGTCTCCAGCATCGTTCCCCTACGCTCTGCCAAGCAGCATGGGACTTCATTTCCATTCATAATAAAACATTTTCAAAAAAATGTCATCCTCTATTTCACCCCCTTAGAGGTTCAGCTTCTAAAAACACTGAAACACGTTCTTTTTTTAATTTTATTTCTAGCCGACAAGTCAATTACCAGTGTTCGTAGATGTAGCTTTAAAAATCCTTACTAGTTCTTTAATAATGATGTATTTTAAAAAAAAGCTTCCATCCACTATTTCACCCCCATATCGTTAAATTTCCAAGAATGCTGAAATACGGATTTCTTTATTTCTGACCGAGAAAACAAATGACAATTTCTGTAAGTCTAGCTTCAAAATTGCTTTAATAGCGACATTTTTCAAAAAATCTTTCGTCCTGTAGTTCACCCCCTTAGGGATGGAATTTCGAAAAATCGTTCGTTAAACGACGCCTACAGTACAAAATCCACATCTTCTCCAAATTTCAAGTTTCTGTCCTTAGCGTTTTGGGCCGTGCGGTGATGAGTCAGTCAGGAGATTGCCTTTTATATACAGAGATATGCATGTTTCATTGTACTGCACTCGTCCCTTTCCCTTGTTCCTATTGTGATCAAATTAATTCTTAATTACTTTCAACGCACAACCTGTGACGAGAAGAACTGAACGACTTAAGCTGAACGAGGGAGGAATCAGAGGAACAATTGCACTATGTTTTTGCTACATACTGAAAATTGGTTTATGGCGGCGACAATGACCTCCTTGGCGCTTGGACCAGGGATCGGAAGTAGAGGCTCGTCCTTTGTGATGACGGCCGCCCGACACACTTCTGCTCCAACACTGTTTGTCTAGAAGTGAGTTCTTATTCTACCACGACAACCATTGGACTTTGTTCAGCGGTTGCCCTGAAGGAATCTCCTGCACTGGTTCCTCACATGTTGCCAACGCAACTAGTCTTGTAGGCACGCTCCTGGCACAGCTACGACAGAAGAACATTCCTCTGTTAAGTTTCGCAGTAAGGTCTATTTTACGCGAGGCTGTGACTGACAGTGTCTCTGTCTTCTCTATAGAACTTTAACGGCCTCGCTCCCCTCCCTGTCGCAAGAAGCGGCCATTGTACAAAATCCACCAGACATGCGACCCAGAGCCACGTGTCTCCAAAAGTGCGCCACATAGTTCATACAATACGTCTCACCCAACAACATCGTTTACTAAAAAATACATATCTGTAAAGACACGATATTGCCTCATTAGCACTTATTTAGCTTAATGGGGATGGATCATGATTTTGTATCACTACACACTGCGATGCAACAATTTATCTGGGGGCTGTCCGCCGTATGCAACACCACAAATAAAGTATCGAAAAGGAAAAGTGCCGCAAATAATCTAATATATTTTCGTTGGGGTACTAACCACACACACATTAGAAACATCTGCGCCCGCCTTTCACCGTTCTTCAGTGATACAAGTGTATCCGTGCATGATAGGTGCTTATCACCCTAAACAAGACAGCTACGCTGATAAAAGGGAGGCTAAAACAAACTCCAATACAAAGGGTACGCTTACTCACCTGCACCCCCTCTCCGAGATATCGGCTATAAATTTCTGCACCGAAAACTGTACAAGCAGCAGAAATGAGATTTTTAAGATAGGTTAAGTGATGTGCAAGACGGGACAGGTTAAGGAATTATTATATTCTCTGGGAGCTATACATCTTTGCTCTAAGCAGAAGATAACAGACTACAAGAAGAAACGGGAAAATCATATGGATAGAATGGATTAAAATCGACTACGCAGACTGCCAGGATCCTACTAAAAAGGGGAAGAAGAGACGTCATTTGACCAAGGAAAGGATGAAAGGAGATCCGAACGAGACAAAAGTCCAGTCCTTGAATGGTGGAAGAAGAAGAAGGCATGGACCACGATCGAAACGGCCGACAGCATACTCCGGTCAGGCTGAGATGAAGGAACATTTTTCCTGGGAAAATGTGCTTATCCGGACGCTGGGCTCTCACACCCCGCATTCGAGCCGTGGAAGATTAACGGTAAGACACCAGAAATGCGGGCGCTATTGTGCTAATTCTTATTATCCAGACACATGCTTTATGTAAGTCAACGAATAATCTGCGCTCATCTGTTGGAAGATCTCAGGGCAATCTGAGAATACTGCGCCATAAGTACAGACTGTGGAAAAGAAGAAACGACGTCCCACCAGCTTCAATGCACACAGAGTACCACGATTTGTACTCGACGTGAATTTACGATCGTAAGTGAAATCGTCTTAGCTGTAACCTTTCGTTGGGTGAACACTAGTTAGCAACACCCCCGGACATTCAAATTGCACCAGCAGGAAGAGGTCGTTCAACAAACATCGAATTGCCACGAAATGAAGCCCGTGGTTGTATACGCAAATGCTGAGCGATTTCAGAGGAACCGTACAGAATATGTAGGAGTAATGCCAACCAAAATATGTGTATAATTAAATATTACGCAGCTATTTTCTCACGTAGAAATCGCATTTCACCGTTGTTTGTACACTCCTGGAAATTGAAATAAGAACACCGTGAATTCATTGTCCCAGGAAGGGGAAACTTTATTGACACATTCCTGGGGTCAGATACATCACATGATCACACTGACAGAACCACAGGCACATAGACACAGGCAACAGAGCATGCACAATGTCGGCACTAGTACAGTGTATATCCACCTTTCGCAGCAATGCAGGCTTCTATTCTCCCATGGAGACGATCGTAGAGATGCTGGATGTAGTCCTGTGGAACGGCTTGCCATGCCATTTCCACCTGGCGCCTCAGTTGGACCAGCGTTCGTGCTGGACGTGCAGACCGCGTGAGACGACGCTTCATCCAGTCCCAAACATGCTCAATGGGGGACAGATCCGGAGATCTTGCTGGCCAGGGTAGTTGACTTACACCTTCTAGAGCACGTTGGGTGGCACGGGATACATGCGGACGTCAATTGTCCTGTTGGAACAGCAAGTTCCCTTGCCGGTCTAGGAATGGTAGAACGATGGGTTCGATGACGGTTTGGATGTACCGTGCACTATTCAGTGTCCCCTCGACGATCACCAGTGGTGTACGGCCAGTGTAGGAGATCGCTCCCCACACCATGATGCCGGGTGTTGGCCCTGTGTGCCTCGGTCGTATGCAGTCCTGATTGTGGCGCTCACCTGCACGGCGCCAAACACGCATACGACCATCATTGGCACCAAGGCAGAAGCGACTCTCATCGCTGAAGACGACACGTCTCCATTCGTCCCTCCATTCACGCCTGTCGCGAAACCACTGGAGGCGGGCTGCACGATGTTGGGGCGTGAGCGGAAGACGGCCTAACGGTGTGCGGGACCGTAGCCCAGCTTCATGGAGACGGTTGCGAATGGTCCTCGCCGATACCCCAGGAGCAACAGTGTCCCTAATTTGCTGGGAAGTGGCGGTGCGGTCCCCTACGGCACTGCGTAGGATCCTACGGTCTTGGCGTGCATCCGTGCGTCGCTGCGGTCCGGTCCCAGGTCGACGGGCACGTGCACCTTCCGCCGACCACTGGCGACAACATCGATGTACTGTGGAGACCTCACGCCCCACGTGTTGAGCAATTCGGCGGCACGTCCACCTGGCCTCCCGCATGCCCACTATACGCCCTCGCTCAAAGTCCGTCAACTGCACATACGGTTCACGTCCACGCTGTCGCGGCATGCTACCAGTGTTAAAGACTGCGATGGAGCTCCGTATGCCACGGCAAACTGGCTGACACTGACGGCGGCGGTGCACAAATGCTGCGCAGCTAGCGCCATTCGACGGCCAACACCGCGGTTCCTGGTGTGTCCGCTGTGCCGTGCGTGTGATCATTGCTTGTACAGCCCTCTCGCAGTGTCCGGAGCAAGTATGGTGGGTCTGACACACCGGTGTCAATGTGTTCTTTTTTCCATTTCCAGGAGTGTATGTGTATAATTAAATATTTCGCAGCTATTTTCTAACGTAGAAATCGCATTTCACCGTTGTTTGTATATGATGAAATAGTGTTATGCCTCGTATAAAAAGCATAAACGTCTACCAACGTGTGTCGCAATTCGACAAAAACAGATTCGTGGCCTGTCGGAGGAAAAAAGGAAGATTAATGTCCGTCGACAGCGCGATCACTACACACGGAGTAACAGTTCGGATTACGAAAAGGATAGGTAAGGAAATCGGCCGTGCTCATTTCAAAGGAATCATCCACGCATTCACCTGCAGCGATTTATGGAAATCACAGAAAACCTAGATCTGGATGGCCTGACCGGGATTTGAACCGTTGTCCATGTACTTTTAACGAAAATAAATACTACCGGGCATGTCTGCGCGCTGCATCACTAGTGATTCATAAGGCACACCGCAGAGAGGGTCGGTATAACTTTGTGAAAGACCCTGTAGTTGCTTCTTGTATCGTAGTGAGATAAAGAGTGTGGAATCATGTGTACGCTCTTCTTCTTGCAGGCCCGTGAATGAGGTAACTGCATGACAATACTACGGCTACCTATCTCCCCTCGCGCTTGTAATCTCCACCCCCACCCCCTTCATTCTGTCACACCGAAAGAACACAACATATCTTTAATACGGCTCTACTGCAATTAGATACGGTACACGCATTTAATATTTGTCCTAAATCCACTTCATTCAAAAGTAAACATTAATTCTGTACCTATAAAACATTATTTTTCTTCTAATTTTATCCATAGCTTGCAGTGTTTCATCCGTTCTGTATTACTTTCGTAATAATAAAGAACAACCGACATCAGCCATAAATCGTAATTTGATTAAAATCCACAATGAATTTTGAGCCCTGGGGGCTCATCTCCAGGAGCTTTGACAGTCTGCATCAACTTTACTTTTCTTTTAATTCTAGGCCTGTTATATTACAAAATGCCATATTATGAAACATAAGATTGTAAAACTATGATAATTCGAAAATTAAATTACTGTTTCTTGCAGTAAGTGAATGCTTCTGGAGAATGTTTACGTAAAAATACCCACTTTCTATTAAAAAGAACATTTTCAGAAACATTTTGATAGAGCATCTTGACGGTCGAAATTCTTTGACTTGTTTTGAATTGTGTTCGAAAAGGTACTGTGTTAAAATGTTTCTGCAAATGTGCTTTTTAATAGAAACTGTGTATTTGTACATAAACATTTTCCAGAACGATTCACCTACTACAAGAAACAGTTACGTTACTTTACGAATTATCATAGTTTCGTAATCTTATGTTTCATAATTTGGCATTTTGTAATATAACAATGTGATCTTGCCTAGAATTAAAAGAAATGTAAAGTTGATGTAGATTGATGAAGATGAGCCTCCAGGGCTCCAAATGCATCGTGCATTTTAATAAAACGAAGATTTGTGACTGAATGCAGTTGTTCTTTATTATTACTGTTCATAATAATTTGCGATTTTTCCATCTCATATAACGTGGAAGTTATTAATCCTAGACAAAACATTAGTAGGATTTATTTTGTACTGGGAAACATTTTCCCTACAAGCGGCGGTTATTCGAGAAAAACACCGAAAAGAGTCCTTTTAACGCCGTCCCAGCTCCGCTCACACTGCACCGGTGGGGATTTTTAGTATGTTGTTCGTGATACTCACTCCTACCACCGTACAAAAATCTGCTACTACATCAACTTTTTTCCCTAATTTTCCTTCCTCAACTGGAGTAACTGCTTAGGTGCTCTGTCGACCCTACAGGAGTTGCTTCGGACTCGAGCCCTCCCTCTCAGAACTTGTAGCCCATTAGTAAAATTCTCACTCACGTCCGCAAGCCGAGGGACGCCGAATGCCGACCCACCGCAAGACAAGCGGAGCTGATTACTCTGGACCCGAGCGCGCCGCGCCGCGCAGCCCACGGCCGGCCTACAGCCACACAAGTGATGACGTCGACGGCGCCCCAGCAGAACTCCACGGCGAAGCTGAACTAACCGCGTGGGGCAGCGCCGCGTTACGCCCGTGAGTTCGCAGTCAGCAGTCTTTCAACTTGATTGACGTGTAATCTACTGCTTCTTCTCTTTGACTCGCTACGGTGTTGACATCTTAATATCTGAGAATTCATACTTTATATCAGATTAATAAAGTCTGCCAACTTATTACTTCTTCTGATACAGGTTTTGCAAATATCTTTTCGTGGTGCACATTAACATCTTTCAATCTCGCAATTTACGATGGCGAACCGAAACATTATGCCTACTGCCCACGGCTATACTGAATGCCGCCCGGTTCCTCTAAGGGCACGTGGCACGGCGAAACAAAGTCAACAGTATAAGCGGAGCAGAGACGAATAGGAAATCTGTTATTTTTGAGATTTCTCTCGGAGAACAGCGGTTTGTTTCATTACTTAAAATGGACATGAACAGTCACAACCACAAGAAACTCCTTTTTGTTGTGAGGTTACCGGTTTCGGTCTGCTTTAGACCATTTTCAGACCTACCACCAGACTCCACGAACGTCAGTAGTTAGCTTTCGTTGAGTTGGAACGCCTGCTCCGTTCACTACCGGGGTCTACCGTCACCGTAGTAGGTTGTGCCTGTTCACTTTCATTTTAGAGAATAGGAAATCATTCGAGCTAGGAAATGGGCTGCAAACTGAGAAATCCACTGACATAAGAGAGTTTGACAGGGCAGATTATTATGGCTGTCCACGTGCTACTGCCGTGATGATCCACAGAAAGTTGTTGAAGACGGCGAAATCGCGAATAGGCCGCAAGTTGAGGAAAGTTTACGCAGAAAGCGGAGATCGGAGGCTTGTAGGTTCTGTAAAGCGGAATAGGCGGCGATATGACACACATCTGACGTCAGAGCACACTACTGGTGCAGACACATTGTCGAAGATGAGGTTCCGCAGAAGACGACCCCAAACACGTTCCCACGTTGATGCAAGGGCGTCAGGAGTTACGGCTGCAGTGGTTATGGGGTTATATTGGCTGGTCCAAGGAGCATTGGAAAAATCTTGCCTGGTAGGATAAACCACATTTCTCTTGCTACGCCAGGTCGAAGGTCGTGTCCAGGTTGGCTGTAATACGGACGAACGGAAGCTCGAAATATGCACAGCACGATGGGCAAAGGCCGGTGGTACGTACGGTATTATGCTGTGGGGAACAATCGTCTGGGTTTCCACGGGACCTGTGGTAATAATTCACTGTGACAGCCGTGGACTTCGTGAGCAGTATACAGCAGGCTGCTGCAAGGCTGTTGTTGAAACAGATGGGCTGCCTCGTTGTCCAGTATGCCATAACATGCTCACTACGATGAACAAGTCCAGAGTCGGTATGTATCCCTCCTCGCCGCACAGTTTGAAGAGGCTGACAGCGATGCGGTGAAGTACGGTAGCAGGGACCTTTCAGGCAGAAAGAAGTCATAGCATATTCTGCGCCTTCCTCACACGCGTCAAATTCAATTTACAAGCGTTTCATGCAGTTAATTTTAGATAACTGACAGGGAGGAGCGTTCAAGTAATGCAGCATTACCAGCAAGCTAGAAAGTTGCACACACGATTGCATGAAGTGGCGCGCAGTTTTCAGTAGGGTCAATGTTCAGTTCACGTTCGCTGGCTGTCGCAGAGTGTGTAACGCCATGAGAGGTAAGGAAATTTGACCAAGTTTGCCTTTCCAAGCAAACAGTTTCTCGTCGGATCCGAGACATGCGTGTGGATCTGGAGAACCTACTGAAGGAGAAAGCTCAAACTTTCGTTGCTTATTTATTAGCACTTGATGGAATCACTAATGCAACAGACTGTGCACAGCTTGCAATATTTGTACAGGGTGTTGACTCCGCACTACAGATTTTCGAGGGAACTACAAGCGGTTGCAACTGTGGCTTCCACAACCACAGGTCGCGCTGTCTTTGAGATGGAATGTGAATCCGCTGGAAACATGTGTTTAGCATGGGACGGGCTCTGTTTTGTGGCGACAGATGGTTAGAAGTTAGCAAGCAATGTCTCGTATGAAAGAGAAAATCAAGACTTAATTTGGGAAGCACTTACCAGGTATGCACTATTTTAGCCACCAGGGGCCTTTTCAGCAGAAATTGTGTAATGTGGCCACGTCGTGTGCGAATTCACTCACTGACGACAAACTGGTCGCAGACTTGGTCTTTTTCACTGAGATCGCGAGACATTTAAATCAAATTTGTCACTTCAAGGAAAGGATATGCTTATTCCTAGCAGCTACGACGAAATAAATGCATTCACGGACGAACTGTGTCTGCTGAGAAACGTGCGTGTGTCTAAGGGCTCCCTTCGGGTAGACCAGTCGCCTGGCGCTGGCCTCTGTAGCTGATGACGACAAAGGACAGCAGCATCCATCACGCGAGGATAAGCGACGGCATAATATCGCTTCGCGAGAAAGCTCTCCCAACACAAAGTCTCTGAAAGCACTTCAAACAACTCCCAATACATCATTATTTTCAATTACTTTCAATGAAAGTCAGTGTTCTCCTTGTCTGCTGTACTATTTCTCTACCGCTACAGTTTGAATGCTCCAGTTCGAGTCAATCTTAAGTAATTCTTATTCAAAGCAAACCTTTTTGCAGAAAGATTCATTTTACATCTACAGTGATGCGTTTGGTATTGTTCAACTTTTGCTTCGATCTTTCTCATCAAATATACTTTTGAATTATTAAACGACACATAAAGTTTCCAATTTTGTGTATATTTATGTGTCTTTTGGGAGATGTGCTCCGGCACATGCGTATTCAGTGATATTGTTAGGGAATATTTAGTGTTTATATGTTGTATTTTGTGTAATGAACGTGAGCTGTGGTATTCGTCATTACGTGAACGACTCAGACCAGTCTGAATAAAGTAGGTTGTTTTTCATTGGCGCAAGGTGTAAATAAAGTGGTGGTTTTAAATCTGTCCGCTGTACGGCGACAGAAGCTAACATTTACATTCTGGAGCTCGTCATATTTCAACATTTCCGAAGTCATGCATTTATTTTCGGGAAACATTACGATTTGTTTGGTATATTTTACAGAGGTATTCATAAGATTTTCGTAATTTATATGTTCGGTGTTTGTTTACTAATAATGAACGTCACTTTTATAGTAACTTCGTTACAGACTCGGGTTTTTCCAGCTGTCAAGGGATTAAGTATTACTTTACATATTATTCTGTAATATCAGCTGCGCCAAGATCGCTTGTAAATCTTTTTATTGATTACCGGTTTCGACAGATCTGTGCTGTCATCATCGGATCATGTAACACATTAACGAAATTTCACGATCCTTACAAAGCTGTATGTCACATAGTGACTCACCAGTGATCTGTCGAAACCGGTAACAAATAAGAAGATATATGAGCGATCTTGGCGCAGAGGATGTTTCAGAATAATATAAAAATTCAGAGCGCCCGCAGCAGTTGACACAATGTCGAACGCATATAAATGTTAATTTATTTAGGCACGTTGACGATCAAAATTCGATAATTTACTTAGTATGCAGTTTTGTACCCACAGTATCCTAATTTTAGTATTGTTTGTCACTGAAACTAAAAAAAAGACGCTTTTCATTACTTCAGGCTCTCGAGTAACTAAGCTTGAAGTTTAATCTCATCACAGACAATGTCGTTAAAAGAAGTCATCGGGCGACATCTGCGAGTTCACAAACTACCGGCCCGTAATTTACGAGAATTATGTGACCTGCGTTTAGACATCCGGAGCCACATTTCTCCAGAAACCTACCGCGGACTTATCCAATCCATGAAATCCAGAATCAATGCTGTGCTTCGCTCCAAAAACGGACCAGTGTCCGATTATGAAGGCTGTCATAGTGTTTTGGCTCCTCACAGTCTTTAACCATTAGTACTTAACAACGTCCTTCAGTGCTAGACGTCACACATTGTGCCTCTTTCTTTCCTACGTGCACCGCTTCCAAACACTCCACTGCTCAAAGCAATCAGATGCAGAAACTTTTCTGTTTATACTTTTCAGTTGTTGTTGGAACCATTGTAGCTTTCTTGCTGGGAAACATTCATATCTGTAACCTGATTTTTAATGTATTTCTTGCTTTTGACCTCCCGCATAATGTTGCTTTGATAGATAACATTTTCTGTGTCGTATTGTGTTTTATGTATTTACCCTTTCACACCAGTTTAAATGCTGTCACTCTGGATAACAGAAATGAATTATTCTTAAAGAAAATAAATAACTCGACATACTGAGTAACGCACATTTACTGCATGGAGTAGCATAAAAGTGAATTGGTAAGCTGCCCCTTTAAAAGAGCATACTGATCGCATTGTGGCGCTGAAAATGATGTAGAACTGGTAATAGGCGCTCGTGTTACCCTCCACCACTGACACGAGTCATAGCAGTGAAATGGTGCGTATATACCAGTCGGTTCTGTGGAATCGGCGCAATAAGATGTGTTAGCATGAATGGATATCACAGTGGCTTAAAGGAGCTGTTGTGTTTGGACTTTCTTTTTCCAAAAACTGTCACGTAACCTATTTAATTATCCAGTATGCCTACTCAAATACTAAATGAAGTCAGGTCACTACCGATGCATGTAAACTGCAAGCAATAATAACACCTGCCAATGACTGGAGTTCAAATTAACAACATCTCTTTTCCTTTTGTTGATACAGTGAAGGGCTCTTGTAATTACGGCAGCCTTGAGGCTTTTAGCTGGATGGTGAACTGCAAGAGCCATAAATATGTTTCTGCCGAATGTCAAAGTTCCAATTAAGTAAATACAGGGGTGAGCCTTCTGCCGACTGAGTCTAGCAGGATCAACCAGCGGACACAGTCAGCCCATCCTAAAACTTTATCATGCTTCAAATGGAAAGAATCCCTTTTAGCAAGATAGAGATCTGAAGGGCAGGAGAGAACATGACGCCAAGAGTACGGAACAAGCTGTTAGGCCTAGAGGAGCACAGCTGGAATGTTTGTTCTAAACTGTCTAAGAAGATCTGTGATTGGAGCATAGTAATTATTTTGATTCCACATTACGGTCGGAGGGAGGCAATGGCAAACCAACTCCGCTAGGACGTTGCCTAGTCGGCGGAGCGGGTCTCCCGCATCGTCCCCTACGCTCCTCGGAGTATGGGACCTCATCATCATGACCATCATCAATTATTTTCATAGCTGGGGAGAACTCCTGGACGTGTGTACTTGGACGCCTTATCACTGACGACAACTAGAAATTTCTTACGTAGTAGACGAGATTTTCTGCCTTCTCCCCTGCGCCAAGGAAGAAATATGGTGCACTGGTAAACACGGCAACATCTGTAAGGGTTGAGAATTTGCCAGCATGTTAATTAAATAATCATTGGTCGGAACTCTCAAGGTCTGTTGCAATTGCCTGGCGAGATCCGGAAAATGACAGAATTAGCTAAGTTTTGTAGAGGAGAGTAAGAACACGCTTCTTCTTTGGGCGCTGTAAAGAATACTTGCTCCAGGGACATCGAAGGACGCACTTCTCCTCAGGGCATGACGAAAGACATATCTCTGTAGGTGAATGCAGTGAGCTGCAGAGTGAGGTGTCTCGATCTAATTTCCGGAGCCAGCTAGCTACTTACAGGGTGACAATTGTTGAACTATATGAAAAAAAACCTAAATTAGTTACAAACAACGGTGTGCACACACTTCATTCAACATGTAAACATCACTCCAGATATTCAGAAGTAGGCGATGATGTGGCGCAGACGAATAGCGAAATGCTGCATGACCTGCTGAAGTGTCGGAACATCGATGCTGTCGATGACCTCCTGACTGGCTCTTGACAGCTCAGCATTGGTTTTGCTGTTATTGCTCTACACATCGTCTTTAATACAGCCTCACGAAAAGGAGAATATGGCGGCCATTCGAGGCCCATGCCAGCGGTCCCTGGGTACCTCAGAGCCAGAATGCCGTGCCCAAAGTGCTCCTCCAGGACATCAAACACTCTCCTTCGTCGATGGGATCGAGGTCCGTCTTGCATAAACCACGTATAGTCATTTTACAGAACATAGTTCTTATTATAGGAAACAGCGATCTATAATTACAATAAATAAACTGGAAGTGGTATTGATCGCATAAATTTTTTAATGTGGTGACCGGTTTCGATCTTATTATAAGATCATCTGCAGACCTACAATGAACAAGAATCCTTCTAAACCTATAATGGACGAAATCGTATATTGATAAAACAGTAAATAACGCTGATATACCATAGATGTCCGCCGGAGGTGGTGGCGCATGCGAACGCTCTTGCTTGAGTGTATTAATGACAAGCTTCCCACGAATAAAGCCATCGTTATAAAAGCAGACAAAGGGAATACTCTGAGAATTGTAAATGAAGAAACTTACATCTTTAAAACTTTAAATTTTTTCAACGAAATTAACATAGTAGAAGTAACAAAAGATACGACTGCTAAATTTCGGACAGATATTAAAAGATTAATTGAAAATAACAATGGGTTGTTCACCCCTAAATACAAAAGTGTTCTTAAGATAATGAACCCACAAATACCAAAATTAAGATCACAAATAAAGCTTCACAAAATAAATTTGCCGATTCGTCGAATCGTTAATACCAATAGTTGTCCATCATATAATTTAAATAAGAAGGTGAACACCATGCTGAAATCCTTTTATGTTTTCGAAAAGAATTTTGGTATTAATAACACATTTCAACTAGCAGAACAAATTTATGACATTAATATTCTCGATGGTGCAAGATTGGCTTCTTTGGATATTACAAAACTTTATACAAATATTGCAGTTGTCGAAACGATCGAAATTATAAAAAATAATCTTATGAAACGCAAAAGTACGAATTGTGAAGAAATAGTAGAGTTCATTACATTACTTGAAAATACTTTAGCCTTTAACTATTTCATATTTAATGGGAAGATTTATTTTGAGAAAGATGGTACTGCCATGGGAAATTCTCTATATGGTACAATCACTGATAATTTTGTCAATCATAGAGAAATTATATTTTTTGAGACAAACCCCGAAATAAGCAATAAATTACATATTACAAAAGATATGTGGATTACACGTTATTACTTTTTAATGGCTCCAAAGAAGAGATTGATGATTTGACGAACAACCTCAATAATAGCCATCCAAAACTGAAATTTACAGTCGAACATGAAAGTGATAAGACGATAAATTTTCTTGACATTACTATTACTAATCATGAAGGGAGGCACCAGTTTGCAGTTTAGAGGAAGCCGACTACTACAGATGTAATAATTAACTCCACATCATGTCATCCACATAGATACAAAACAGCCTTTCTCCAGTCCATTGTGCATAGCATCGTTAAACTACCATTAAAAAATGAGGCTGTGCGAAACGAGTTGACTAAAACAAATTGCTAAAGCCAACAACTATGAAACTGAGTGTATTAATACCCTTTATGAGAAAATTCGCAACTCTATTCAAAATCCAACACAAAGCAGAGCGTAGAATAAATACAAGTTCACCAAAATGACCTATTTTGGCAATATTTAAGATACAATCGATAAAATGTTTATGTATACAAAGCTTACAGTCGCCTTTGCTACTAAAAATTTACTTCAACATAGATTGAGACACAGTATGAACAATAAGAGTAATAAATATCTAAATTCCAGGGTGTATAAAATCACATGTAATTATTGTGATACTCATTATGTTAGCCAAACTGATAGAAATTTTCAGATAAGCTATCATAAACATACTACTGTGTCCTTCTAGGCGCTCAGTCCGGAACCGCGCGGCTGCTACGGTCGCAGGTTCGAATCCTGCCTCGGGCATGGATGTGTGTGATGTCCTTAGGTTAGTTAGGTTTAAGTAGTTCTAAGTTCTAGGGGACTGATGACCATAGATGTTAAGTCCCATATTGCTCAGAGCCATTTGAACCAACATACTACTGGTACATCACGTAGTAATTCTATCTTCGGGCAACACACTAACCAAAATAAGCATTTTGAAGAGCCTATTAATAACAATATGAGTATCTTGAATACCGTCCCTAAAGGGCTTTTACTTAATACCCCTGAAGAACTGGAAATTTATACACATCGGACAAAAGATCACGAAACTCTACTTAACGAACAACTGGATTTCAGAGAAAAATATTTTTTTGATCTGTTTGAGGAACTATTCTAAAATACTTCACGCTTCACGATGTTCCATTAGTCTTGATGAGTATAAATGTCATGATAACCATATCTCCGCTGTAACGATTCCTTTTAATGTTTGTTACTACACAATTATTGTCGATTGTGAGTGTTACGCTACGGCTTACTACACTTGTTTACAACTATTGTATTTTATTATTTCATATGGACAGACATTACGTCAGACGAATGTGCCTATCCTCTTCAATATGTTTAGCATCACGTTATTATGCTTCATATTTTGCGTACTATATTAACTTCTGACTGTTGTTTTACCATATATTAAGCTGGATTAAGTGCGTGTGTGCACCAATCAATTTTCTTTCCTTATGTATACGTTATATGTCACTTATCTGTGTTTTACCATATGACCAGGGATGTTTCTTTTTCCCCACCCTGCTATGCCAGCGGTTATTGGTGTATTTATTAGCACTATATTTCAACATAACATTGCGGTTACCGCAGACATTATTTCGTCCGCCCACGACGTGACCGTCCAGAGTGGTTTTATGTGTTTTTTAGTGGCATAATGTCATCAATTTTACGCTCATGATAGCCATCACGTTGCATTCCATGCAGACCAGCGACCGTAACGGTAATATAGCTCTTTCTTTATCAATTTCTGTAACATTCCCTACTGATATCGCATTTTAGATGTAACATTAATTTTGACGAGATGTCTTTTAATTAAAATTTCAATGGTAACAGTAACTTATGCGCATACCACTACTCATATCATGTAGTGATCGAACTCCTGTTGGGTCACCATGGCAACCTCAGAGCGACCAGGGCGCTTTCCCCACAGACAGTCTCTTTGGCCCTAGTACGACGAGTAGGTAACCATGTTTACTAGAGTGGCGTCTTTGTAGTCATCTTTGCTTTGGTCGATAACAGTACGTGATAGAGGGCCACACTATTTAGGTCGCAGTAATTACCTTTTTACACTATATTTTATAAGCTATAAGATTTTAATTTGTTTTATGAGTTCTATAGATAGTAATAATGAGTTAATACGATTTCGTCCTTTATAGGTTTATAAGGATTCTTGTTCATTGTAGGGTTGAAGATGATCTTATAATAAGATCGAAACTGGTCACCACATAAAAAAATTTATGCGATCAAGACTGCTTCCAGTTTATTTAAAATCAGGGTCACTTTCGATAATGGCGATGAAATCATCTTCCAAAACCCTCATTTACCGTTCCGTAGTCACCGTGCCATCGAGGAACATCGCATTGATTGTTCCGTGACTAAACATTGCACACCACACGGTCACCCACTGAGGGTGAACAGACTTCTCTATTGCGAAATGTGGATTCTGAGTCCGCCAGATACGTCAGTTTTGCGTATTACGAACCCATGCAAATGAAAGTGGGCTTCATCGCTTAACCAAACCACATTCACATACTAATTCCTATCATCCCCCCCCCCCCCCTGGCCAACCGTACAGTTTGAACGCTCTAATGCAAACCGTTCAGAAGTTATGACGATTTTATTTCATATAGTTCAAAAATTGTCACCTTGTGTCGGAGAGTACTGGTGCCTCATGCTTTAACGAGACCTTGCTTTAACTCATTAACTTTTCCTGCTGTCGTTGGTCTCTCTCGCAACACAGTTTTGTGTCGTTTGTGTACCCACCCACCCATGGGAAAGCTGTAGTATGTATTTTCAGTTCCCTGTTCGCTTAGTAACTGATTTATTCTTAATCCACAAAAAAAAACCCTTTATGTCTTTTAGCTATAAATCAGTCTGTTATATTGGCTCTTAGTTTCCTCACATAGCTTGGCGGATTGCATTATCAATATGTCCATGTGAAGTGCCTTCATGCTTAATTGGGCCAACCCTGGTAACTTAATTAGATAAGCAGTTATTCGTTCTGTGACCTTACTTTCTTTTAATTCTCGTGGCACTATGGAGAGTTTTCCATCACTGTAGGTCACTGTGAATAGAATCTGTAGCACCTCAGAGGTAGGCTAAACTGCTCAATGGACACCTCACAGGGCCAATGATGGCTCCACGAACGAATTTGCTGATTTGGCGTGGACCAGTTGAAGGGTCTACAAGGAATGATGTACGACGTCGGCAACCATGAAACGTGGCTTTCGAACTGTGACCACGAAATGATCCTGACACGGATCGGAGACGAGAGTCACGCCTTGTCGATGACAAGCGGTTTCAAACCTGATACGAATTGTAGCTGTCAGTGAATGCCTGTGCGACTCAAACAGTTTCCGAGAGAACTGCATTCAGTGTACATGTGAACAATCAATAGGCCACAGATCACTGGACTGGGTCACATACAGCTTCAAGTTTAGAATGGGCCAAACAACACGGAGACAGGAGTTTTGGCGACTGGAACCACGTAATTTTTTTTTTCAAACGATGCGAGGCGTCGAATCCAACGACAACCTGCATCGTCTGGAGGCTGTAGTTTATGCCGGAGATGCTTCTCTGACGTTTTGGGTTGTAATTTTCGTACTATAATTTGGATTCACTCATATACTTTATTAAGAACATGAACGAGAATGTTTATTTCGATATTCTCGGTGACCATACTGAAACACCTTAGCTAGCAGAACAGAGCGGATTAGGTTGTGGAAAGGGGCCAAAATGAGGTTGCTGTCAGTTCCACTCAACATACAAACTTTATTATCAACACACAATATTACAACAAGAACGCAAAACACTCAAAACTTTAATCGACCTTCTTGATTAACCTGAGCTCGGCTGAAGGCCACATTTAAAATGGAAGACACAATGCCTGAGTAAGAAATTGACATAGAAGGTTCTACTGGAGGTGTCACCCAAAAATATTCTCTAAATCTTCAATCTAAACAGGCTGAAGGCCTTAGCACTTCAATTTTAATGGAACTCCACCAAATAACTAAAACTCAAACAGGGAAGTTACTATGTAACAGACACGGAACGCCGCTCAGAAGTTCCAAGGATCGGCTTGGAATTGTAACACTAACGCCCGTTTAGGCTAGAGAGGCAGCCTGAGGAACAATCTCTTAATCGGAAGGCAACCCAACCGACAGGCAGCCGACCAACCAATCAACCAGTAAAACGACCACAAGATTTCAATACAACGAGACACAGAATATTGGAGCGCACAACGACCAACAACACCTCAGCCGTCGAACTACACGCCGCACTGGACAGCAACAACAAGACGAGGAAAATACACCGCCGAAAATTACGTCAACGACCAGGGCACGTAACCGGAACGTCAACGGCCACAAGGCAGAGATACCGCTGGTGAACTTCAATAACAGGTAATAAATTAAGTTAAATTCCACTGGAAGACTGCTGAAATCTTAGCCGACTTAAATACACACACATTGTTGCTTGCGAGAATGTCCCAAAAGCAACAACCAGGATCAGACGAAGAAATGTAACCAGTTGAGGCTCGATAGTATGTTAAGTGAGGACTCAACTTTCATGTCCAAGATCGGTGGGCGACGAACTTCGTAGCACTCGCAAGCAGCACCTCACACTCCAAATACGCGTGCACGCCGCCAGCGGCTCCAGCCCAACTCCACGCGAAGGGGGCTTGCTTGCTGCTCCACGCCAACCGACCGACTGGACTGCCGGTTCGTCCACGACTGCTGCTCCGTCGCGACTGCACTGCTGGTGCGTCTCCAACTGACTTTCTTCCTTCGGACGGACGACCTCCCAGAGACACTGGCTCTGACCCAACCATGCAGAGGTAACACAACCGACGTCTCAGCACAGGAAGGAACCGACCCAAATACACGTCGTCGATGAGACGACCGACCGAACGACCAACCAACGGTCTTCCGCACAGGTACTGGCTGTGCAGATTTCACTGGGACTCAGTACCCGACTGCACTGCTGGTCCATCCTGAATTGCTGCTCCACCCCGACTGGACTTCTGCCCCGTTCCAACTCACTGATTCCCGGTCCGATCTCCAACTGAACTGACTTCCTTCGGACGGACGATGTCCCGGAGACACTAGTTTGGACCCAACCACGCAGAGGGAACACAACTGGAATCTCTGCACAGGAAGGAACCGACCCAAATACACGTTGTCGATTAGACGACCAACTGAACGACCAACCAACTGCCGTCCCCGCTGGTACTGGCTGTGCCGACCTCACTGGGGCTCCATCCCCGACTGCACTGCTGGTTCGTCTAGAACTGACTACCAGACACACGACGACCCAGAAATACCATCGGTCTCTTCAGGGATGGTACGGCAGTGCACATATCGATACGCGCTGCTGCTGCCACTCATGGGCAAGTAAGGCAGGAAGTTTGTGGCGCCAGTAACTGGAATAAGAAAACGAGGCGGCAGTACCGTAACAGAAGATGACAAACAATAAATGGCATGAACACGAGCCGTGCGCGGCTGACATACGTTTCCCTTCTTTTATATCTTCACGATTAGCTTGCTGTGGACACTTCCGCCATCGAAAACGATGATACACAGGACTGCATGGATACATTCTTGGTTTCAGGAACACTGAGGCATCCTACCGCATCACGGCTGGTTGTCTAAATAACCCGATTTTGACCCCATTGGCAACAACGAGTCAAAGATAAGAATCAACATTCTCTCTGTTTGATAGCTCTACAAGATCTAATCATAAACGCGTAGAAACTTGTCGACTTTGTTCCTTGCCAAAGTGAGACTATTATCAGGGCGAGAGACGATGTTACACTGTATTACTGTGATGTCTCCTGGGCATGACTAATTTTTTGTCTGCTGTATTTCTTACACAGGCTAATGTAAAATTAAAAATATAAGAAACACTGCCCGTTCTCGAAGTTACGGACAAGGTAACTGTAACTTTATCAGAGAAGTACTCACACCAGGTAAGGTGGCGAGGTGGTTAGCCCAATGCACTCTCATTCAGGAGGACGACGGGTCAAATCCACGTTCGGTTATCCTGATTTAGGTTTTCCGTGATTTCCCTACAACGCTTCAGGCAAATGCCCGTATGGTTCCTTTGACAAAGGGCACGGCCGATTTCCTTCCCCATACTTCCCTAATCCGAACCTGTGTTCCGTCTCTAATACCCTCGATGTCGACGGGTCTTTGAACACTAATCCCCTTCCCCCTTCCTCCAGAAGTACGCACCTCCATAGTCGAGATCACTGACACAGACTGAATTCACCCCGTAGGATATCCCAATCAACAATGTTCAATGTTCAAATGTATGTGAATTCCTAAGGGACCAAACTGCTTAGGTCATCGGTCCCTATACTTACACACTACTTAAACTAACCTTTGCTAAGAACAACACACACACCCATGCCCGAGGGAGGACTCGAACCTCTGGCAGGAGGGGCTGCGTAGTCCGTGACATGAAGCCTCAAACCGCGTGGCCACTCCGCGCGGCAATCAACAATGTCATACGACATTTACGAGGTGTGGCTAGAAAAAAACCGGACTAGTACTGGTGAAACAATAAAACGAATGCAATAAGGCTGAAAGTCGCGTGGCCTGTCACGTGACTCTCGCTCCGCCTACTGCTCGAGTTTCATCTGCCTCCTGCACTCAGTCTGCCCGTGGCGTCTGTTTTAAGTAGTTGACGTTTTGTCCGTGCGTCGGAAAATGTTGAGTGTACAGAAAGAACAGCGTGTTAACATCAAATTTTGTTTCAAACTAGGAAAATCTGCAAGTGAAACGTTTGTAATGTTACAACAAGTGTACGGCGATGATTGTTTATCGCGAACACAAGTGTTTGAGTGGTTTAAACGATTTAAAAATGGCCGCGAAGACACCAGTGATGACACTCGCACTGGCAGACCATTGTCAGCAAAAACTGATGCAAACATTGAAAAAATCGGTAAACTTGTTCCACACTTTCCTTGTCAACTCCTGTTAACTCAGACACTGCTCTGATTGTTAAACGGCGATCTTGTCGAACAAGTTTACCGATCTTTTCAATGTTTGCATCAGTTTTTGCTGACAATGGTCTGCCAGTGCGAGTGTCATCACTGGTGTCTTCGCGGCCATCTTTAAATCGTTTAAACCACTCAAACAGTTGTGTTCGCGATAAACAATCATCGCCGTACACTTGTTGTAACATTACAAACGTTTCACTTGCAGATTTTCCTAGTTTGAAACAAAATTTGATGTTCACACGCTGTTCTTTCTGTACACTCAACATTTTCCGACGCACATACAAAACGTCAACTACTTAAAACAGACGCCACGGGCAGACTAAGTGCAGGAGGCAGATGAAACTCGAGCAGTAGGCGGAGCGAGAGTCACGTGACAGGCCACGCGACTTTCAGCCTTATTGCATTCGTTTTATTGTTTCACCAGTACTAGTCCGGTTTTTTTCTAGCCACACCTCGTATTTGTTAGTAGGTGGAAAACCCGGCGTATCTTGGGTATTCAATTTGTCAATTTTCCATTAGAACGGAAACAAAAAATACTGTGTTTGTAGTGTAAACTTTGTGTGGTACCATGATATTTTCTAGCTGCCTTTGGTGTCGTATGTGGACATTGTCAGCGAAATTTATTGCAAACGGAATTAGTAGCGCAGACTTAATAAATTTAAACGTCATGCATCACGCGGCAATTTCTCACGCACCTCTGTCTTTATACCATGACATCTCCTGGACTTTGATAAGTGGTTCTTAGCCCCACAGCGACTGTTGCCGGACAGTAACAGATACGTCAACCACGTTAGGTTGAAATCGGTCCAGTGGTTTTAAGAGATGTGGAACATACACACATACATACATACTTTTGCAACATATGTGGATTTCGTCACAGAAGTATCACTGCTGTTTCTATAGCTTCTAATGTAATAACCGACTAAACAAAAATTAAAAACCATTTTATCCCTCGATTCCGCTATCTCCCCTCCAACAGACTACAGGGTGGTTATAATTAACCTTTCGCAAGTTGACAGGCCCCCGTGGAAAACGAGTTATCGTACGACCGTGGGTATGCGGGAGAGGAAGAAGAATAAACCATTGAAAGAAACACAATTTAATTTCCACATGAGAGGCAAATATTTGTTAATTGCGTAACATGCTTCACGCTCTAAGCTACAAATTTTGTTCTGTGTGAGAACCATCTGACTTAACCCGGAAACGCAGTAGAGATTGCTCTGCTGCTACCGGAAACATCTCAGGTGGGATGTTGGCTACCTCGCTCGCTATGCTCAGACTGCAACATGTGCTACAGTACCCATACGGTAAACAGTTTTCCGTCCACACTGGCCCAAGTAGCGACAGTTTAACTGTGACCATCTTGCCTATAACTGATTCTATCACAAAGCCTAAGTTACAGGTCCTACGCATATTTCATATTATATGTGCCTTACTGACATTTCCTTTCCTACATGCAATTTAATAAAATCTTTGATGCTTCACTTATGTCAGTGCAGACGTTAGGAACCGTGTGAGATACAACAGCTGTCCATCTTGAAACAATAATTACTAACGCAATTGTCCCCATTTGCTAAGAACTAGACTGTAAACGATAGCGTTTTTTATACGTAATACAGGCTGTCCATAAAGTCCCTTTACAGCTTCAAAATTTTATTACAACGGCAGTTGTTGAAATATTTTAACATTTCCTTTATTGTAATCAGTTTTTATATGGGCACCTTTAGTTGCACGAAGTACATCAAGACGATACTCAATTTCTTGCCATGTTCACTGTAGCATAGTGTCATCAATGGTGGCAATGGCATTACGAATCCTTTGCTTCAAGTCAGCAATGTCCCGTATCTGTGTTTGATACACGATATCTTTTACATACCCATAAAAAAGTCTAACGGAGTGATATCTGGTGAACGCGGTGGCCAAGGAATTGGCCCATTCCTCTCAGTCCATCTGCCTGGAAATGTTTCATTAAGGAACCGACGAACATGCAGTCCCCAATGTGGTGGTGCACCATCTTGCTGGAAAATGATAGTTTGTTGTAAGTCAATCAGTTGTGGAGCTACATATTCGGTCACAAGATCGAGGTGAACATCTGCAGTAATTGTTGACTCGTTGAAGAAAAATGGACCAATTATTCTGTTCCGCATGATTCCACACCGCACATTCACTTTTGGACTATCGCGGTGAACCTCCCTAGTCACATGGGAGCGTTCAGATCCTCAGATTCTCACATTGTGTCCGTTTAATGTCCCAGAAACATGAAAAGTTGCCTCGTCACTGAAACAAACTCGCTTGAGGAATGCTTCATCCTCCGAAAGGCGTTCCAGCATGTTGAGTGCAAACTCTGTCCGTTTTGGCTTCTCATTTGGCTCAAGTGTCTGTAACAGTCGCACGTTGTAAGCGCACAAACGTAAGTTCTTGTGGAGGCTCTAATGGGCAGTTGAACGTGGTAGTTGCAACTGTCTGGCAGCAGTGAGGATGGACTTCGCAGGTGAACGAGTGAAGTTTAAAACGCGATCGATGTTTTCCTCGGATGTTCTTGGTCGTCCGCTCCTCCCTTTATTCAACACTGTCCCTGTCTCCACAAATTTTTTGTGACATGCACGGATTGAAGGGCGCTATGGTGAATCGCTTCCATACTTTTTTATTTTATTTTTTTTCTATTTATTTATTGTTCCGTTGGACCAAATTAAGGAGAAGTCTCCATGGCCATGGAACGAGTCAATACATGAAATTATAACACGATAGTAGAAACAGATAAAATGAAATACAAGAAACGTATTCAGGCGACAATTCGTAAGTATAATAAAGAAAATCAACAATATAACACTGAAATTTGCTTAATTTTTCAGATCTTCCAGGAGCTCCTCGACAGAATAGAAGGAGTGAGCCATGAGGAAACTCTTCAGTTTAGACTTAAAAGCGTTTGGGCTACTGCTAAGATTTTTGAGTTCTTGTGGTAGCTTATTGAAAATGGATGGAGCAGAATAGTGCACTCCTTTCTGCACAAGAGTCAAGGAAGTGGATTCCACATGCAGATTTGGTTTCTGCCTAGTATTAACTGAGTGAAAGCTGCTAACTCTTGGGAATAAGCTAATATTGCTAACAACAAACGTCATTAAAGAAAATATATACTGTGACGGCAATGTCAAATGGTTCAAATGGCTCTGAGCACTATGGGACTTAACATCTATGGTCATCAGTCCCCTAGAAGTGAGAACTACTTAAACCTAACTAACCTAAGGACATCACACAACACCCAGCCATCACGAGGCAGAGAAAATCCCTGACCCCGCCGGGAATCGAACCCGGGAACCCGGGCGTGGGAAGCGAGAACGCTACCGCACGACCACGAGATGCGGGCAGGGCAATGTCAGGGTCTCGAACTTACACCACATATAGCTCGAACAGCCCGTTTTTGAGCCAAAAATACCCTTTTTGAATCAGAAGAATTACCCCAAAAAATAATAACATATGACATAAGCGTATGAAAATATGCGAAGTAGACTACTTTTCACGTTGAACTGTCGCTTATTTCAGATACTGTTCTAATGGTAAATAAGGCAGCATTTAGTTTCTGAACAAGATCCTGAACATGGGTTTTCCATAACAGCTTACTATCTATCCGAACGTCTAGGAACTTGAACTGTTCCGTCTCGCTTATAATATGCCCACTCTGTCTGATTAAAATATCAGTTCTTGTTGAATTGTGAGTTAAAAACTGTAAAAACTGAGTCTTACCGTGATTTAGCATCAAATTGTTTTCCACAAGCCACGAACTTATTTCATGAACTACATTATTTGATAAAGTTTCAATATTACACACAAGATCCTTCGCTACCAAGCTGGTGTCATCGGCAAACAGAAATATTTTTGAATCACCTGTAATACTAGAAGGCATATCATTTATATAAATAAGAAACAGCAGTGGCCCCTGCACACACCCTTGGGGAACGCCCCACTTAACAGTGCCCCATTGGGACTGAACATCACTACCACTCTCAATATTTCGGAGAATTACCATCTGCTTTCTGTTCTTAAAGTAAGAGGCGAGCCAATTGTAAGCTACTCCCCTTACTCCATAATGGTCCAACTTCTGCAGTAATATTTTGTGGCCTACACAGTCAAAAGCCTTCGTTAAATCAAAGAAAACACCTAGCGTTCGCAACCTTTTATTTAATCCGTCCAAAACCTCACAGAGAAAAGAGAATATAGCATTTTCAGTTGTTAAACCATTTCTAAAACCAAACTGTACACTTGATAGCAAATTAGGTGAATTTAAATGCTCCAGTAACCTTGTATATACAACCTTCTCGATAACCTTAGCAAACACGGATGGCATAGAATTAGGTCTATAATTGTCAACATTATCCCTGTCTCCCCTTTTATAAAGTGGCTTCACTACGGAGTACTTTAATCGGTCAGGAAACCGACCACTCCTAAAGGAAAAGTTACAGATATGGCTAAGTACTGGGCTAACATACATAGAACAATACTTCAGTATTCTGCTAGATACCCCGTCATATCCATGAGAGTTCTTGGTCTTTAGTGATTTAATTATTAACTCAATCTCCCTCTTGTCAGTATCATGGAGGAACATTTCAGGTAACAGTCTCGGAACACTTTTTTCTACGAGCGCTATATGATTTCCTGTTGGGACTAGGTTTCTATTTAGTTCACCTGCTATATTCAGAAAGTGATAATTAAATACTGTACATATATGCGACTTATCAGTAACACGGACATTCCCACTACGCACTGATTCTATATCCTCGACCTGTCTCTGCAGAGCCGGCCGCGGTGGTCTAGCGGTTCTAGGCGCTTCAGTCCGGAACCACGCGACCGTTACGGTCGCAGGTTCGAATCCTGCCTCGGGCATGGATGTGTGTGATGTCCTTAGGTTAGTTAGGTTTAACTAGTTCTAAGTTCTAGGGGACTAATGACCTCAGAAGTTGAGTCCCATAGTGCTCAGAGCCGTTTGAACCATTTGTCTCTGCAGACCAGCCACTTCCTTTACGACTCTCCATATGGTTTTAATTTTATCCTGAGACTTAGCTATTCTATCTGCATACCACATACGTTTTGCTTCCTAATAACTTTTTTTAAGCATCTTACAATACTGTTTGTAATGGGCTGCTGCATTTAGATTTTGACTGTTTCTAACGTTTTGATACAATTGCCACTTTGTTCTACAAGATATTCTTATCCCTCTAGCCAGCCACCCAGGCTGCCTGTTTGTGGTAGTACCCATTTGGACGTTCTAACGGAAAGCAACTTTCAAAGAGCATGAGAAAAGTCTTGAGGAAAGCATTATATTTATCGTCTACTGTATCGGCACTATAAACATCTTGCCACTCTTGTTCCTTGATAAGGTTTACAAAGGTCTCTACAGTAACTGGATCAGCTTTCCTAAAAAGTTGATAACTATATTTAACATGTGTTGCAGCATAAAAATCTTTTAGAGTTAAAACTTGTGCATCACGATCTGAAAGGCCATTCACTTTTTTGCTAACAGAATGCCCTTCTAGTAATGAGGAATGAACAAAAATGTTGTCTATGGTTGTTCTACTTTTCCCCTGCACCCTCGTTAGAAAGAATACAGTTTGCATAAGATTATATGAATTAAGGAGGTCTACCAGCATCCTTTTCCTTGCACAGTCACTTATGCAATTAATATTGAAGTCACCACATATAACTAACTCTTTGTATTTCCTATAAAGTGAACCAAGACCCTCCTCTAGCTTTAGCAAAAATGTTGTGAAATCGGAGTCTTCGTTGTGAAGTTTCCTTGAGTCTGAAAATTCGATTTTGTCCCAGTACACCAGGACACATATTGTGCCTTCTCTTGAGGTCATTTTATAGACGTTCAGTTCCTTCCATCAACAGAACACAAAATTTTAGTATACATAAAAACTTTAGCAAACAGTTGAGTCGCGGCGGGACCGGCGCCAGTAGTATCTCTGACATGAGTACGATCGATTTCCTCGTACAGAGGTCTGTCTTGGGGCTTGCGCCGGCTCGGGATATAAGCGAGTGCCGACCTCGAGTAAAGGGTGAACAACGCTTTGAGAACGGAAGGCTGCGGTGCGCGAGTCGGCGATTGGCTGACGGGCAGAAGCGAAGACGGCGTGCCTGAGGCCGGACAGCGGTTATGACGTGGTTATACTGGAGGCGGAGGGAGTTGACCGGCGCTGTGCATTCTCCGGCAACCTCGTGAGCTGTGGATGTGCCCGCTTGCTTGGAGGGACGCGCTGTTTAGGTCTTGCGTAGTGATGGTCTGACAGCTTCGCAAAGTCGCCCCAGCATCAAGACACCCAGTTAAGTACTCTAATTACTAAGAGCGCTTAGTTAACTGTGATTGTGGAGGCCATATAGTATGGAGGCCGCAGGGAAGTGGATGGACGCGGTCGAAAGGATAGATGGTTTTTCACCTATTAATTAGAGGTGACTGGGAAACTCCATGCGTCACAAGAGGGTTGACATGGGAATAACAAAGAAAGCCGCTGGAGAGGTCTCCAAGAGAGTAATGAGAGTAATACCTTCACGGTGGAGAGGAGCTATTGGACGATTTCGAGGGTCGAGACTACAGTAAAATTTGTTTTTAGGTCTTTAGTAGTGACGTTACTTTCCTTCAAGGTGGATGTGACCAATGTTAGGGGTTTAACAGACAGTATGAAAGGCCCATGTGTTTGAAATGTCCGATTGTTGAGTGCGATGAAGAATGTATTTCTAAATTTGATTAGACGATATGAATTTCTGA
Organism: Schistocerca nitens; assembly: GCF_023898315.1. Taxonomy (NCBI): domain Eukaryota; kingdom Metazoa; phylum Arthropoda; class Insecta; order Orthoptera; family Acrididae; genus Schistocerca; species Schistocerca nitens. The sequence continues at coordinate 1,162,604,813 of NC_064615.1, read as the reverse complement.
GTCAGTGTGTAAATTGATGGATCTTAATGTTAATCGATCAATAGGTAAGTGTATATATTTTAATGTTCCGACAGTGGAAGTATCTTAACGAATGTTGTGTGACTTTTATGTTTGTAAAGGACTTGATCTTTGTGTTTCTACCTTTCCTTTTTGTTCCCAGGAACTTCTTTTCTATTGTATTGTTACTTATACCTTATATGTCATTAGATGGGTGAGACGTCCATCGAACGAGCCGTTGCTCCTGTTAGTTAATGGCTTACAAAATAACGTACCCTTTTCCTGTTATAAATCTTAGTTGAATCGAGGAGAGTTTGATATCATTTGCAGCGTCCTCTGTCTGACGTGCTGTAAAGCGTTCTCTCTTGTGGATTTGTGTCTTCAGTTGTTGACAATTGTGAGCTGTGATGTCTTTTGAACAGTATGTTCTTACCTTGTTTGAGAAAGATGATAAATGATCTAGATGTCGAGTGTAGTATAAGGCATGGACGACGTGCGATGTGTTTATTTGTGGCAGAGATGGTGCCGAGTTAGTATTTGTTTGGTTGGCGGGTTTCATGAGAGAAGTGAAGATTCGGGATAGTTTTGTCGTCTTGGTTGGATAGTCAAGTAGAAACGTAAGGTACTTCACTCAAATCTTTACAGGTGTACTGATGTTTTCTTCATCCAGTACTGTATCTGGTTCTGAATTTTCTTAGTTTGTGACGTCCTTATATCGAAGGAAGAGTTCAGTTGCATCGTCATTGTTTGGGAGATGAAGTGAGGTTGTGTTAATGTCCACGTCTGATGAATGTTTGGACCCTATCGACAGAGAAAATGTAAGTGGATTTTTGTGGTTTACTGATGTCCCACGACAATCATTCGGTGGATGACAATTTTTTCTGTTTTTATTTAGGGGCTCGCAACGAGAGTGGATTTGTGTATTTGTAAGCAGGTTTTCTCGCCTTAAAAGGGTGCGAAGGGGTAATCAAAAAAGTGTGACCATGCAGCACTCGACATTAGGAGTAGGGAAGTCCGAGCGGAGACAGCTCTGCATGAAGTCAGGATAGCTGTTGGGAATACGTAAAGTGTCGACGACGCTAGTAAAACATTACCAAAGTTCAATTACTTATTCACAATCTTTACAAGTCGTCGTTCTTTCGCACCAGTCTCGAGTGTTGCTCATTCAGCTGCGTGTTGGTTTCTGGCTGACATTTGTCGAGTCTGCTCAGCGCTTGCACGCCCACGAGAAGATGTCAGCGACCCTGGCGCGGACTGCCGCCGAACAAACACTGCCGTTGCACGGAATGAAGCGGTTCTCGCTCAGGCTGCTGGAGTGTACTCGGTCTCTCTCTGAATTCTACGATCACTCTTGATCCGCGATGTACCTGGTGTCGGTAGTCACGTGGTCGATTGATCTCCTTCTTACCCCTGGTAGGTTTCAGCACCCAAAAGCGCCTGACTCTTGAACGGGAACGTGGACCCCAAGACGCTGTTGCTGGTTTCCGTGCTGAAGTCCAGTACTGGCAGCATTCTGTGATGTGGCGTTGTCGGAAAACACTCAGTTCCTCCGTCAGTAGATGGCAGACGAGGAGCACCACGGAGGCCATCGTCTTCATTACATCTTCGGCTAGGAGATAGACTGTGCTGGAGCATGTAGGAGACAGATTCACTACAGCACGGTAATCGTGGAATCGAGTGCTACCACTATGAATGCCATCACTTACAGTGATCAACTCAAGACGGTAGATGGAGTGCTGGAGTAGCCAGCGCGAGTCTGTGACACGAGACCCTGTTCGCAATGACCGAGCGCGTCCTCGTCATTGTGCGACATTCTCTTAACAGGCTGTTAACTGCTCTGTCTATCCTTCGCCGTGTGCCCTCAACAGAGAAACAGAGTCTCACGAGCTAACGAATATACTTCTCTCTCTTCATTTTGCTTTCTGTCTCAGTCTACTTGCTGCTGATTGCGAATCCTTACGCTGTAGACAGCGTCGTAATGTGTTGTCGACCTGGCCCACTTGGGACATACTGGCTCGATTCCTGTTTCCTCCTCTGTGTCTGGTGTGACTTGAATTCGACTGTCGTCGCAATGTTAACGAGGTTTAATAACTTTTTAAAATTTTCTTCCCCTTGCTAATCTGTGCCGTAACAGAAGTTAGAAACCAACAGTTTGTAACCAAATACTAGACGAGATAGAATGATTACTGCAGGAACATTAACCCAAAGATATCCTTTTGTTTTTTTATGGTTCAAAATGGCTCTGAGCACTATGGGACTCAACTGCTGAGGTCATTAGTCCCCTAGAACTTAGAACTAGTTAAACCTAACTAACCTAAGGACATCACAAACATCCATGCCCGAGGCAAGATTCGAACCTGCGACCGTAGCGGTCTCGCGGTTCCAGACTGCAGCGCCTTTAACCGCACGGCCACTTCGGCCGGCTGTTTTTTTATGAATCTTTGTGGTGGCCGCCACCATGCGGATGAGATTGGAACCAATAGAGAATAAATCTTAACAACAAAGAAACATTGAGTAGTAGTGACGAGAAGCACCTATGAAAGGAGTTGCGGTTAATTAAATGGAGGTAAACATCTAAGCAAGTGAGGATAGGAATAGAGGAACTCGAGATAATGAGGCACGAGTACGTAAATGAACGGGCTTAGATCAGGAAAATCGTCTAGTATTGACTGTTGTGCATCAAGTGATCTCGTAGGTTAATAAAATGTGTTCTTCTTTTGCTCTTCTTGCGAGTTGCTTGCAGATTCAGTAATTGCCAAGTTCTCTACAACCCGATTTGTTTGGCACCGTGCCATGAACGGAGTTGAGAGGAAAGTTGGAACAGGGATCAGAGAACGCAGAACAAGAACAAGGAGTTGGATAAGAGAAGTAAATGCCATTTTTAGTTAAATGTCGCAATGTTATGAATATAGTTTCTCTTTTTTTCTCTTCTTTTTTGCCTTGGGTTTGTTTCGGTAGTTTGGGCATCGCATTGCTTAGGTTAGTACATGAAAATAGTGGTTGCAAAGCGTGAATCGAGGGAATAGTAGTGTGTTGGCTTTGCAAATGATCCACTAACTGATCTCCTACTAACAGTCAGGTCAGTATTCGAGTTCATAACAGATTTTTGTGATCACAGCCACTCAAACGGTACGATAATTTGCAAAAATATACATAATGTCTACAGGGATACCGCAATCACTTTTTGTATAATGCTAATTATAATCCGTCTTGATTGCAAAATGTTTATTCACATGACTGGTTTCGGTTCCTGTAGCACCATCTTCAGATCTGCAATTTCTGTTAAAGGAGTAACCCGTCCACACTCAGCAACCTTCACATGCTGCGTCACATTGAGTGCACTAATTTTTCCCTGTGGCAGATGTGATGAAATGTGTCTGTCCATTGGGTGTTCTAAAGAAATATCTGTAAATGGAGATTCAGGATGCTGTTTTCTAGAAATTCGGGATGTGGAAAAACAGACCTGGTGAATCTTGTGCATCGTGTCGTCATCGTGTACTAAACGATATGAAATTAAAAGCCTGTCTTGTGAGTTGTGGCGCTAGAGCTGAATTCTGAGGTTCAGGAAAAACGGTTAAGTGGACCTCTTGTTTTACTTCTTGTCGGAAGAGATCTGGTACCGTTTGCGAGCTTACGTAAATTCTCAGAACTGCAGATACTCGTTGCAGGACAACCTACATATTCTGCACGAAGAACTTCTCGACTCGGAGAAGATAGGTCTTTGGTGTGCGTTTTCTGGCATGCGCATTATTGACCCCACATTTTTCTATTACACCTTAAAAAGTGCCAGACATTTAGAGGTCTTTGACTCTTTCTATGCACAATTAACAGATGCAGAGGAGCTGTATGCAATATTATATCAAGATGGAGCAACCACTCACACATTCAACCAAAGTACGACCCACATCATCAATGTGTTCCCTGAAGACAGTTTTATCGGTAGAGGCCTCTGGTCCTCAGGAGTACCCCGACTCACCATCGTGTGACTTTTGTTTATGGGACACATTAAAAAGCAAAGTGTACGCTCACAATCCTCGCACAATAGACGATCTTAAACGGAACATTACTAGAAAACAACATGAAGCCTGCAAAATTACAGAATGTTACTGGAAACGTCATGACACGTAATTAGCAATGCCTGGATGCCCATGGCCACCACATGCAAATTGTTGTGTACATAGTTCCGCGTAGTCAGCGCGTACACAACTTTCCCAATAGAGCGCGCCCCGCTAAGCACAACAGCGCAGGCGCAGCGCTTGTCCATCTCCGCACTACGAGATGGCGCTGTCTTAGTGACGGACCAAATTGTGCTTCCGCCGATCCGAGTATTAATATGTAACGCAGCCAATGAGATTGCTGCTAACGTAGAACTTTTTCTCCTCGCGGATCACACTCGCGCAGTTATACCTGAAGTCTCGAGGTATTATAACGAGTGTACAGACCTCGGATTAGTCTGTCTGCATCAGTCTACACTAGTCAGCAGTCCAGTTTCAGTCTGCACCTAATAAGAGTATCATATCCCTGTACATAGCCATGAAGAGAAATGTATAGACACTTTGTCAAGTATCACAGATATGTGAGAATAAGATTAACGTACCAAGACCAAAGGAACTTCAGATTGTCAATTGTAAATAGCATACAGAACCAAGTTAAGTTATTTTTATGCTTATTATTATTTTAATAAATGTGTGTGAAAATGAATCAAGTTCTGTTTAAAGTTGGTCACCGTCAATCTGCTACTCTAAGCGTGCAAGTGGCTTTCCTATCGTCTGACCTAACGGCAGAAGATAAACACGCCACGATAAGACCACGACACATGTTGCTGACACTCGCCTACTTCGTTAGAGCGACAAGTCAAATAATCTGATGGTGTGTGTACCGAAGGTCTTACAGTACGCACACCACACAAATACATGCTTTTAACGTTACTATTATCTATTCTTTTTTAGTTAGATCTTGAATCTAGGGCGCGAGGCTACCGGTTTTATGTGGGACACACTGTAGTATTCAGGCCGGCCGAAGTGGCCGTGCGGTTAAAGGCGCTGCAGTCTGGAACCGCAAGACCGCTACGGTCGCAGGTTCGAATCCTGCCTCGGGCATGGATGTTTGTGATGTCCTTAGGTTAGTTAGGTTTAACTAGTTCTAAGTTCTAGGGGACTAATGACCTCAGCAGTTGAGTCCCATAGTGCTCAGAGCCATTTGAACCATTTTTTGTAGTATTCAGTCGGGCGTCGTCTAGCCTCCTCCTAGTTCACGTCTAGCTCACGTACACCAGCAGTTAAGTAATTTTTTACTAGTTTTCACCTTTAGAATGCCTTCTCTCACTATTTTTTTTCATATTTGCAATTTAAGAGTTGCCAACTGTATACTATTATGCAAATAACGAGACTTTTCAATTCCAAGAACCAGGGTGCATAAATGGAGAACTCCTCTCCGGACCTGCTGAGTTCAATACTTAATATGCAGCGTATTCATGTACATAAGGTTGTGAACAGATGTTATTCGATTTATAATTTAGCTTTCTAGTGTCATACTACCCCTTTCACCTTTTTTTAAACAGTTTACCTGATCATAATTCGACAATAAATGGGAAGCGGTAATAATACTTTAGTGTAATCTGGGGCTGTAATATACAGTAAAGAATCAGCTCTCTTTAAGGCAGTTGCACATAGAAGGAACCAGAAGCGGCGTAAGGCATGGGCGATGTGGGCCATCTCCCACGCCCTTACAGTCCGAGGGTAATCGCGCCTTCAAGGTTTATGCAGCTTGCTTTAATCCACGAAATATATTCAGCTAGGTCAATTAAAAGCCGCGACCATGAATAAAGATTTTACTCATCATAAGGAGATAAATCCCAATGGCTAGCAAGCATCTGGTGATATTATCCTACAACATTCGCTTTTTAGCAATCCAGTCTACAGTACGATTATGGAAAGAAATAGGCTCCATGGCTCCATAGTATTCTTAAGGTAAACTAGGAACTTTTCGTGCCGAATATCCTTTGTTTGCAATTGCTGTCAACTTCTGCCATGTAGCACTAGTGGCGTATTAGTAGCAGTGCTAAGTCTTTTATTCTTTGTTGTGTCATTGACAATATACAGAGTAACAGACAATATACGAAGTAACTGTTAGCCCACCGATATCTTCCCCTACGACATCCAGAAAAGTTAGAAGCAAAAGAGGAAGTGTGCTTTGTGGTGAGGCTGGGAAAATAATAAATCAGCTCGCAGAACGCTGCGATCTGGACGACAATGGTGAAGTACTATCCTGCAATTGAAGCTGACTCTCTCTACAATCCTTGTTACTTCTGCATATAATTTGTACCATAGCTACAGATCGGTAACAGGCGCAGTAGGTTGCCAGCCCTGGCCGACAACGGTGCCTTAGTCGTTGTCTGTGCTCTCCCCGCTTGGCTCTGAGCAACCGTGCCTTCTTTTCGTAATCGTACTACACGTTCTCATTTCATTTGCCGACGGCAGAATGCGCAGGTAAACTTACTTTACATGTGGACGGGACCGAAGGCGTCCGAAATGTGAATGACGTACGCAGCTCGACACTATACATTCACGTTAACATTCATACTACGTTGTTAGTACTGCGTATACTCAGCGTCTGGTGAGATGGATGGTCAGCGAGCAAAGAAGCGTGATGGCAGAATACGACCAGATGGTAAAGCTTTAACAAACATCGTAGATCAGTTCTGTCGTGAAGAAAAGCGAAAATGTTTGCTAATACCCTTAGCGATAAGTATAGACAGAGCATACCTATAGACAGAGCAGTACCAAAAGTAGCTAGTAGCGTAAGGATAACTCGTAACGTGAACAATGTAAGTGAAGATCCAGACATTTACTTCACAGGGAATTGAAACACTTGCTGCAAAAATTCAAATGATATGGGTTTCATTTTTTAAAAAAATATATAAAACCAGAACAACGTTACTGGTGGAAAGGAAGAACATGCTCACACTGTGTGCTTAGTTTTACTATTCCATTTTCATTCCCTTCGTTTTTTCTGAAGAATCATGTATTAATAGAGAATTTAGTTTTATCTGCTATACGCACATCTTAGTCATTATAACGTACTTTTCTATGGAAGAATACAGTAACAGCAAATGTGGTTGTATGTGTGTTTTATACGCTGCACGCACAACACAAACAGTCTAGGACTCGTGTTCCATTTGGAGTGAGCTCGATTATACCGCTCCTGCGCCATTCGAAACAACCAATAGCAGAACACGTCTACAGTCCGCAGAGCCGCCAGCTGAAACGGCAATCGTGAGATGGAGAGGACACACCTACGTTGACACTCACCGCCTCGAGAGCCAATCACAGAGCCGCACGCAGCCACGCTAGTGTGCGTCCTTATGTAGTGATATGTTATTCTGTAATTCTGAGAGATTGGTACGTGGGAATCAGTGTGATTCGTTGTAAAAAAGCAGTAAATGTTAAAGAAATAGGCAATGATTGCTGATCGGAGTCGTACATTGAACTAAAATGAGTAAAATACAGTTATATGTTGAGAATATATTTTGTTTGTGAAGAAAAGCAATGCCGTATGTGCTTATTTTCTGAGAATAAGGTAAGAAATACTTCACACACAGCGCAAGTACTGCCATCCCTTACATGACGTATAGCGTAAAAAATAAAGTCAATCGCAAAAGAAAGGAAATCAAAATAGCCGAAAAAATTCACCCTTCAACCTTAATAATAGTTTGCGCTGTGGTTCGCTACCAAACTAGCCTTGTATAAAAACCTGACAGTATTTTTATTAATAAATAAATAAATAATAAACTTTAATTTTAAAAAAGCATCACACAATTTTACATATCAGACGTCAGTAATGAGTTGAGAAGAGTTACTTTTCAAGTTTTTCATTTTTATGTTTGTAATCGATTGTATACCTTCCATATACAACAGCACATGGTTAAAGGGATTACAGTACTTTTTACATTATGAATACTTTGAGAGAGGACAAGTTACTCTATCGAATATTTTTTGCATACAGAAAATTATTAAAAGTTTTATTACAAATTGATACACCTTGAACGAGAGTACAGAAAGGTAACGGCCTGAGCAGACTTTGATGGAGCCTGGTAGGGCGCTAAAAGCATGAGGTATGTTTATAATTCTTAGCCCATACAAATGGCTTGTTGGGAGTTGAAAGCAATTGGCGGCCAGCCCATCCCTTAGTAAATATTGCTGGGCAGGCCCATAGATGTACAGGGCAGACAGGGCAGCCCCTCATCAAGACAGGACTTCAGCAGAACAATGCTGCAATACCTGCTACAGGCGCCAGCAGAAGCCTGGGCAGGGGCGATGGTCTAAAGGAATGCGTCTACCCAGTGGAGTCGTATATTCAGCATTGTGTGCAGAGCCACATAATAATAAAAATTCACATGTTTTTGTGTTCAATATAGAGCAAGTAGGCCAGTGAACCATTTCCCTTGGCCACCTCTGTTGTATAAGAAAACTCTGGCGTCTGAGAAACGTTTAGAGACAGAATCCTTATTACACCTCATAGCTAGGACTAACAAGCTCTAAGGCACTGACGATTTACATAAAGATATTTGAGACTGTATCTGTTCGCTTGTTGTAATGGGAAGTAACACGATTTCAGAGAATATCATCTCTTACCGCTCTGCGAAAACTTCGAAAAGCCAGTAATTGGCGGTTTCTTTTTCTTTCTTTTTCTTTTCTTTTTTTTAGAGATGCAGGTTTCTTAACTCTTACCCTGGTTCGACATTAGTTTGTGCAGTCGTATGGGAGGAGAGATTTAGCGCCTCTAGAGGCTCGTGATTGGCTCAAGACAGGGTGAAGGCAGTGTCGTTCGTGCACTTTGCGGGAAAACGGATTTCTTTTCTGGAGAGGTGGAAAGCATTGGGGTGCTGGACTTTGGTCTGGTATTGGACTTCTGGTCCAAGCTCTGGCATGTGTGGTTGGTACTTGGTACCTGTCCTGAGACTGACTTCACTTGGGAGTAGTTTAGACTGGGGAGCCTGTGGTTAAGTTGTTACTGTACCGACAGTGTGACTTCAAACGTCTCGGTCTACTCATTTGCCGGGGGCACACTTATTCGTTTTTGGTTTACCAGTCTTGACGTTTGGTATCTCTGTGCGCTCTGTCGTATGAGTGAGCCGAATTGGTCCCTTGTATGACCTGCGAACGGTTGTGTCACACACTGAAATCTACCGTGATGTCAGGGCTCTGGTAGGGAGTAAATTGCGATCCGTCTGTCTGATCGCTAGACCGTGAGATTTTTGCATTTGTTTCGTGGCTGCGATGGATTCAGAGGTGCCGTCTCCACGCCTCACCTCCCCCGCTGCACATATCTCGGCAGCTGCGAGTCGCGTCGCCGCCCGAAGTACGCAGGGTAACGTACTACCGCTCCGGCATTGTCAGGGCGTACAAACCTCAATCGCCACTCGCTCTCAGCTGCAGCTATGTAGAGAAACTTCAGTAGATTTGTTCAATCAAAGTCTGCTCAGCGTCACAACAATTCAGCTCGCGTTATCCACACTTTTAGAGGCAGAGTACTTGGCTCACTTATCACCCAGTTCAACTGTCTCTGCCAACCTGGATCCACCCAATGGAGTATTTAATCATCTGTTAGTTGTTCAGGAAATTCAGTCCATAACTTGCTTTAGTATAATTTATATCTTGTTTGGGAAAATAAATGTTGTTAGTAAACTAAATTTTGTCAGCGTTCTCAATCGATTAAATAGTCTAAAGACGTTACCTTTCACTGTGGCGTTCCATGCCAGGACCTTGGATTGATGGCACCTTCTGCGACCGTCAGATCGCGTTGCCTAGCGTAGTCATTCAATTTGACGTCCCTTGCGCAGAATTTTGAATTGATAGCAGATTCTGTGACCGTCAGATAGTAGATATTGTTGCCTAGTGAAGTTTCTGCTTCCCATGTTTAATGTGGTGCGCTGGGTAGAGTAGATTCGCGTTGCTGGCGCCTAGACATAGTATTAATGTTTTAATTATTGTACGTGTGTATTTTCATGTTGTGGGTGTGACTTCTATTTCATTGGATTGTTGGTTCCTGAGGGCGAACGGCGTTGTGCTGTTTTGTTAGGATAGATTAAGATTTTCGTTTGTTAGCATAGACAAGCGTGCTGTTTTTTGAATTCGTTGTCAGGAACTAGGAATCAGAAGCTCACGGGAGCGTAATTTACAGTAGAATATGTGTGGCAGAGAAAAATGTTTAAATTCGTTTGGGTCAGAATTAGACTGCACGCTTACAAGAAGCAAGGCACGTTAGCTACAGAGTAGCGGAAGTAATTGTGTTTTGTTGACTATGGATAGACGATAGATTACTAGTGGTGAGCGGGCAGATATTACACAGGATTCTCAGGTAAATGCAGGTACAGACCGGGCAGAAATGTCGAATGTAGAACCTGCAGAATATGACGAGATGTCTCAGTCAGGTGACGAAGATAACGGGAGACCGCAGCAGAACGAGACGCAGCATCGGTGAGACTGGCAGATCAGAGTCACGAACGAAAAGTCATAGTATGCTGGAATCTCGTTCATATAGTCCTGGTGAGAGTTGCCAATACTCTCTTAGGATGTAAAGGTTGGCTACAGCGCGCATACACAAGCTCTGAAATATAAGATGTTGTTGTCGCACCTCGCAGCGCACGGATAACGAGTGGCAGTTTTTTGAAGCCAGTGTAGGAGCCCGCTTGCTGTGGTGCGCACATGTGATGGGCGAGGGTTCGTCGCCGAGCTGCCGTACTGCCGTGCCCGCCAGCAGCGACACAGGATTTGGTATTTAGTTGATATTTTTTTGTAATTTGCAGCGCGCTTATTAATTTAAAGAAAAGGGTTTGTGTATGTGCGTAGCAGCAGACCGTAATTTTGTTAATGATAGGAGTTCAATTCTTAAGGCAAACCATTGTTAGATCAATTATTGATTTTTGTCATTGATTTCTTTTGTAATTGTCAGGGAATTGTTTCACTATGTATTTAATTGAGAAGTATTTCAGTGAGTCTCAAGAGTTTGATTAATTTGCAATATTTCTTTAATGCCACTGGAGGCAGATTTACATACGAAGCGATTGTTCAACGAGCTTCTAGCGTTTTGAATTGAATGAGAAAGAATCGCTTTCAGAATATAGTTTTGGAAAAAAAAAGAATTATGTGTTTGGGTTATCATTGATCGAGTTTAGATTTGACCAAACCCTTTCTCTTGAATTATATGTAGTTGTAGTAAGCAGCAGCAGCCGCAGCAACAGCAGGAGCCGCCATACACAACATGCATTGAACTCAGCATGAATAATAGGTTTTTTTATGTTTTTGTTAAATAATGGAATGCAGCAGATGAAGCAGTGGCAGCATAAAGACCAAGTAAGTTATTTGTTGCGCACAGGACCAATAAAAAAATAAAGTGTAGGCGATATCTGTAATAGTAAAGTTAACAAGAGTACAAGCACGAGATTTTCAGTAGAAAACACGAGATAAGAAGGTAGAGCTCGCGAGTTTCACCTGTCGACATGCCTGCCAGGACACGTTTTTTTGGATGAGTCGTAGTTAGATATGCTTCTACTGCCAACTGCAAGCTTATGCAACAGTAATCATTAGTGGAGGCACAGCATTTTGATCGCTTGCGCACTGCTTTGTATTAACACAGAATTTTATTTCAGCAGTGTTGTCTTTGAATTTGTTGGTGCATCGTGTAATAGTTAATTGAACAGTGGAATTTTTAGGATAGCGGTGTATTTTAGTGACATGTTTTCGTTCGTATTGCGACAATGAGGACGCGAGCACAAAAGAAAATGGAAAATAATGCAGATGCTACTGCAAACGCGAACGTAGATACGGTTGCTAACATGAATGCAGGAGCTGTTTCAAACGCAGTTTCCGAAAATTCGGAACAGAGTAGAAAATTCTTTTCAGAATATTGAGATCCGGGAATTTTCGAACAATACTGCGGAGAATCGGAATGTAGCCGATCATTTGCCAACAATGCGTGATGAACAACTGTGTGCTACACGTAACTTAGGGCATGACAATACAGTGACGCAAAGAGAACGCATTATGAGAAATTACAGCGTTGCTTCCGCCTCAAAAGTGCACAGTAATTTTGTTTTCCCCACTTTCGGTGGAAATTCAGGTCTGGTTGCCACTCCCGATAGAGCGGAGTAATTTTACCTTTCCTTCTGTTAGTGGAAATGCAGGTCCTGCTTCTGCTTTAACAGAGAAGAGTAACGTTGTACTCCCTGCCCCCAGTAATGAAGTTTTACAGTTATTACTGAGTAAACTCACTGAATTTAATGACAGAGAGGAGAGTAAACTCACTGAATTTAAGAGTAAACTCACTGAATTTAATGACAATAATGAAAAGAATTTCAAATCGCTTCAGAACGAAATTAACGATAATCTCACATTGTTTCAGGGTGAGGTGAATGACAATTTAAATAGTAAATTTGAAGAAATAACCAGTCAGTTGAAAAGTCAGCTATGTGAAGAATTCAAATCAGATATTAATAATATTGTATCCCGACTTGATCACGTACAAAATGTTGATATTGTTGAAGTGAAACGACAGACGTCAGAACAAGAAGTGCAAGTAGAGGAATTAGCGAAAAATGTTGAGTCATTGCAATTACAGACCAACAATGAAGTTTCAAAGATAGAAACCCAATTAACGACAGTAGCTAAACAGGTAGATGAATTATCCATGAAAGTGACGGAACTGAGTAGCGGGTTAGAGACGAGGTCAGATGACACTCAGCCGATACCGATCGCGGATACCGAAGAATTTCCATCTCTGCAACGTTTTAAACAAGGTCAAGCGACAATCAGCAAAACAAACGTGAGGTGAAAAATATACAGGAACAGCTTGCCAGCATCGAAGAAAAGATCGTTCGCAGCAATCACACTGGTAGATCTGATAATTACCAAATTGGTAACTACAATGAGCGCGATAATTATGGAAATGCTGACCACTTTTGTCGTGAATGTGACACGTTTGCGGGACGTAATGAAGGAAACGTGAGTCATGCTGTAAAAGAAAACTCATCCGCTAAGAAAAATGACGAGTTTGACTATAAGCATTTTCTCACAGTTAGGAAATTTAAAAGTTTTCGGAATGCTAGTCACGAAATCCACCCCCGAGAGTGGTTACAACAATTTGACTATTCTTTACCACCAACATGGCCAGTTGGCCACAAACTGGAATTCATTTGCAGTTATCTTGAAGGAGAGCCTGCAACAAGAATGCGCTCAATAGTACGTGAATGTCACACATATGGTGATTTTTATCACGCATTCTTATCTGCTTGCTGGTCAGAAACTACACAAGATCGTGTAAAACATTACATCATTATGATGTAAAGTTATGAGCAGTCGAAATTTTAAACTCCAGTGCAATATTTTGAAAACATGATGCGCATGAAAAGATATTTAACGAATCCGTACAGTCAGTCGGAATTAATTCGTATCTGTTTGACAAAACTGCCTATCAGATTACGCCACATAATTATGGCAGGTAGGTGCAAAGATGACTTGGAGGCATTCCAAGCTGTTTTGCAAGAATTAGAATTTGACAACTATGAAAACACACAAAGAGATAATAGTAATCAGTATTGGGAAAATAATAATCCGCGGCGTGACCGTAAACGCATATGGAACTCGGACGAACCTCACGCGTACAGGGCGGAAGAAGATAGGCGCGATATGCGGCATCAACCGTATAACACAGATCGTAAACGCCAGAGAAATGATTTTTATGATCATAGGAACTCTCAGTACAGTAATAGAGATCGCGGACCGCGAGAACAAAGGCGTTCTGGAAATGAAAATTATGTTATAAGGAATGGTCGCGGTAGGGCCAACCGTAATTGGCGCGGACACGCAAATTACAATTCGGAACGCGGTGCTCATGCAGAATACAGAGGATCGACCCCACGTGATAATTATGGTCATAACAATTATGAGAACCAAAACAATTATGATGAGGGGACAAATCAAAATTGGCAGGATCGCAGATATTCCAATTTAGAGCGTGGGGACAATGTAGAAATCATACCATCCAACCCAAGCAATAATTCGCGGTAATACGAGCCGGCACAACAATGACTAGCAACAAGGACTACAAACGAACCGTTTGTAGCGGCGGAAAGCCGACACACAAATTATGTTAACTTTGTTGGACTGGAGGACATTAGAGACACATTATTACAAGAAAATGATAACAGCGAAATTACGTATTCTCATCCAATTATAAAAATCTCGGTAGGAAATATTCTACTTTCAGCTGTACTTGATTCTGGTAGCCCTGTGAATGTAATTAGCGAGATAATGTTTAAGAAGTGTGAACAGGCATCTCTTTGTCCAACCTTGCCATTATTAAAGACCAAATTAAAGGGAGTCATTCAAGGAAAGACTGTAGACGTACGGAATCAGACTTCTTTAGTTTTCAGGTGTCAAGGACACGAGTTTTCTGCAAATTTCTTAGTATTCCCTCTTTTATCAATAGAAATGAGTTTGGGTGTGGAATTCCTACGTGATTATAAAGCAATGTTAAACTTTTGTAATGCTGAAGTAATGTTACAAGTAAATCAAATGCTAGTCACGCTTAAATTTCAAGGATGGTTAACAAAGGAGGATGAGGAAGTGAATTATCTGCATTTTCTCTTTCCGCTTGAGGCACAACAATCAATGAATTTGTCTAATAGTTGCACAGATAAGATCACTACGTTTTACTGTGGAACAGAACAACCCATTAGTACAGAACAATTAATTAAAACGAAAGTTTACCGAGACGAAGTAGATCCTAATGCAGGCACTGATGAGTTATTTGAAATATTACAAACAAATTGTGAAGTTTTTCTCACAAGACAGGAACAATACGTAACTTTCTTTATGAATTCCAGGTCAAGGAACATAATAAATTTTTTGTACCACCATACGTCATCCCATTGACATACAGAGACAAAGTCAAACAGAAAACATAATCCATGTTAGAGCAGGGAATCATCGAACCTGCTGTGAGTTCATATAACAGCCCATTACACGTGATTAAGAAAAGGGATAATTCCATTAGACTGGTTCTTGATTCCAGACAAATTAACACAGTAATCCAACCTGAAACCGATAGACCACAGACACTAGATGAACTATTGCAAAGATTCCATGGAGTGAAGGTGACGTCATCTTTGGATTTACGAAATAGTTTTTGGCAAATAGAATTAAATCCGAGGTGTAGGAAATACACAGCTTTCCTTTGTTTTGGAAACTCTTACCAATTTCGAAAATTGCCATTTGATCTCAACGTTTCGTCAGCTGCATTTATCCGTGGTTTGAATACAATATTACCGACACACTTAAAAGACATTTTGATCTCAGAAAATTCATGGACAAAACACAACCAAGTATTAAGTGAATTATTACAAACATTTCTGGAACATGGCATTACAGTTAATTTAGGAAAATCGGACTTTGGTAGAACACAAATCAAATTTCTTGGTCACATTATTACAACAAAAGGCATTCTACCTGATCCAGAAAAATTAAATGCAATCAAAGAAATGCCCCTACCAATAAACAAGCGACAATTAAGAGGATTTTTGGGACTAATAAATTTTTATCGTCGTTTTATTAGCCTACAAAGCTTGTCAACACCTAGATTATGTCAACTAACAGGTAAGAACACAGTTTGGGACTGGGATCATGTTGCTCAAACAGAGTACCACGATTTGAGAACTGCACTACTGAATGCACCTATATTGTCACATCCTCATTTATCCCTTGATTTTTGGCTTTCGACAGATAGCTCAAGATCTGGGCTTGGTGTCCATTTGTTCCAAGAAGTTGTTGAAAATGGAATTCTTACCCGGAAAAGTATAGCTTTTGCCAATCGAGTATTAACAAAATCAGAGCGCAACTATTCAGTCACGGAGCTAGAAGCATTAGCCATAATATGGGCGTTTGATAAATTTCGTTACTATCTGCAAGGAAAGCACACAAAAGTATACACCGACCATCGGGCGTTACAATTTCCCATGTCAGCCAAATTAAATCTCGACCGTTTAAAACGTTGGGCTTTGTTCCTTCAGGAATTTAACTTCACTGTTATATATATTCCAGGTTCACAAAACATCATTGCTGATGCGCTTTCGCGAGCACCTGTTGATTTAGCTCAAAGTAACGAGGAAGATTGCATAGAAAATAATTACAGCGTATCCAGAATGAGATTTTCACTCTGCAGTGGAGTGTGCGCTGATATGAAACTTCCTGGCAGATTAAAACTGTGTGCCCAACCGAGACTCGAACTCGGGACCTTTGCCTTTCGCGGGCAAGTGCTCTACCATCTTTTTTTTTATTTTTTATTTTTTTTGGTAAGGGCTCTACCAACTTGTTTTTTTTTCCGCTGCCAACATATATATATATATATATATATATATATATATATATATATATATATATATATATATATATATATATATAACAGCCGACCAGTTGCAAAGGATAAAGTAATCTTTACCTAGGTTTCAATAGATATAAATCTATCTTCTTCAGAAGACGGCAATATTTCAGTAACATGGAGTGAAGTATCCTAGTCATTTTAGCAAACATTTACATAACTCACTTGATATATATATATATATATGGACAAAAGGCGTCTTTCAGTTACAACAAACAAAATTAGAAAATTACAGCTGTAGCAACAACAGAACAAGAGTTCCTTCTAAACTATGAAAAAGAAATTGAAACTAATAGTGTGATGATAGATAATAACGAAAGAAAAATGTAACCAAATCCCGCACGCCATTCCATGGGCATGGCCCCTCGGCGTACAGATTCCAAGTTCCAAATTGTTACAACATTTCGCGGCGTGTGGAGCCCCATGTCGGCGGTCATCCTCTGCCCGGTACTCCCCAACTGTGAGGGGGGTTGTCGAAGACACTGCGCAAGTAGTTCGCAAATAGCTGTCGGTATCGGGGTGTACACTCAAGTGTGCTATGACTGTCCTGGATAAATTACCAGTAATCAAGCACCATCTTCTCATCATCGCGAAAGAGGTAGTATATGGACATGCCTTTAAACCATGTGAGAGCGTGAGTCTTCGCAGGTGGGAAATAAGTATCCTCTGGACAAAGGAGGAGCCGTGGCTCAATTGTGCGAGGCGCGATACGTAGGTAGCAGGCGAGGATCTTCTGCACTAGCAACCATACCTCTAACGCCGATCCACATGTTAAACGGTGTTCGTCAGCATCCACGAGGTGGCAACGTGGGCAAAGGGGGGAATCCGCCATCCCAATACCGTGCAGCCGTTGTCGTGTTACAACCTTCCCGTTCACCACCTGGTACCACGCGGCTCGTACCCGCGTGGGGAGGAACGGCTGCTGGACCGCTCTCCACACTGCCGGCCATAGGGTCGTAGGGCTCTTCCTCTCAATCACATTCCGAGGTATGGACCTTAGCAGCAGTCTGTAAACGTCTCTCGCCTTGGGAGTGCGAGTGTTGGGAAGGTCTGGGCGCACGTAACTATATTCAAGAATAAATGCCGAGAGGTGCGAGAGTGAAGGTGTAATGTGCGCAACCGTGACAGGTGGCAGAAGAGACGCCGGCAGCAATTCCTCTAACAGACGTCCCGTAAGGGAAGCATCTTTGTGGGTCCACAATTTCATCATTGTGCACAAGTATAACGCTGTAGATCTTGCTCGTACATTTAGAAGTCCCAGTCCGCCATCACGCGGAGGGAGGGTGAGTGTTTCGTAGCGGACTTTGAATAGGTGTCCGGCGGTAAGGTAATATCCAAACGCTGCTTGCACTCTGTGTGCCATCGCTGTCGATATCGGTAGGACCTGGGCCATGTGGATCATCTTAGTCGCCACGTGAAGGTTGAGGTATTCCACACGCTGTAGGAGGTCCATCCGCCGAAGTAAGTTCCGGCGAACTTCTGTGCGTATGGTCTGTAGTAATCGCGCATAGTTCATTGCAGCCGTGCGGCGCACATCCTGTGTAAACGTTATGCCCAAGAACCGGATCTTGTTAACTAGTGGGAGTGGGGCTAAAGCGTCCTCCTGTAGACCTCTCCCAATCGGCATCGCTGCCGACTTGGCCACATTCATGAGGCTGCCCGCTGCCAATCCATAGCGATTGATCCATTGTATTACCGATCGTACCTCGTCACCAGATCGCACAAGTAATAGAAGGTCATCGGCATATATCCTGCAGTGAAAGGTGTGATCCCTCAATGACATTCCCGAGAGCCTGTTTTTCAACCCTCCGACAAGTGGTTCGAGTGCGATCGCGTAAAGGATCATGGAGAGTGGGCGTCCTTGACGAACTGACCGTCGGATCGGAAAGGGACCCGCAATCCGTCCATTCACCAGTACACGGGATGCAGCTCCACGGAAAAGGCGCTGAAAGATGTCGAGAAAGTCAGGCGGGAAGCCCATGCGGGCCATAACGGACAGAAGGAACTTGTGGTGAACTCTGTCGAAGGCGTGGTCGAAATCAATGGAGATCAGAGCAGGTCGAAGGCGACAGCATGTGGCGATGGCTATTAAATCCCTGCATTCGCTGGTTGCCGTTTGCATGTTGGTCACTCCGCCCTGTGTCGTTTGCTCCATTGAGAGGAGTAGGGGCAGAACCTGCTTTATGCGGCTGGCGAGTAGTCGGGCGAAGATTTTATAGTCCGAGTTGAGCATTGTAATGGGCCTGTAGTCCTCGACCGTCCGACCTCTGGAAGGCTTGTGTATCGGTATAAGGAGACCTTCCACGAATGCAGGTGGCACGTGGGAACCGGGGGTCATCAGTTCTTGGTACATGCTGATCCATCGGGGCATCATTAGATCGCGGAAAGTCCGATAAAACTCGAGCGGCAGTCCGTCTGTCCCGGGAGATTTGTTGAGTGCTCCCTCGTTAAGCGCGTCCTCGATGTCGTCCCGTGTAATTCCACCTAACAGCGTCGCCGCTGCTGCATTGTCGAGGGTGTGCGACACGTGCTGCAGTATGTCGTGATCGTCCGCTTCCTCTTCCTCTGTATTCACCTCGTCGTAAAACTGGCGATAGTGATCTGCAAAGGCTTCTGTAACCGTGGCCTGAGTCAGTACGACCCTACCACCTGGCAATACGAGGTCCGTGATCAGCTGCTGTCGGCGTCGGCGGCTGTCGAGCACGATGTGATGCATAGACGGGTTTTCTCCTTCCGCTCGGTCGTGACGTCGCGATCGCACGACGACCCCCTCCAAACGTTTCCTCGTAAGAGACAGTATTTGACCTTTAATTCGGCGGCTTTCCATTTGTCGGTTCGGAGATGGTGGTTGGCCGTCGAGTTCGCGAAGCATCGTGTAATAAAAGTCCAATGTGTGACGATGCCAAGCTGCGATATCTTTACCGAATTGAGTTAGCACACGCCGAAACGCTGGTTTTGCACAGTCCACCCACCATGCTAGAGTCGAAGGATATCGGGGAAGACGACGTTCGCAATCCAGCCATGTGTTGGCGATAATTCGACGGCATTCCGGGTCTTGAAGATGTGCCACATTCAGCTTCCAGGGTCCTCGGCTGCGCCATATTCGCTGCTGTTGTAGAGTGAGTGTGCATATGAAAACGCTATGATCGGAGAAGGCAAGCGGCCAACGTTCGGCGTCCAATACTCCTCGTGAGACATAAATGCGGTCTAGGCGACTGGCCGAGTGACTAGTAAGGTATGTCGGCCCGGGACGGTCACCGTGCACTGTCTCCCACGTGTCAGTGAGAAGCAGATCACGAACCAGGAGCCGAAGTTCTTGACAAGTCGAGAAGTGTGGGACTTGGTCTTTGGAGTGGAGCACACAGTTAAAGTCGCCGCCGAAGATATATCGATCGTAGCGGCTGAGGAAGAGGGGGGCGATATCCTCCGAGTAGAACAGCGATCGTTCGTGGCGTTGGTCAGTTCCTGATGGCGCGTAGATGTTAATGATGCGTGTGCCGAGTGCTGTGATCGCCAGCCCCCTTCCTGACGGAAGGTAAGTCACTTCTTCGATGGCAATTCCGTCGCGCACTAGTATTGCCGTACCGCTGCCATTCCGGTCCGCCGGTGACATATGTGTCACGTAACCGTAGAAAACGGGGAGGGCCGCTATATACACTTCTTGCAACAGGGCAATGTCAACATCCGAAGAACGAAGCATCTCACGCAGCAACTGGATCTTCACTGCCGTTCGTATCGTGTTGAGGTTAAGCGTGGCGATGCGATATGCTTGTTGCCGAACCGCAGGTGGTAAGTTATCCATTAAGACTGGAATTGCCTATGGCGCTTCTGACTATTAACACCTCCGCATCCCCACAAACCTCACCTGCCGTCCTTTCTAGAGAGCCGGCGCCAATGGCGTGGGCCCTGTTGGCGTAACTTGCATGGTTCCGTCGTCGTCGCGGTCATCCGCCCACGTCGGGGAACTCAATGCAAGATCTGCTTCCTTAGCGTCCTCAGGACTCGGCATGGGTGCTTGCTCCAGAAGGTGGTGGGCAGCATCTGTCCTGCATATCGGCATCCGATGTTGCCACTGTAGGTATATGTGGTTTGTCCTCAGTTCCGTTCGGTGGTGCCACACTGCAGCAAATGGCGGCTGCCTCTGTGGTAGCGTCGTCATTGAAGGTGGAGTCTTCGTCCTCTGGAGGCTGCGTCGCATCCCGTTCGGAAGTTGCTCTACGCCTCCGCTTCCGTCGCTTCGGGGAGCGTTGCTTCCTGGAGTGTCCTTCTGTGTCAGACGACGGCAAAGATTCCCGACGTTCCGGCACAAAGGCAGCTGTAGGCACAATAAGCGAGTCTACGGCCATGCTATCGTCATGTATGTTGTTATCCGTCGACGGGGGCGGCGGCATCAGAATTGAATCCGTAGCTTGTGGAACGGGTGTGTCGTCATCGCCCTGTATTGGAGGATGTAGCCGCGACCCAACAGTGGATGTCGGCTGTCGTGGTGAAGTGGTAGCTGTCGTGAGGGCTGCTGCATAAGTCACGGGAAGCAGGGTCGGCTGCGATGGCGGGTCTGCATCAGCCGGCGGCAGTTGCGTGATTCGACGTTGGAGACATTCAGATCTAAGGTGTCCCTCCTTCCCACAACCAGAGCAGGTCTTTGGTTGCCCATCGTAGATGACGATGGCACGGCAGCCACCGATAGTCAGATATGAAGGTACATGTCTTTTAAGTTCTATTCGGACCTGGCGGACTCCATTCAGCACAGGATATGTCTGGAATTGCGTCCATTTTTCCGCAATATGATCATGGACCGTGCCGTAGGGGCGCAGCGCTGTCACGACGTCCTCCGCCGGTAATTCGAAAGGAAGTTCGAAAATTCTGATCGTGCGAAGTCCCATGCCAGAATAATCGACGTGTACAGTCCCCACATTGCCATCAGCATGGCAGAAACGGAGGCCCTGTTTCGTGTCCCGAAGGATCCGTTCACATGTTGCGTCGTTGATGATCTTGACATATACGATACTACTCACAATGGACAAGTGAATGCCGAGAATGTCGGTCGCCGGGATTTTAACTTCTTGTCGTAGAAATCGTTCGACTTCGAGTGCTTTGGGCCGTGCAAATTCGTTGCGGAACGTAAATTTGAGCGTCGATTTTCTGTATTGGTGCGCCATGGTGATTTATATGCTGAGTACGGCACGCGCGAAACGGCCGAGTACGATGTAAACAACACAAGCGCTCGCTCCGCGGCAGGAACACAAACAGCGCGTCCTCACCGCAGCACAGCCAAAGGCCAACTACGACCATCTGAGCTACCGAAGCACGACTCACGCCCGGTCTCACAGCTTTACTTCTGCCAGTATCTCGTCTCCTACCTTCCAAACTTTACAGAAGCTCTCCTGCGAACCTTGCAGAACTAGCACTCCTGAAAGAAAGGATACTGCGGAGACATGGCTTAGCCACAGCCTGGGGGATGTTTCAAGAATGAGATTTTCACTCTGCAGCGGAGTGTGCGCTGATATGAAACTTCCTGGCAGATTAAAACTGTGTGCCCGACAGAGACTCGTACTCGGGACCTTTGCCTTTCGCGGGCAAGTGCTCTACCATCTGAGCTACCGGTCTCACAGCTTTACTTCTGCATCTCGTCTCCTACCTTCCAAACTTTACAGAAGCTCTTCTGCGAAGAGCGATTGAGACGCTATACCACAGACATTGACGTTTGACATCAGAAATATTGACAGTCATTACAGGCTAAAAATTATAAATTTGGTATAACTTAGTAATTAGAGTGTAAAAAATTCTGACGCAAAGTCACGTAATTATTCACTGAAATTTTTACATATTCATGAAATGATCTGGCGAGCCGTTGGCTAGACTTTTTCTAAATAATTCTGTAACTTTTATTATATATAATAGCATCACTACGGAATTACGTCTCTATTTGTAGGATTATTTAAATATTTTTTAACAAAAATGTACTTAATGATTATCGTAACAAATTTTGTAACATTCTTTTTTGTATCACTACTAATGTAAAATTAGTAGGTAATTAGACTTCGACAGCACAGGGTTTATGCCTTGAAATTAAAATGATATTTTTTTGTGTGGTGCCACATTTGTAATGATTCGTGGTCACAATCAAAACTTTGCCACTGTTATTGGCCAAACTAATAGTAAGAAAATTAACTTGCCACCGTGTCGTGAGCCTCATATTATGACTGAATTGAAAAATACATGCCACAATTCGGTGATTCCTGTGGCGAGAAATTTAAAGAAAATTGACTTTGCTACCGTGTGGTGAGCCTCACATTATTCATAACTTGAGATATATGCCACAAATCTGTAATTGCTGCGGCAATAGAGTTAAAGAAAACATTTAAATGAGCTCAGAGCTCACATGCCTTTTTATATGATATAATATTATTCCTTGCTTCATTTCTGTAATTAGGTTAGAGATATCGTATTTTAAAGGGAGAATTTATTTTCTATAAAATATGACTTTTCCAGTATACAGAAATACTCGACTGAGACTTGTACTACATAAGTTTGAGGAGGTACTGATGCAATAACGCAGTGACGTGTGGTTGTCAGTGGACGCGAGGTCCCTGAGTCTGCCAACACTGTCAAACTGTGTCATCCTGGGAGAATGAACGTTACGTATGGTTGTCAGTGGATATGAAGTCCCTGAGTGTGCCTACACCGTAAATTAACTGATGTTGGAACATTTGTGTGGTTGTCAGTGGATACGAAGTCCCTGAGTCTGCTTTACTTAAAGCATGTAGAGCTGGTTTCTTTTGACCAGAGGGAACTGCGAGCATAAAAACATAAAATATCATGTAGTCAGACCATTACTGATTAATGTCATGGAAACGTGTGCCCCAATGCACAAAATAAAATTTTATATTTTACTGGTTATTAGGTTATGTTAGCTTATTGAAGACTATTCAATGCTTAAGTAGTTATTGTTACACATCTGTTAAACTTATATGATCTTATTTTACTACTTATGTAAGAAACTTGTTATATTTCCTTTGATGTTTTTTTATTACATACATTCTAGGCTAGCAACGTTTTCATATTATTTTTGTAAAAGGAACCATGTTTTTCTTTTCCAATCAATTAGGCAAGCAAAATTTCTGCCAATTTGTATAAAACTTTAACAATTTTCTCTTGCCTATATGCCATGCAAGAAAATTTTCGTCCCTTTTTAAAAAAAAAATTTACTTAGCTGCTAAGTAAGAAATACTTTTAGTCATTGGATAAATTGTAACATTTTTTCTCTTTGCCTAATTTTTCGTCGTTTTGTAAAAAAAAATTTTACTGTTTGTTCCTTGCCAATATGTTAGGCTAGCATCACCCAGCAAAATTTTCAAAAATGAGGTTGGGGATTATGAGAGTTGGAAATACTCTCTTAGGATGTAAAGGTTGCCTACAGCGCGCATACACAAGCTCTGAAATATAAGATGTTGTTGTCGCACCTCGCAGCGCACGGATTAACGAGTGGCAGTTTTTTGAAGCCAGTGTAGGAGCCCGCTTGCTGTGGTGCGCACATGTGATGGGCGAGGGTTCGTCGCCGAGCTGCCGTACTGCCGTGCCCGCCAGCAGCGACACAGGATTTGGTATTTAGTTGATATTTTTTGTAATTTGCAGCGCGCTTATTAATTTAAAGAAAAGGGTTTGTGTATGTGCGTAGCAACAGACGGTAATTTTGATAGTTATAGGAGATGAATTCTTAAGGCAAACCATTGTTAGACCAAGTATTGATTTTTGTCATTGATTTCTTTTGTAATTGTCAGGGAATTGTTTCACTGTGTATTTAATTGAGAAGTATTTCAGTGAGTCTCAAGAGTTTGATTAATTTGCAATATTTCTTTAATGCCACTGGAGGCAGATTTACATACGAAGCGATTGTTCAAAGAGCTTCTAGCGTTTTGAATTGAATGAGAAAGAATCGCTTTCAGAATATAGTTTTGGAAAAAAAAAGAATTATGTGTTTGGGTTATCATTGATCGAGTTTAGATTTGACCAAACCCTTTCTCTTGAATTATATGTAGTTGTAGTAAGCAGCAGCAGCCGCAGCAACAGCAGGAGCCGCCATACACAACATGCAATGAACTCAGCATGAATAATAGGTTTTTTTATGTTTTTGTTAAATAATGGAATGCAGCAGATGAAGCAGTGTCAGCAGAAAGACCAAGTAAGTTATTTGTTGCGCACAGGACCAATAAAGAAAATAAAGTTTAGGCGATATCTGTAATAGTAAAGTTAACAAGAGTACATGCACGAGATTTTCAGTAGAAAACACGAGATAAGAAGATAGAGCTCGCGACTTTCACTGGAGGTGTTAGCGGTGGTTCTCAGTTTGAGGCTCTCATGCAATTCATGCAAGAGGCAGAAAGGGAGAGACAAGAGACAGAGAAAAAGAGACGGGAGGAAGAGGAGGAAAGACTCAAATTAGTCTTAAGAACTGTCACAGAGGGTATAGATGGAGTCACGGAATCCAAGAAGAGCTACAGAATGTCAAGAAAACGACAGCAGAAAATCGTCAGTTCGCGTACCAGGCAAAGCGCGATACCAAAACTGCGCAAGTAGCACGAAACGAGTTGAGTAAGGACGTTGGGTAGGCACATGAGCAAGTCGTGCAATTGCAAACACAATCTCGTCCGGTAGAGCGCCATCGAGAGCATCACAGAAGTGAAGAAAATATTTTGCTACTCTCCGAAACGCTATATGAGGACACACGCCCTGCACAAGGGCGAATGCACCAGTAATATGTTCCTGACGCTGCGAAACGCCTAAAAGAACACGCTCCATCGGTAACACGCGGCATGTCAGAGACCGAGCCGGAAAACAATTGCACATGTCTATGGAGGTCAGAAACGTTATTACGTGAATCTGACATACCATAAAAGTGCACGAGGATCGTTTGGGTGCGGATACATGGAATCGCACTGCAGACTAGAGGGAAAATTCGTACGGCGGATATGTCGAATCTTTCTACCACAAACTTTTCTTGACTATCCAGAATTTTCAAGTTTGCAAGGAGGCAAACAACGCATTACATCCAAAGACCTGGATAGCAAAGTACGATCACGTGCTGCCAGAACTTGGCCACTGAATTACAAGCTCCAGTTCATCTGTGATTTCTTAGAAGGGTCGATTGTAGAACATATGTGCGGAATTGCGGAGTGTTGTCGCTCCTACGAAGAATTTAAGGACCCATTCCTTAGCACATACTAGTCGTAAGACACACAGGACAGGATAAAAATGAAGATAATGTTTCTTGAATCTACCGTACAGTCCCAAGGAAATTATAAGGCACTGCCACATTAAATTACCATTACATTAACAGCAACTGCTCATCGGTAGGTGCAGCGATTCAAGCGAAGCTTTCAAGAGAGCGCTGTGCGAACTCGATTATGTGAATAAAATTCACAACTCGCGGTAAAGAAGTAGAAATAATGACCGTAACTGGACAGATTCGCCAGATAGGAATGACGATGGACGAAATGGGTTAAAACATCGTTCGAATCGAAACCAAAATTCAAACTTCAATGGGATAATCAGCCATCATGGGAAAATAGAAGAAAATGAGGAAATTATAATCATAACAACAACCACCACCACCAACGTAACTGAGACTGGAGAGAGCAACAGAACTCGAATCAGGGCCAACAAGATTCTAGGGACCAACAGTAAAGCAATAGCAGGATCTACAACGGTCAAGGTCAGTGGAATGACAAACGTAGCGAATATGTGGAATTGAGACCACGAAACCCATCGCAGGGGTTACGCAGAGAAAATTCAAACAGGAATTCATACACAGCCGCTGCGGACTCAGCTCAAAAAAATGCCGCAGAAACTATCGAAACGAGCGATATTAACCTGTTAGAGTACGAATATACAAGAGAACTGCTACAGGAAGAGAAGGAGATAGTGACACAACCGTATTTACACCCAAATATTCATATCGCAGACTGCTATGTCAGTCTAACTGGGATTGTGGACAACGAAAGCCAAGTGACGGCGATATCAGATTAGGCAGACAAGAGATGCACTGCAAATCATTCTTGGCCGGCACTCACGCTGAAGAGAACTAAAATCACCTGCGCGCTGATAGGGAAGCATACAGAAGTGCAGTTACAAACGAGGTTGACGTTCAGCTGACAAGGGCATACCTTAGAAGCGAAATTTCTGGTCGTTCCTTCTTTGACGAGTGAGATAATATTTGGCATGCATTTCCTAAATCAACAACAAGCCGTATTGGACGTAGGGCGAGGAGAACTAACTTTACACAAAGACGGCGCCATGAAGAGTTCCTTTGCTGACCACACAATACGTGCGGAAATCGCTGCCGAATGCCTCAATCTAAATTATGCAGAAAACGGAGGGGAAGAAAAATATCAATCGTGGCAGCATAAGTGTAGCCGCAACACTCAAGATGTTGAGCAAATTCGACAAGAGGTGCGCGGTGCTATAGACCACATGTTAGGGAATTTAGTAAACATCCCGACACAAGAAAAACAAGAGCTAGAAGGAATATTAAAGGAAAACGCGGATGTCTTTCTACCGAAAACCGAAGCAATCCGAAATTTCATGTATGTGTTTCAGTTGTGGAAACACACTAAATTCTTTGTGCTTACCTACCAAATCCCACATGCCTACAGACGGAAGGTTTTTCTCGAGATCAAGAGGATGCTTGACGAAGACATCATCGAAACAACAAGCACCACGTACAATAACCCACTGACAGTGGTAGAGAAGGCTGGCGGCTCATGAGTTTGGTGCTGGATTCGCGCTAAATCAGTACAATCGTTAAGCCAGAGACAGATCGTCCGGAAAAGCTGGAGGAACTCCTGCAAAATTTCCGTCGTTTTATGGTTTTTTCATCTAATGACTTACGGTCCAGTTTCTGGCAAATTATCCTCCACCCAGAGTGCAGGCAATACACAGCGTTCCTTGCACTCGGGAAATGCTATCGATTTAAACGTCTGCCATTCGGGCTAAATATGTCTTCCTTTGCCTTCATCAGAGGACTCGATATCATCTTAAAGAATTCCATTAAGTAAACGATCTCCACCTACGTGGACGACCTCTTGATAGCGGAACCGACGTGGAGAGGGCACTATGCGATCCGCTAAGAAATTCTACAGACCTTCAAAGAATGCGACGTAACCGCCAACATCACAAAGTCATGCATAGGAATCTCACGACTAAAATTCCTCGGACATATCATTACCGCGGAAGGAATCACACCAGACCTGGACAAAATATAGCCAATTACGAAATTTTCCACGCCAGCAGCCAAGAAACAACTACGTGTCTTCCGTAGCATTGCAAATTTCTATAAACGATTCGTCCATTTGAAGAAATTAGTGACACTGCGGCTATGACAGCTCACAGGAAGAGAGACGCCGTGGGATGTGACGACGTGGCGGAAGATGAATTCCAAGGCCTCAGAACCGCGGTGATTAATGCATCCCAACCTGGAGGAGGACTTTTGTATGGCGTCAGGCAGCTCCTACTCTAGGACTGAGGTAGTGATTTTCCAACGATATCAGCAAGAGGGAAAAATGGTTCACAAAACCTTTGCTTATGGAAACAGAGTCCTCAGCAAGTGTGAAAGAAATTACTGAGTTAGAATCTTTGGCTGTGGTTTTCGGCTTCAGGAAATTTAGTTTTTTCTTGTATTGGAGAAAAACAAGAGTATACACTGACCACAAAGCCTTGGAATTTCTACTCACAGCGAAACTCCGAAACAAACGTCTAACGAGATGGGCAATCTTGCTCCAAGAGAATGACGTTTCGATTACACACATACCTGGGAAGGAGAACATCACTGCGGATACGCTGTCACGTTCATCTGTGGGGCTAGAAACAAGTGTGGCTAACCCACTGGAAGACGAACACTACAGCTTGTTCTTTATGAAGAAGGTTGCATTTGAGAATTATGTAACCTCGAGGCTCAAGGGCATCAGCAAGGAGCAGGACAAGTATCAAGGTGTATTTTCTCTAAAGCAGAGAGTAAAAGACAAGAGGGAATTAAAAATGAGTCAGTTTTACTTAGTACGAAAAGGCCTTCTGTTTTTTCGAAGAGATGGAGAAGGAGCGCCCTGATGCGTTTGCATTCCAGATGAACTGGTGAACAAGATCATCTGGCACATGCACCTGAGTTACTCACATTTTGGAAGCAGGAAGTACTACTTAAAATTAAGCACACTGTGCTATTTCAAGTATACGGAGGATTTTGGCTGTCTGCAAAGCGTGTCAGAAGAAACAGCGCGTCACTGTGGCAACGCAAGCACCTGTGTGTCCCATCATGCCATCAAAGATGAAGAATCTTGCAGCAACAGATTTAATGGGCCCACTCGTGCAAAAAAGTAGAGGGTACTGCTACGTCCTTGTGGTAGTAGAGCTGACATCCAAGTATGTCACTTTAACCCCGCTCAAGAAAGCAACTGCGCAGTCAGTATGTAGAGCATTCTGCAAGGATTTCCGCAATTCGGCCATGTCGACAGGATGATCTCCGACAACGGACCTCAGTTCCGCTCACAGAAGTTGAAAGAGATGTTGCAGAAACACAGAATCAAACCCATTTTCGCTTCTATACGACATCCACAATCGTCGCCAGCAGAGAGAGGTGTGAAAAGTCTGATAACCTCTGCCGTATCTATTGCGCGAAACGTCACAACACCTGGGATGTTTTTCTACGTGACTTCCAGGACGTTATGAACGAGTTTGTCCACCCCCGGTAGCTGAGTGGTCAGCGCGACGGAATGTCATACCTAACAGCCCGGGTTCGATTCCCGACTGGGTCGGAGATTTTCTCCGCTCAAGGACTGGGTGTTGTCCTTCTCATCATCATTGCATCCCCGTCGACACGCAAGTCGCACAAGTGGAGTCAACACGAAAGAATTGCACCAGGCGAACGGTCTGCCCGACAGGTGGTCCTAGCCAGACGGCATTTCCGTGTCTATGAACAAGTTGCTACACGCTGTTACCAAATTAGCACCAATAACAGTTCTCAAGAACAGGCAACCCACAGATCTCATCCATGAAATTGTAAATTTTCCCCTGCGAACTCGAGAGCAATACCGACAAGTTGTTGACCTTGCACTCAGGAGATTGCGTGAGGCAGGAGAGAAACGGAAAGAGAGTTGGGATAGAAAAGCACGCAAGGGAGACTTCCAAATTGGCCAAAAAGTGCTCGTTAGAAGTTTCCGTCTATCTAACAAACGGAAACAGTTGTGTCACAAATTCTATCCCATCTGTTATGGACCTGTCGGAGTTTGGAAAATTGCTCACTTGAACTCCCTGGAGCTGTTGTTGTTGTTGTGGTCTTCAGTCCTGTGACTGGTTTGATGCAGCTCTCCATGCTACTCTATCCTGTGCAAGCTTCTTCATCTCCCAGTACCTACTGCAACCTACATCCTTCTGAATATGCTTAGTGTATTGATCTCTTGGTCTCCCTCTACGATTTTTACCCTCCACGCTGCCCTCCAATGCTAAATTTGTGATCCCTTGATGCCTCAAAACATGTCCTACCAACCGATCCCTTCTTCTAGTCAAGTTGTGCCACAAACTTCTCTTCTCCCCAATCCTATTCAATCCCTCATTAGTTACGTGATCTACCCACCTTATCTTCAGCATTCTTCTGTAGCACCACATTTCGAAAGCTTCTATTCTCTTCTTGTCCAAACTGGTTATCGTCCATGTTTCACTTCCGTACATGGCTACGCTCCATACAAATACTTTCAGAAACGACTTCCTGACACTTAAATCTATACTCGATGTTAACAAATTCCTCTTCTTCAGAAACGATTTCCTTGCCATTGCCAGTCTACATTTTATATCCTCTCTACTTCGACCACCATCAGTTATTTTACTCCCTAAATAGCAAAACTCCTTTACTACTTTAAGTGTCTCATTTCCTAATCTAATCCCCTCAGCATCACCCGATTTAATTTGACTACATTCCATTATCCTCGTTTTGCTTTTGTTGATGTTCATCTTATATCCTCCTTTCAAGACACTGTCCATTCCGTTCAACTGCTCTTCCAAGTCCTTTGCTGTCTCTGACAGAATTACAATGTCATCGGTGAACCTCAAAGTTGTTACTTCTTCTCCATGAATTTTAATACCTACTCCGAATTTTTCTTTTGTTTCCTTTACTGCTTGCTCAATATACAGATTGAATGACATCGGGGAGAGGCTACAACCCTGTCTCACACCTTTCCCAACTACTGCTTCCCTTTCATGCCCCTCGACTCTTATAACTGCCATCTGGTTTCTGTACAAATTGTAAATAGCCTTTCGCTCCCTGTATTTTACCACTGCCACCTTCAGAATTTGAAAGAGATTATTCCAATTAATGTTGTCAAAAGCTTTCTCTAAGTCTACAAATGCTAGAAACGTAGGTTTGCCTTTTCTTAATCTTTCTTCTAAGATAAGTCGTATGGTTAGTATTGCCTCACGTGTTCCAACATTTCTACGGAATCCAAACTGATCTTCCCCGAGGTCCGCTTCTACCAGTTTTTCCATTCGTCTGTAAAGAATTCGCGTTAGTATTTTGCAGCTGTGACTTATTAAACTGATAGTTCGGTAATTTTCACATCTGTCAACACCTGCTTTCTTTGGGATTGGAATTATTATATTCTTCTTGAAGTCTGTGGGTATTTCGCCTGTCTCATACATCTCGCTCACCAGATGGTAGAGTTTTGTCACGACTGGCTCTTCCAAGGCCATCAGTAGTTCTAATGGAATGTTGTCTACATCCGGGGTCTTGTTTCGACTCAGGTCTTTCAGTGCTCTGTCAAACTCTTCACGCAGTATCTTATCTCCCATTTCATCTTCATTTGCATCCTCTTCCATTTCCATAATATTGTCCTCAAGTACCTCGCCCTTGTATAAACCCTCTATATACTCCTTCCACCTTTCTGCCTTCCCTTCTTTGCTTAGAACTGGGTTCTTGATATTCATACAAGTGGTTCTCTTCTCTCCAAAGGTCTCTTTAATTTTCCTGTAGGCAGTATCTGTCTTACCCCTAGTGAGACAAGCCTCTACATCCTTACATTTGTCCTCTAGCCATGCCTGCTTAGCCATTTTGCACTTCCTGTCGATCTCATTTTTGAGGCGTTTGTATTCCTTTTTGCCTGCTTCATTTACTGCATTTTTATATTTTCTCCTTTCATCAATTAAATTAAATATTTCTTCTGTTACCCAAGGATTTCTATTAGCCCTCGTCTTTTTACCTACTTGATCCTCTGCTGCCTTCACTACTTCATCCCTCAGAGCTACCCATTCTTCTTCTACTGTTTTTCTTTCCCCCGTTCCTGTCAATTGTTCCCTTATGCTCTCCCTGAAACTCTCTACAACCTCTAGTTCTTTCAGTTTATCCAGGTCCCATCTCCTTAAATTCCCACCTTTTTGCAGTTTCTTCAGTCTCAATCTGCAGTTCATAACCAATAGATTGTGGTCAGAATCCACATCTGCCCCTGGAAATGTCTTACAATTTAAAACCTGGTTCCTAAATCTCTGTCTTACCATTATATAATCTATCTGATACCTTCTAGTATCTCCAGGATTCTTCCAGGTATACAACCTTCTTTTATGATTCTTGAACCAAGTGTTAGCTATGATTAAGTTATGCTCTGTGCAAAATTCTACAAGGCGGTTTCCTCTTTCATTTCTTCCCCCCAATCCACATTCACCTACCATGTTTCCTTCTCTCCCTTTTCCTACTGACGAATTCCAGTCACCCATGACTATTAAATTTTCGTCTCCCTTCACTACCTGAATAATTTCTTTTATCTCGTCATACCATCAATTTCTTTATCATCTGCAGAGCTAGTTGGCATATAAACTTGTACTACTGTAGTAGGCATGGGCTTTGTGTCTATCTTGGCCACAATAATGTGTTCACTATGCTGTTTGTAGTAGCTAACCCGCACTCCTTATTTTTTATTCATTATTAAACCTACTCCTGCATTACCCCTATTTGATTTTGTATTTATAACCCTGTAATCACCTGACCAAAAGTCTTGTTCCTCCTACCGAACTTCACTAATTCCCACTATATCTAACTTTAACCTATCCACTTCCCTTTTTAAATTTTCTAACCTACCTGACCGATTAAGAGATCTGACATTCCACGCTCCGATCCGTAGAACGCCAGTTTCCTTTCTCCTGATAGCAACGTCCTCTTGAGTAGTCCCCGCCCGGAGATCCGAAAGGGGGACTATTTTACCTCCGGAATATTTTACCCAAGAGGATGCCATCATCATTTAATCATACAGTAAAGCTGCATGTCCTCGGGAAAAATTACGGCTGTAGTTTCCCCTTGCTTTCAGCCGTTCGCAGTACCAGCACAGCAAGGCCGTTTTGGTTAATGTTACAAGGCCAGATCAGTCAATCATCCAGACTGTTGCCTGTGCAACTACTGGAAAGGCTGCTGCCCGTCTTCAGGAACCACACGTTTGTCTGGCCTCTCAACAGATACTCCTCCGTTGTGGTTGCACCTACGGAACGGCCATGTGTATCGCTGAGGCATGCAAGCCTCCCCACCAACCAATGGCAAGGTCCATGGTTCATGGGGGGGGGGGGGGTGTCTCTGGAGCTAGAGACCTTAAAATCAAGGAAATCACTTCACATCCACCATGTCTGTCACATCAAGCCGTTCCTAGATTAAGTGCACATAGTAGATTTACTAATCAGAGAAAGTGCAGTCTGTAAATAGTCTCCATGGATGAACTGTTTAACATAATTTAATGTTGATATTGTGTTGCTTTGCATAATTTTCCATATGTTCTATTTTGGTGTTATTTTCTTTGTTTGTCATTTCCACTAGTTTTCAGCATGAGTCCTTGTTGAACGTGATCAAATGAGTTGCGTATTTGTGATATCTTCGCTCCAACATTCACTGGCAGGCGGCAGATTGAATTAAAATTCCGTTGCAAGTTGTACCACATCAACAATTAGCACTTTTTGTGGCATGCCAAACAAGGCGCGTTACAGTACCGAGTAATCCAAACAACTGAGTACTGCTATTATTTCTTTGGACCTCACAATTGTTGTCCGATTTCCGCTCCCAGGAGAGCAAGGAGAAGTGCCGTAATTTGACCTCAATTGGGCATCATACTCTCTGGTAGTATTCTAGTAGAAGAACCTTCACAAGTATCACCATGGCCAATGAAACTGTTTCTGTTTACTTTCCGCGATTTCTTGTACACTGCTCAAGGGACTAATGTACGTCACTTTACGATTTTCGTGGTGTCAAGACGATAAATCATGTCATAGAGCATGTGCGTCTCGATTTTTCAGATGTATTTCGTACGGTGTTAGTGGTCTATGCTTTGGACGCATCGACGCTAAGACTCGGTGTGTTGTGAACCGTCGCCTGTCGTGCGGTGTAGCCTGTCTCGTGGTGGAGTTTTGCCAGCGCCATGAGAGCGCCGTCGGCGAAATATTGTGTATGGGGAATTAACACAGACAAGAGCAAGTCACGGTAGAGTGGCGAACCCCTGACCCGGAAATAAGAAGCAGGAACGAAACGATGGGCCATATATGAGACTTATATATATATATATATATATATATATATATATATATATATATATATATATATATATATATATATATATATATATATGGTGGTCCATCGATAGTGACCGGGCCAAATATCTCACGAAATAAACATCAAACGAAAAAACTACAAAGAACGAAAATCACAAATGTATAAGTACGTGGTATCACGTAAATTCCACCAATGCGTACGATATTAGCTTCGTGATACATTACCCGTGTAAAAATGGACCGTTTACCAATTGCGGAAAAGGTCGATATCGTGTTGATGTATGGCTACTGTGATCAAAATACCCAACGGGCGTGTGCTATGTATGCTGTTCGGTATCCTGGACTACATCATCCAAGAGCCCGGTCCGTTCGCCGGATAGTTACGTTATTTGAGGAAACAGGAAGTGTTCAGCCACATGAGAAACGTCAGCCATGACCTGCAACAAATGATGATGCCCAAGTAGGTGTTTTAGCTGCTGTCGCGGCTAATCCGCACATCAGTAGCAAACAAATTGCGCGAGAATCGGGAATCTCAAAAACGTCGGTGTTGAGAATGCTACATGAACATCGATCGCACAAGAGAAATTACGGTACGATGACAGACTTTTTGCACGAGTTCTATTTAGCGACGAAGCGTCATTCATCAAAAGCGGTAATGTAAACCGGCATAATATGCACTATTTGGAAACGGAAAATCCACGATGGCTGTAACAATTGGAACATCAGCGACCTTGGTTGGTTTATGTATGGTGCGGCATTATGGGAGGAAGGATAATTGGCCCCCATTTTACCGATGGCAATCTAAATGGCGCAATGTATGCTGATTTCCTACGTAATGTTCTACCGATGTTACAACAAGATGTTTCACTGCATGACGGAATGGCGATGTACGAAGTGCATTCATGTTCTAAGGCCTCCGATTTTTTTTTCTCTGGACTGTAAAGAGATAGAAACATGCGCATTGTTTTAAAATGAGGCCGCGTTCATTGTCAATACATCCCAGAGATGGCAGCACCGTACGGCAGATGGAATTTTACAGCCAGCGGAGAGAATGAGAACTGTTTTAAATACTTAAAATGGCGACGTTTTCCTTGCTTGAACAGCGTGCAATCATCCGTTTTCTGAATTTGCGTGGTGTGAAACCAATTGAAATTCATCGACAGTTGAAGGAGACATGTGGTGATGGAGTTATGGATGTGTCGAAAGTGCGTTCGTGGGTGCGACAGTTTAATGAAGGCAGAACATCGTGTGACAACAAACCAAAACAACCTCGGGCTCGCACAAGCCGGTCTGACGACATGATCGAGAAAGTGGAGAGAGTTGTTTTGGGGGATCGCTGAATGACTGTTGAACAGATCGCCTCCGGAGTTGGCATTTCTGTGGGTTCTGTGCACACAATCCTGCATGACGACCTGAAAATGTGAAAAGTGTCATCCAGGTGGGTGCCACGAATGCTGACGGACGACCACATGACTGCCCGTGTGGCATGTTGCCAAGCAATGTTGACGCGCAACGACAGCATGAATGGGACTTTCTTTTCGTCGGTTGTGACAATAGATGAGACGTGGATGCCATTTTTCAATCCAGAAACAAAGCGCCAGTCAGCTCAATGGAAGCACACAGATTCACCGCCACCAAAAACATTTCGGGTAACTGCCAGTGCTGAAAAAATGACGGTGTCCATGTTCTGGGACAGCGAGGGCGTAATCCTTACCCATTGCGTTCCAAAGGCCACTACAGTAACAGGTGCATCCTACGAAAATGTTTTGAAGAACAAATTCCTTCCTGCACTGCAACAAAAACGTCCGGAAAGGGCTGCGCCTGTGCTGTTTCACCATGACAACGCACCCGCACATCGAGCTAACGTTATGCAACAGTTTCTTCGTGATAACAACTTTGAAGTGATTCCTCATGCTCCCTACTCACCTGACCTGGCTCCTAGTGACTTTTGGCTTTTTCCAACAATGAAAGACACTCTCCGTGGCCGCACATTCACCAGCCGTGCTGCTATTGCCTCAGCGATTTTCCAGTGGTCAAAACAGACTCCTAAAGAAGCCTTCGCCGCTGCCATGGAATCATGGCGTCAGCGTTGTGAAAAATGTGTACGTCTGCAGGGCGATTACGTCGAGAAGTAACACCAGTTTCATCGATTTCGGGTGAGTAGTTAATTAGAAAAAAATTCGGAGGCCTTAGAACTTGAATGCACCTCATACTTCCAACATGATGGATGTCCGGCACATAGCTCGCATGCGGTTGAAGCGGGGCTGAATAGCATATTTCATGACAGATGGATTGGTCGTCAAAGCACCATACCATGGCCAGTACGTTCACCGGTTCTGACGTCCCCGAATTTCTTTCTGTGGGGTAAGTTGAAGGATATTTGGTATCGTGATCCACCGAC
This sequence comes from Schistocerca nitens, assembly GCF_023898315.1. Taxonomy (NCBI): domain Eukaryota; kingdom Metazoa; phylum Arthropoda; class Insecta; order Orthoptera; family Acrididae; genus Schistocerca; species Schistocerca nitens. Next base: position 1,162,568,425 of record NC_064615.1, on the reverse strand, counting down.
AACGCCTGACAACATGCGTCAGCGCATTGTCAATGTATGTGCGAACATTATGGAAGGCGAACTACTCGCTATTGAGAGGAATGTCGTTACACGTATTTCCAAATGCATTGAGACTGACGGTATCATTTTGAGTATTTATTGCATTAATTTGGTATTTACAGGCAATCACGCTGTAACAGCATGCGTTCTCAGAAATGATAAGTTCACAAATGTACAATTATCCCATTGGAAGAACCGAAATAAATTGTTCAAACGTACCTACGTTCTGTATTTTAATTTAAAAAACCGACCTGTGCCAGCTGTTCGTCTAAAATTATGAGCCATATGTTTGTGACTATTACAGCGACATCTATCACAAAGCGAAGAAAGTGGTCCAACTAATCAGTTTGATCTACGGCAGCGCCATCTAGCGGGCCAAACATAGCGCCATCTGGTTTACCCCTTGAAGCTAGACAAGTTAAGTTCTTTGTAGTTTTTTCGTTTGACGCTTATTTCGTGCGATATTTGGCCCAGTGTCGATCAGTGGACCACCCTGTATATATATGTGTGAGTAGACGCACTTCACTTCAGCGTCAGCAAACAACACCGCTGGACATCGAAAGATAAAAGAGGAGTATACAAGGAATCAAATGCATGAAATTTCGCTTCGGTAGTATTAGCGAAGACATACGGTAGTACAATAAGTTAGTATTTAGTATTGGTAGAAGTCTTCACATTTCTTGGAGGTATAGAGGTAGCGCCAGCGTAAAATTTGAGTGCATGACTGGAGTACAACCAACCAAAAACTAACAAAAACACGTGCTCACACAAAAACAAAGACACCTCACAACACATAGTTTTCGTCCATACTGTGGTGTCACCGCCAGACACCACACTTGCTAGGTGGTAGCCTTTAAATCGGCCGCGGTCCATTAGTATACGTCGGACCCGCGTGTCGCCACTGTCAGTGATAGCAGACCGAGCGCCGCCACACGGCAGGTCTAGAGAGACTTACTAGCACTCGCCCCAGTTGTACAGCCGACTTAGCCAGAGATGTATCACTGACAAATACGCTCTCATTTGCCGATATTTAGCATAGCCTTCAGCTACGTCATTTGCTACGACCTAGCAAGGCGCCATAGCATTTTATATTATTTTATGAAGCTTGTACAGTAACGAGAGATGTTCACCAATTGTGGATTAAAGTTAAGTATTATATCAACTACGTACTTTATTTGCTACTATTAATTCCCTTAACTGTTCCAGACCTCACGCCAGCCTGCGTGAGCTTAAACGCGTGCCTTTCGGCTTCCTCTCATAGTGACTTGGCTCTCTTGCCAAATCACAACACATACAACATTAACAGGGCCCTGCAGTCATTAAATTGATATTAGGATATTCTGTCCTTAGTGATATTACAAAAAAAAAGAATTAAGAAAAAAATGTACTCATTTATAAGTTTTTTTCTGTAAATCGATTACATCGATGTAATGACATTTGTGAGAGAATATGGCACTTGACCACACTTGACGATTGTGCAGACTCTGGAACCAACTTGGCAGACTGGACGTCACGGTCCACACCAGCCAGCGGCACCCGTAACGAGTCAGCTGTAGCTGCCCAGGTGAGGAGGAGCACGCATAGCGAAACAACTGGCCACTGCCAGCTGACGCACCCACATCACGCAGCCTGGTCGTGGCACGTCTCAAGCCACAACAACCCCTTGTGGTCAATGACCCACCACGCCGCTAATCGAAGGACAAGCGAGTCACGTGGCACCACAGTCGACGGTTGTGCCAAACGTAACCAAGTCAGTGAGGTCCGAGAATGACGTGTCCCGTCGACAGCAGGTGAGGTAATCTGGTGTCCCGTGCCGGCAGGTGTGCATTCCGATGCAGAGGCGAACGGGAAGAGTAGGCCTGTCCCATGTCCCGCTAATGCTTAATGGATTTCTATGCCAGGGGTCAGTTGCACGTCAAACGCAATGCTGTCGTGCCAGTCCCTGGCGGCAGATTGCGGCCTGACCAGGATGAGGCCGAGGTACGGAAGGTGCCAGTGACACTGGATGCTGGCACCAGATGCTGCCAGAGACGAGAGGGAATGCCAGAGACATCTGCCGCCACTTCTGTCACGTCATGTGCTGAGTGAGAGGCCATTCCACTCTGGTGCAAATTGCTGTTCTCGAGTCCTACCAGTCACGGTTTGTGAACGTGTATAAGTGCCATGTTCTCAATTCGTGTAACATTTTCAATCGTAAAATTTGTCTCCCCAGGGTCTCTTGTGGAGGGAGCGATAGGATACCTTTCTGTAATATCATTATGTAATATCTTTATGTGTTTTTGTATGTATCAACTGACCTGTTTTGATTGTGAGGTATACGTTTTTTTTGCATATTTATTAATGCTCTCAAAAATGATTGTGTTCCTGTACTTGTTTTCTTGTCATAGAAAATAATACACAAATTTACACAACTTAGGTAATAAGGCAACCAGATTACACATGTCATTTCACTGTTCATTGAGTATTTGAGAATGTATGTGTTTGAAGATTGAGAACAAATGAGTGATAGGGCAGGGTTAAATCAATTAGCAAAGAACAGTTCATACTCCACGAGATTGTAGATGATTAGGGACTTCAGGCATCTCTGACCTCAGGATATGGTGTGAATGGGTACATTTCTTTGCTGCGAGGCCTTTTAACCACATACCAAATGTTTAACGGAAGTCTGTGATGTAGCAGTGACCCCTGGGTCTACGTGATTCATACTTCTCACAGCAATGTTTACATGTACTCTTGCTGGTCTGCAGCTTCATGTGAGTGAATGACCCCTGGAATGAGTCACAAGTCAAGCTAGGATGTATTTTAGCGATGGGCAATCCTGATTGGCAAAGTTACTTTTTTCACACATATATCGGTTATCAGGATGAGGCTCTCCTACTATTTTCAATGATTTCCTCTGGTTTGTGTCACTCTAAACAATATCGAAGTGAGACACTACCCATGCAGAAATCAACGGCAGGTGTGGGTCAGTGAGGGAAGTCAAGTTACTCTCCCACGTATTTTTCACGCATGGAAAATTGTTAAAGATTTTATTACAACCTGACGCACCTTGAGCAAGATTCCAGAAAGTTAATGGCCTGAACAGATGCTGATGAAGCCTGGTAGGGTGTGGTTCTTAGCTCATAGAAACGGTTTTATGGGAGTTGAAAGTAGTTGGTGGCGATCCGATCCCTTAGTAAGTCTTGCCGGACAGGCCCACAGCCGTAAAGGGCAGACAGAGCAAGCCCTCATCGAGACAGGGCTCAAGCAGAATAATGCTGCGATACCTGCTGCGGCGCCAGTAGAAGCTTGACCAGGGGCAACAGTCTCAAGGAAAGTGTCTCCCCAGTGGATTCGTAAACTGGGCATTGTCTGCTGAGCCACGCGTAGTAAAAATTCACACGTTTTTGTGTTCGCAGATAGTGGAAGTAGGCCAGTGAACCACTTCCCTCGGCCGCCTCTGTTGTATAAGAAAACTGCGAGATCTGAGAAATACTTAGAGACAGAACTTTATTACACCTCATAGCTAAGACTAACAAGCTCCAAGGCACAGGCAATTAAAATATCTGTGAGGTGTGTCTGTTTGCTTGTTGCTGCGGGAAGCAACACGACTTCGGAGAAAATCATCTCTTTAGAGATGCAAGTTTCTTAAATCTTGCTCTAGTTGGACATAAGTTTGTGCTCCCGTGTGGGAGGGGAGATTTAGCGCCTCTAGAGCCCTGTGATTGGCTCAAGACAGGGTGAAAGCAGTGTCGTTCGTGAACTTTTTCTGGAGAGTCGCGAAGCACCGGCGTGCTGGACTTTGGTCTGGACTTCTGGTCTAAGCTCTGGCATGTAAACAGGGTAACGTACTGCCGCTCCGGCATTGTCAGGGCGTACAGATCTCAATCGCCACTTGCTCTCAGCTGCAGCTATGTAGTGAAACTTCAGTAGATTTGTTCAATCAAAGTCTGCTCAGCGTCACATCAATTCAGCTCGCGTTATCCACACTTTTAGAGGCAGAGTACTTGGCTCAGTTATCACCCAGTTAAACTATCTTTGCCAACCAGGATCCACCCAGCGGAGTATTTAATCATCTGGTAGTTGTTCAGGAAATTCGGTCCATAACTTGTTTTAGTATAATTTATATCTTGTTTGGGAAAATAAATGTTGTTAGTACACTAAATTTTGCCAACATATTCAATCCATTAAATAGTCCAAGCAAGTTATCTTTCAACTTAATTTTGCAATACGTTATTTTATATCTTACTTTTTCGATGCTTTCGATTTACCATGCTGGATTTTATATTTCCTTTTCATGTTTGTTTTTTATTACACGTGTATACCGAAAGACGGATGATGGTAAACTTCCATGTTTGGGGGGCCTTACTTACCTACGTCCTGCGTTTACATGTCATCACTCAAAGACTCGCAGTTTCGTGAGGTTCTTTTTTCATTTTGCTGGGGACATCGAGACGACAGAACCTTTTACTAATATTTTGCGGAGTAAAAGGAGAGAAAGAAGGCAATTGAGGTCAGGGGTCAGAGGGGATGCTTTGTAGGTCAGAGTTGGCAACCCACTGATGGGCCCACCTCCTACCAATCTGCACCTACGGTATCAGTGATGTACGGTTGATTCAAGGAATCCCAGTAAGCAGGCCGGACAGTCCAACGTTGTTATGGCCGTATTGCCGAATAATTTTTATAATTGTGCAGCTATGACTCACGTACCTAGCTGCACGCTGCACAGTTCGCTCCAACAGACGCAGTAACTCATGTAGTTACCTCTTCAGCGCACCATTCATTCACATTCTGAATTATTTTCTGCTTATCAATCTGTATAACCGCCCTACTAGGCAACACAGAATTTATAGACGTATCTTCACTCACGATCTGTGTCGGTCACGGTATGTTACAACGCACTAGTAACAACGTAGCGCCCTCTCAGCAGATCGCGTGGGTTGGCAGGTGTTCCGAAAACGACGACGTTCGACTATTACCGACAAATTCCCAGCATCGTCCGCGCCAAGGGGCCAAGGAGCCAAGACATATTTACATGATTTGTGCCGTAATTCACACTTTTTACTCCTCAACATAATCGTGTGAGATTTTACCGTATCCTTTCCACCAGTAAAATGAATAAACCCACGAACTGTTGTGTTGTTAGCCATATTTAGTGAGTGTAGGACGCTTTTCAGTGTGGCACCCAACAGAAATACTTTTACTGTAACTTTAACCCGACTGTCATTCATCAGTTACATTACTTGACTCTATTTTTATCTTATTAATTCATTGCGGACATAAGTGATGTGTAGTAGGTTTTATAAAGTATGCAGTCTGCCGGCGTAGCTGTGTCACTTTGCTCCCGATGTGTGTTCGACATAATTATACCGCGACAGTCGGTAGTCTTCGTGGTTCTAACGCCATGTCTTCCATTGCTGCCAGAAGTTGCATAAAAACAATTGCAATATTGTATGTAGCTGCTCGGCGTATGCGTGCCCAGTAGCACTAGTAAAGCATCGGGTTAAATTAGTTACTACAAATTAAAATCACGTTTGAACATCAAACTACCTCTTAGTCAATTTCACGAAATGTTGTTATTTCCGGGTGCCATTTCTACCATAACAGCTGATGGATACTTGATGCCCGAGTTGGTAGCTGTGGGTAGCCATGCAGGATTAAGAGAAACGCCCCCACCCCTCACTCTCCGTCACAATCCAGCGACCAACTTTCACTTCCTCTTAACCACAACCTCATGCGACACAGCTACGTCGACAGACCGAAGATACTTATGCAAAGAAGTAAAAATTTTGTTATTGTTTACAGGTCACAGATACATCATATGACCTTCGTATCTTTAACATGTCAGGAGGCTCCAAAAGATATAGAAATGTCGAGAGAAAATGGGAATCTGGTTCTTCAAAAAGAAAAAGAAAACTTGAAAGAACTCTATCGAATCACGTTTTAAGTGCAGGTACAATGAAGTTTCTCAGAAACCCGCATCTGGCAGTACGAAAACGTCTGAATCGATTGCTGTGATTTCCAAAAAAGAAATTGTCACGTTGGATGCTTTGTTGAATTTGGGAAGTACTGCAGGTGAACAGAGTAAGAAACCACAAAAGTGAGAAATACACATAAAATCAAACTCTATCTTATCAGAATCTGAACCCCCTTTGTACGACAGTGGAACTCATGAAGAACAACTGTGTTTTCTGCCAGTTAAAAGGGATGTCAATGAAATTAAAGAACCATTTGTTATTTCGGACCCAGGGATATGTACATTTCCCGTACTGGATTCTCGGCGTCTTATTATTCAAAATAGCCCTATACAGCAGTTAAATAACAGTGATGAAGATTTTCCCGGGGACGATGTTCGTAGGCACTTTTCTACATCCATTTCTCAAGAAAATTTAAACACTGTGAAACTCAAAATCGTCACTGGTTGAATTACAATGAAATCCAGACCATTAGCTGCTTACGGGCGTTGATAAATATCAACGGGGACAGTTGAAAATGTGTGCCCAGACCGGCACTCGAATCCGGGATCTTTTGCTAACATGGCAGACGCTCTGTCCTGACTGAGCCATCGAGGACACAGGGGATAGTGCGACGGCAGGGACTTATCTCTGGCACGCTCCCCCTGAGACCCACACTTCCAACTTACCGTCCACACACTACATTTGTAGTGCCCCTACCCACTATACTCATTATACGCGGCAGTTAATCTACCGATTCCCGTAAGAATTTGAGCAATGTCAGAGCATCCTCACTGAAGAAGATCATTGGCCGGCAAGGCTTATCTGTATGAAGATGGTATCTGTTCTTTCGGGGCCGATGCAATCGCATGCTCAAACATTTACGGGAATCGGTAGATTGATTGCCGTGAGTAATGACTATAGTGGGCAGGGGCACTACAACTGTAATGTGTGAACAGTAAGCTGAAAATGTGGAGTTCACGTGGGGCGTGCCAGAGATAAGTCCCTGCAGTCGCAGTATCCTCTGTGTCCTCGATGGCTCAGTCCTATAGAGTGTCTGCCATGTAAGTATAAGATCCCGGGTTCGAGTCCCGGTCGGGGCACGGATTTTCGACTTTCCCCATTGATATTAATCAACGCCTGTAAGCAGCCAATGGACTGAATTTCATTGTTATTTTATTCTTCGAGAGCTACAAGATCTTCTGATACCATCTTCAGATACTGATAAGATCTTAATATCGTCACTTGTTGGTTTATTCAGATTCCGAAAATAAAGTTTTCTGTTTTGCATGCAGACTACTCGGCAATTCACAGACTCAGATGGTGCAAAGATGGTGCTGTGACTGAACACCTAAGTAGCCCAGTATTGTACAAAGACATGAGAATATCAAAGAACATACAGCATCCACTTTCCAAAGGATGACATTAAAGAATGGAATAAAGTATGAGTAAACACTAGACCAAGAAAACGAAAGGCTAATTACTGAATCCCAAAAACATTGGCACGGTTTATTTCAGAGATTAATTGATATCATTAGTTTCGTAGCCTCCTCTCATAATATGGCATTTAGACGTCACAGAGAATCTTTCAATATTGGCGACGTCAGTGAGAATTCTACTAATTTCTTAAACTTGTTAAAATTGATACCTAAATATGATCATACATTACGAGAGCACATGAAACACATTAATGACATGCACCTTACATACCATAACCGAAGCCGCGATACTTAGAAATAATTACTCCTATTGATGTCAGAAACACTTACTAATGAAGCGATTCATAGGGTAATAGAGGCAAAATATTATTACATTTTGTTCTACTGCACTAGAGACTGTAGTCGAGGTGAACATATGTCAATTATCTTAAGATTTTGTAATTATTCAACAGGCACAATACAATATATCTTTACCGGATTGTAGCCGTCCCTGAGATGACTGGAGAATATCTTAAAAATAGAATACTGGAAGAGCTGCAAAAAAATGGATTAGACTGTCAGAACTGTCGGGTCCAAGGGTACAACAATGGAGCTAATATGGTAGATATAAATCTTGGAGTTACAACACGAATATTAAATATAAATCCCAGGGCATTTTTAATAGCATGCTGGTGTTGTAGCTGGAATCTGTTGGTGCAGCTTATTTTTCAGCCACAGGAAAAATATTTTTTAGTTTTATTCAGAATAAGTATTTGCTATTTTCGGATCAAGCAAATTAAAGCTTACTATCAGTCCTTTAGCAGACGCAGGGTGGGAAAGCAGAATCGAAGCAGTGAAGCCCATACTACTGCAGTCTGATGATGTCGTTCAACGCATTAAAAACTTAAAAAATTACACGGAAGAAACAGACACACTCTGTGACTGTGATTCACTTTTGAACGAAATACTTACCTCAGAATTCATTACATCGTTGCATCTATGGTGTGAGATATTACCGCATGTTAATGTTATAAGCAAATTACGGCAATCTATGCAAAGTCAATGCAAGTATTTATATTGAACACTTGCTTACTTTTTGTGATTGTATCGAAGAATATCGACAAACTGGGTTCGAGCAATGCTTGAATGACGTCAGTTTATTGAGAAAAGCAGGTATGATCTGCCAAAAGATTTTAACAACAAAAGGTTAGCCAAAAAGATAAGGATATTCGAATATGTAAGCAGTGATGAACCTAAACAGTCTCCCAAAAGCCAATACAAAATAGATTTTTTGCACCATGATTGGTTCCATACTGAGCAATGTAAATTCAAGATTTATATCTTTAGAACAACATTTTGAGAATTTTAGTTTTGTTCATGATTCAAGTAAGTTAGAAGTTATTTCAAACGATCGTATATTAAAAAGCATCAAGATCCACACAGAGTCCTGCGTGTGGGTGAGAGCTTTGATTTCCAAATTTACGAATTATATGAAGCATTGCAAATAACGATCCCAAATGTACCTAACTTCATTAACCATGTGAAACAGCTGCTGCAATACATAACAGATCAGACACTTTTCAGCTTCTCAGTTTTATCGACTGAAGCAGATATAGCATGTAAACTGAATTACAAAACAGTTGATACCGAATCAGTAAGGCTAAAAGGAGCAAATTTTTAATTCTTTCTTTGTCCATATAAAGCTCTTTTTCAGTAAATATATTGTACACAAGATACTACACAGAAAGCATTTGTAGCTGTTGGTTTTAAAACTTTTAAACATAGGTCATTTAAATTTTTATAATGATGCATACAGTGAACAATTACAAATGTGACGAAATACGGTATATTTACATCTTATTTCTACAATCAAAAGTTTGAATTACATTTTTTTCATACATTAGATACTATGAGATTGAATAGCAGCAATTATGCAGTAGGTAGGCTGTCACGGACTTTTTAATGTTTTGTAGTTCTGGAAGAGATTTTGTATCTCTTGGTAATTTGTTGTTAAGTTTTGTTTCTGCATGCTGCACACATTTTCGGCGTAATGTCGCGTTGCAATGACTAACATGTGTGTCACTATCTCATCTGGTATTGCAATTATGAACAATTTTGTTTGGAGGAAAAAGGTTTTCTTTTATTAATATACTTTTTTTGACATGGATAACTACTTCAAGTATACAAATGCAGGGAAGCGGTAGATTTTTAGGTCTTTGCAGAAAGGTTTGCATGGTTTTCAGCTGCTTGCTTGTTTCATTATTCTTCCAATTGCCTTTTGCTTCTTGAGAACTGTTTTTGTCTGGTGTAAAATGATGGCATACTTCAGTACTGAATTCAACAAACAAAGTACACACATCAAAGAAAGTTTTACACCTCAGTTCCAAGAGTTCCGAAACCTGTACACAAAATTAGAATAGAGATCAATATAAACATCATTTCTGCCCTTTTTATTGCTCGTAAAGACCACACATTGCATGTTGTACGACCATACAGCGAGATGTTCAGAGTTGGTGGTCCAGATTGATGAGCACACTGGTACCTCTAATACCCACTAGCACGTCCTCTTGCATTGATGCATGCCTGTATTCTTCGAGGCATACTATCCACAAGTTCATCAAGGCACTGTTGGTCCAGATTGTCCCACTCCTCAACGGCGATTCGGCGTAGATCCCTCAGAGTGGTTGGTGGGTCACGTCGTCCATAAACAGCCTTTTTCAATCTATTCCAGGCATTATCGATAGGTTTCATGTGCTGGCCACTCTAGTCGAGCGATGTCGTTATCCTGAAGGAAATCATTCACAAGATGTGAACGATGCGGGCGTGAAATGTCGCCCACGAAGACGAATGCCTCGCCAATAAGCTGCCGATATGGTTGCACTATAGGTCGGAGATTGGTATTCATGTATCGGGCAGCCGTTATGGCGCCTTCCGTGACCACCAGCGGCGTACGTCGGTCTCACATAATGCCACCCCAAAACAGCATGGAATCTCCACCTTGCTGCACTCGCTGAACAGTGTGTATAATGCGTTCAGCCTGGCTGGTTGCCTTCAGACACGTCTCCGACGATTGTGTGGTTGAAGGCATATGAGACACTCTTAGGTGAAGAGAACGTGATGCCAATCCTGAGCGGTCCATTTGGCATGTTGTTGGACCCATCTCTACTGCGCTGCATGGTGTCGTGGTTGCAAAGATGGACCTCGCCATGGACGTCGGGAGTGAAGTAGCGCATCATGCAGCCTACTGCGCACAGTTTGAGTTGTAACACGACGTTTTGTGGCTGCACGAAAAGCATTATTCAACATGGTGGCGTTGCTGTCAAGGTTGCTGCGAGCCATAATCCGTAGGTAGCGGTCATCCACTGCAGTAGTAGACCTTGGGCGGCCTGAGCGAGGCATGTCATCAACAGTTCCTGTCCTATTCCTCCCCCATGTCCGAACAACATCGCTTTGGTTCACTCCGAGATGCCTGGACGCTTTCCTTGTTGAGAGCGCTTCCTGGCACAAAGTAACAATGTGAAAGCGATCAAACCGCGGTATTGACCGTCTAGGCATTGTTGAACTTCAGACAACACGAGCCGTGTACCTCCTTTCTGATGGATTGATCGTCTATTGGAGCCCCTCCGTCTAATAGGCGCTGCTCATGCATGGTTGTCTACATTTTTGGGCGGGTTTAGTGACATCCCTGAACAGTCGAAGGGACTGTGATACAATATCCACACTCAGCGTGTATCTTCAGGAGTTCCGGGAACTGGGGTGAAGCAAAACTTTTTTTCTGAACTGGCATTACTGCAAATAATTATTACTATATAGCTTGTTTTCCCTAGTTTAGAATTTAGGGATGATAGGAGAGCTCAATTTTAGATTTTCCTGGACCTGAATCCCAAGAAATTTTGTTTCAATAACAGCCCTAATGTTTTGGTTATCCGTACATATCACCAGTAGTGCTGCATTTTTAAGTTATTACTGAAATTACTGAGTAATATTACATAGAATTAAAATGTTTTCATTTTTCTGAATGAAAGTCTCACAGCTCAAAACAAAATAAAGTTTTCTCTACATAGAATTCATACGGGGGCCTCGCAAAATTTATCTTACCCACACCAAATTTTTGTCTTACACCAACACTGATGGAGCAAACCGAAAATTTTGTTTCAGGCTATGTCTTACTTTACTCTTATTTTTTTTATTACTTAAGCAGTCCGCAGCTCGTGGCCGTGCGGTAGCGTTCTCGCTTCCCGCGCCCGCGTTCCCGGGTTCGACTCCCGGCGGTGTCAGGGATTTTCTCTGCCTCGTAATGACTGGGTGTAGTGTGATGTCCTTCGGTTAGTTAGGTTTAAGTAGTTTTAAGTTCTAGGGGACTGATGACCATAGATGTTAAGTCTCATAGTGCTCAGAGCCTTTTGAACCAATACTTCAGCAACAGTAACGATAGTTATGAAACACAAGAAGTCAGGGTAAGCAGTGTAGATTTCCAACCGTTAACATTTAGTGCTTGACAACCCGTTGGGGCATATGCTATATTTGCTTCGATCTGAAGCTGCTCTACTGTTCACGGCATCTCACATCGCTGCCGCCATCTCCTGACAAAAGCGTAAATGGGGGAAATATTGTGGGGCAAAATTTAACGAGGCTTTATGTTGAGCTTTCTGTGCAGTTTGACGCACTGTGGACCCCGCGCAGCGGGCATGTTAAATACGCCGTCCGTTCTCATTCAAAGTCTAACAAAAGATTTATGGATGGTGTTCTAAACAGGACCGTACTTCATTTCAGAGGGGACATTTTCTTTGTTGTGCTGGACGTTTATGATGCCGGGATATACGGTATATATTTTTCAGTTTTTGTAACGACAGTATTGACCTTTCGCAGTACACTTGGTCTATATATCATCTGAAAACTATTCTCTTCTCAGCTCATTGTTCGAAACATAATTTTTCTATTTGTTATTAACTTTTACCGTGCTCTGAAATAACCATTGCGTTTAAAATGATTCTTCCTTGATATTTCAAAGCTCATTGTAGTGAGATCGGAAGTATCCTATAAAGACGATTTGTAAGGTGTCAAACATTTCTGTACTTTGACTTGTTAACGTTCACCTGCGATCGCAAATGTCGTATCTAGAAGTCACTATCACACTGTTGAAACGCGGAAAAGAAGGGGTACACCAAATCGTCAAGAAATTATCAGGAAATCATCATCCGTTATGTTTTAACGGTGGTTTATGCACATGACTGAAGTTTCGCACCAGACAGGAGAAGTCACTGCCCGACAATAAGTTTTGTCATGAATTGCCATATGCTGAAACAAAAGCTTATACTGCCACGACATTTCAGGTCGTCTCATTGACAAGACTACTGCCGAACTTACCTCGTGGTAGATGATGCTCGCCTCAGAACAGCAATTATCACCGTCACTGTAATATAGCATCTGTGTACTATTTCCAAATTTTTTCTTGATTGTTTTATTCCCTACTTCCAAATCTGTAAATGTAGGAGGAGTTCAGGACACTGTAAATATTACTATGTGCCTCAGGACATAGAAATGGACCAGAAACGCAGTACAAAACTGCCTCAATTATTCACGACAGAATCATCAGCAGGCTTTGAAATTTGAATCTCATTCCTTTCGTATTTCCACCTATTCTTATGAGTCCCTACACACATCCATTTCAACGTGTTTTCTGTATTGAATTTGGGTCTCTCGTCAGTCAGAAAGACTCGGCGCAACCAGGAGTACCTCCGAAGATGTCCAACGCAGCTTTGTCGAAACGTCAGGGATAGAAGAGTTCCATGTACCACAGCCATACAACCCGGAAGAAATCTCAGCAGCTGAAACATCCGGTCGTGAAAGCCTTCATTGTATGATAAGACGACTCTATGGGGAGCATGTTTCAAAATCAGTCAGATGTTGGTTCCTATCGCTGGTTGTCAAATGTTTATTTTACATTTAATGAGTTTATGTTCTACGAGATGCAGCTTGTAATATTATACATCCAAAAAATTGGGGAATGCCTCGGCTGTTGTAGAGGTAACAAGTCCAAAAAGGCCGAGAAAAAACTGTAGGTAAGGCAGTGGCTAGTACAACGGAAGAAATTTACCTACGCTCTCTTACTTACGAAACTGAGATCCGATGGTTTTCGAAATTATTTAAGAATGAATGAAACATGCTTTCCTAAGATTGTGAACGTCAACTAACCATATTTGACAAAATGTAATACAAGCTGCGAGGGGAGGATATTGTGATGAAAGGCCTCCAAGATGCCGTAAAATTAAGATTTATTAAAAAACAAAACATGAAACACCGAGCGACCAGAGAGTTGGCCAGGACTTTATGAATGTGCGGTAGGGCGCAGACAAATTAACGAAAAATCATTCAATTTCTGTACAGTTATTTATTTTTACTCTTACATTCTCTCGTATCTAGAAGGACGATGAAGATGTGCGATTTTAGATACGAAGTACTGTGAGCTCTATGTATCACGTGTGCGTGAATAATATTATATTGAACAAGTCAAGAGAAAAAGTATAAGGAGGATTTTCTTGATTACGGTAAGCGCCAGTGTTCGTGGAGTCCGCAGCCCGCAGCTTCAATTATAATGTAGGAGAAGTCCGATGGCCAAAAGATACAATTAAGCACAGAACATTTTAATAACGCAATCGTATTACATTCTACAAATATCGGTCTTCATACGCATAGTCAATAATATTTATTTATTAATTTATTTTATTTTATTCTATAACAACTGCCGACCTGTGTGCCAGGACTTTAGCGCACCAGTTGTGAGCAGTGCTTGTTAACTGTTGTTATAGTATGAAATTTCCATGACATTGTTATGAATCATAAAAACTAATTGCCTGTATTTTCTGTTTGCTTGAATCACGACGGGGAGCAAGCATTACAAAAAGGCAAAAATTGAGGAGAAAAATTTTGAAATGAATAAGAATTGGATCCTGGCCACATAAAATTTTCCATGGTAAGCTGTTTTGTTCGGCGCAGCAAAGGTAGGTTCAAAATGACTCTGACCACTAGGGGACTTAACATCTGAGGTCATCAGTCCCCTGGCCGGCCGAAGTGGCCGTGCGGTTAAAGGCGCTGCAGTCTGGAACCGCAAGACCGCTACGGTCGCAGGTTCGAATCCTGCCTCGGGCATGGATGTTTGTGATGTCCTTAGGTTAGTTAGGTTTAACTAGTTCTAAGTTCTAGGGGACTAATGACCTCAGCAGTTGAGTCCCATAGTGCTCAGAGCCATTTGAACCATTTGAACCATCATCAGTCCCCTAGAACTTAGACTACTTAAACCCAACTACAATTTTGAACATGGCCGATAATGCAGCAACCGTAGACGAAATTTATAATATTACTTGAAAATACAGCTCGTCGGTTGCACAGGTAAAAATTTTTCAACTTTACCTAGGTTTCAACTGCTCTAAGGCAGCCTTCATCAGAAGTAAAAAATTTTTACATTACATAGAGTAAATAATTATGAAATGGTTTAGAGCAACAGTGCTCACGTTAAAGATAAAAATATATTTGTACATTATAAAATTTTCCTAGGAATGCACAACTTGATTAAGACGCGCCGCTAAGGGTCGCGTGTGCGGCCGGGACTGTAAGCAGCATCAGTCTGATGTAAATGTAATGTAAAATTTTTTTACTTCTGATGAAGGCTGCCTTAGAGCAGTTGAAACCTATGTAAAGTTGAAAATTTTTTACCCGTGCAACCGAAGAGCTGTATTTTCAAGTAATATTATAAACCCAACTAACCTAAGACATCACACACACCCATGCCCGAGGCAGGGTTCGAACCTGCGACCGTAGCAGTCACGCGGTTCCGAACTGAAGCGCCTAGAACCGCACGGTCACTGCGACCGGCCAGCAAAGGTAGGACGGCTACGCAAATTGCTTGCATAGTTACGCTTGGTAGCGCCTCTTTTGAAGTAGATAGAAGCATTTTCCTCATTATTCCCTTCCTTGAATGTTATTTGCGAAAAATTTAAGAAACTTTTCGGTGTGATACGCATTATCGATAAAACATGAAGAATTGTGACACAACAGTTTGCACATCATAATTGACTTAAAACAGGCTTTGACGTCTCGTAAATTACAATTGTCAAGTATAATAATTAGCATATGAAATTTTAACATTTTGAAAATTTTATTTTTTTGCATATTCATACAACATGGTAGAAAAATATATGCCCACTGTTGATAACAATAGCGAAAACGCAATCAGCCGATGGCGTAGAATTGCGTGATCGAACAGTTGAAGTTCAGGCGCCATGCATGCCTATTGCAGAAGGTTTAAGTAAATCAGAGATGAGTGTCGCAGGAATGACAAATGATATCGACGCTCCACAGTAGAACAACCTTGACGACACAACGTTTACAGTTGACGAGACAATGTCGCGCATCTCCCATAGCGACATACCGCTCATGAATGAAACACCGGAGAGCGATCCCAATTAGAATTTTGACAACACGTCACAAACACCACTTGGTCACAGCAACAACAGTAGTTCAACTGAAGCACTGCTATGGCAGTTAGCATCTAACTTAAACGCGAAATTTGATGATATGAAACACAATATGAACACCAATTTCATTAAATTTACACAAGATATTCACATGGTAAAACAGCAACAAAACGTTGTTACACAAGAGATGAACACGTAAAACAGGAACAAAACACTGTTACACAAGATCTAAATGCAATGAAGCAAGAACAAAACCAAGTATTCAAGGATTTGCAAGACACAGTCTCACAGAAATTCGATGAGTTAGCCAAAAATTTTTGCACAAAAGTTGACGAAAAATTGAATTATATAAAAAAACAAAAAACAGGTAAAGCGTGAATTACTTTCTGAAGTTAACAGTAACATTACGGAGTTAAAACAGAAGGTAGATTCTTCTAATGTCCATCACGATCTAGTAGAGGAACAGATAAAGAAAATCATAGACGCAAACACAAACACTAAAGTGACACAAAACCAGTTGGCTTCGACAGTAAAAAAGGTAACCACTGCCATTAACAAACTAAATAAAGAATATTAAGGTGCACTATCTCTAGCTGGTGAAGAGCTTACTTTAAGGGTAACAACGTTAGAAGTTGACTAAGCATGTGCTAAAAACGAGAGAGAGAAGATCAACGAAAAACTATGTGATATCATTAGTCAAGCTGAAGCAGGTACGTTAGACAAGGGTAATACTATTTGTAGATTAGTAAGCAACCGATTGTTAGTTATACACAGATGTAGTAGAAAAAGCTACGCATAAACAAGGTAAACATTAACCCAGAAGCCGCGGAAGATAGGATCCGCACCTTTTTGAAGTAAATATTACCGGATCTCGAAATATGCATATAAATAATACACAGGCTAATGGGAACAAACCACAAATCGTCAAGAGGTCCACAGCAGGTACCAGTAACAGTTGTAAAGTGCAAAATGTAAATTTACCCACAACTCCAATACCCGGACAATTACCAGCGGGTATTTCAGGTAACTACAATAACCACCTAAATACGACCGAAAATGTCACGTGTCTATCAATTACTTTTGCAGACGAAGGTTTTCTGAGACATCGACAGTTTCCTACATTCACTACCGAGGGTAAAAGAACGGATCCAGTAATATTTATCAGTGCTTTTTGTCATTTATTTCCACGTAACTGGACGGAAGCACAGAAAATCAGATTTGTCTTGGGATATATGCAATGTGATGAGGTTTTATGGGCAACCGAAGTGACCGAACGTTGCAGCAATCTGAACGAGCTTTCCTCGACAAATACTGGTCTGAGGCAGTACAAGAAAGACTCAGACGCGAGGTTTTAAACCCTGCACCATTCAATGGCAAATACGTTAGTCTACGTGGATACTTTGAAAAATACCCGAGCAACACACGCTATTAGACGAACCCACTATCACAGGTAGACGTGTTAAATTTTTTGAAAAGTTGTTTACACTCGCACATTAGAGAAAAATTAGTCACAACGCCAGAGCATGACACTGAATATTCTGTCAGTGCTTGATTCTATTGACTTAATCTGTGAGGAAAGACCTGTACCCGACAGAGCAACTGAAAATCAGACATAACAACAACATAGTTATGCAAATCAGTCAGTAAAACGTGATCTAAACACACAGCAAGGATGGTACACACAACAGCTAAATTATGTACCCTGAAGGAATGAGTATGGTAACGGGAACGGAAAAAACAAATTGTTTAAAAGAAATTTCGTAAGTTCGATCACAACAACTGATGAACAGTGATGCATTGCTCAACTTGTTAGGAAAATATAGGCTTTGGTTATGGGATGATAAGTGTCAAGAGGACTTTAATAGCAGTAAGCAGGCATTAGTCAATGCAAACATTCTTAGCCACCCTGAAACGCCCAAGGATTTTTGTCTATGCACAGATGCCTCATATCAAGGCTGGGGCCATGCTTATTCCAGATGCGAGAGGAAGAAGGTAAGGAAATACTCTAGGTCATCAGAAGCAAGAAGGTCTGTCTTAGAATTATAAAGTTTAGCTCTAATATGGGAATTCAAAAGTTTGAATACTTTTTGTGGGGCAAGATTACCAAAGTTTATTGTGACCATTTCTTTTAACATGTAAACTATTGCACTGTAGATGAACTAGGTGGTATCATATTTACAAGAATTCAATTTCGAAATCATTTATATTGAAGGAAGTCAGAATGTTATTGCGAATGCCTTTTCCAGGTTACCACAAGGTTTAGAGGAATGTGGTGAACTAACAGAGCAGGATGCAGAAATCAGAACGTTATTAATGCAAGGTACAACGTAAGTCTGGTTACCATAAGTTTTGTAAGCAAATGAAAACTATACAACAGCAAGATCGCAGATGGAGTAAAGTCATGCAAAACCTTAAGAAAGATGAATGTGGAAAGGTAAGTAAATGGTATCAACAGTACAAGGGCGGGTTGTTTCGTAGGGAGCATGAAAAATCTGATGAATGGTGTGTGTGTATTCCTGAAGATTAAGTCGACGAATTGATAAGATACACACATGAAGTATGGGGACATTACGGAGTAGGCAAATGAACTGGAAAAAAGCAACACTTTGTTGTTTTCCAAATTTGACTGGGCGAGCCCTACAGGTATTAAGAAAGTGTGCAATATGTCAAAAATCAAAACAGTCCAATGTGTCAAAAGATACTGAGCTACACCCAGTACTCACAAACGACCCTCTAGATATAGTATCCCTGAACATAGCTGGTCCATATCCAAAAAAGTAAATGAGGAGTAAGACTTGTAGTAGCACTATATGATATTTTCTCGAAACATATCAGAATGTGTGTCATTAAAAATGGCACATCCACAAAATCAGAAAAATAATTGAGGGAGACTATTTGAGAAGAGTAGGTAAACCAACGGTACAACTGACAATGCTTCGTAATTCGTTGGCCAAAAGTGCAAATAATTTATGACCTCACCGTGCATAAAGCACATATTAGTAAGCCTTTTTAACGCAGGAGCAAGCACAGTAGAACGAGTCTTTAAAGAATTTAACCGGTTTATTAGGACATACACCTCATAAACACACCTGATGGGTAGAATACGTAAGTCCTTTCATGCAAGTGGTCAATAATCTTCCACACTCTTCCACAGGCTTCACACATAATGAACTGATGTTCCGTACAAAACAAAGGAATGAGTGGGAGTCGCCCATACCAAAGGTACCCACTACAGAAAAGACACTACAAGATAAAATCAAACAAGCCGTAGTTACACTAGAAAACAGGGCCAAATATAGAAGAAAAACTTATAGCAAGAAACTGAAATGTATTACGCAGTTTTTTTTTAAGGTTAACGAGTCCTCTTACGGACGCACCCTAAATCGACAAAATTTGGTGAACTGAATAAGAAGTGGCAATTACTCTATTCAGGGTCATATGTAATTTACAAAATACCATATCCTGGGACATACAGGTCAGTTTATGAGAAAACACGAAGAGACAAGTGTCTCCACCCACACAAAAATATAAAAGCCTTTATAGAATGACGAGGCGTGGTAACATTTTTTTATCGCTAGATACTTACACTACATAGTGTACATAATTCTAAGTGTAAGTTTTCTTCTGGAGTGTATTTTAAGATAAAGTAATGTGTAGAAGCATAAGTAATTCTTTTGACTTGTACAGGTAGGCATAAACATTAACAGCAAAGAGAAGTTACACACCACTTCACGCGAAGCGAAAGTATAAACGAATTTACTTATGGCCAAGCTGTCGCGCGCTCAGCAGTAAGCGCTGACGTCACTTGCATAGACATTGACCTGTGCGCATGCGCGACACTGGCAGAAGGCGCAGCCAAACTATGAATAACTTAAATGCAAAGTAAACGGAAATACTAAGCAAATACATCTACTGTCTAAGAACGAAGGAACCCATTGATATACGTACACAGAGATTTAATTAAATACTAAACTATATACAACATATTTACAACCAAATCGAAGCATTATGAAAAACTATACGAGACGTGTAAGCTAAGGACTAACGACAAAATACCGTGAGAAATGTCAAACAATTTTCTTTGCCGAGTAAACGATCATAATCGATAACAAAACAAACAAATGTCTATGAAATGAAACAAAGTATGGAAATACCTGCGAGCATATGCAATGACTAAAAGTATCAGTGGCCACCGAGCTAGGTAATGCAATTAGTTTAAAGTTAGTTTCGACCAGTGTATTGTCGCAGCGCAGAACAAGAGAATTCGTCAAGAGTAGCAGGTTCCGAATGAAGAAACGGGCCGCACCTAAAGTAACCAATTTATAAGTATATTTATGTAAAGTTCATAAGGCAAATCAAAAATGAAATATCTATCGGCACAGTGTGCCTCCGTGACAATTATAAGTTCCTATTTGCTGCAGAGTAAACACAAACATTTAAGCATGAGATTTTACAAAAGCCAGTTAATTTTTATCGTGTCACATGAAAGCTTGAATAATGACATGTTGTGTCTTGACCATACAGCCTAGACACAATGCTGTAGCCGATAGGGCACGCAATGCTAACGCAGACGGGCGTGAAGTCTGGAACATGAGACTTATAAATGAATAAGAAGAAAAGTACGTAGATGCTTGTTACTTAACTTTTAATTAGTCCTTGGAATACATCTCTCTTGAATATTAGGAAGCTATAGGCACTGATACAAATGGCGCCTTGCTAGGTGGTCGCCATTTAACTTAGCAGAGGGCTATTCTACTGTCTATCTCTCGGCAAATGAGAGCCAGGCTTAGCACGTCCAATCGCTAGCTATGTTGTCCGTACCACTGGGGACGAAGTCTCCTCAGTCTCTCGAGACCTGCCTTGTGGTGGCGCTAGGTTTGCGATCCCACAGTGGCGACACGCGGGTCCGACATGTACTACAGGACCGCGGCCGATTTAACTTACCACCTAGTAAGTGTGGTGTCTAGCGGTGACACCACATTCCTCCCCCGCAAATCGGCGAACGGTCGTGAGATAAGGCTTCCGCCCGCCGTGGGGAGGACCGCATGTCGACGTATGCGATGAGGTGGGGAGCCTAACAACAGGCGAGGCTGTGCCACCCGCACCCGGCCATTCGGTCCAAAGGGAGCTAGGAAACGCCTGAAAACCTAGTCCAGGGTGCACGTCAACATGCGGTGTATGCGCACGTAATGAGACAGGAGGGGCCGAAGGGTCGACCTCCATTGCGTCGGGGAATCCGACGCGCGATGACGACATCTGGTCCGGAGCGGGCAAGAGGTCCATGGCGGAGGACGGCTGGTCACGGGAAGCGAGCGGCGGCGCGTGACCCTGGGAGGCGCCGGGCGGTTGCAGCGAAGCGTCCACTGCGGGCGGCGCCGGCGGCGGCTGCGGCTGCGGCGCGACGCCATGAGGCAAAAGGGAAGGCAGCGTCGGTAACACCTGGGGATGAGACGAGCCAGTAGATGGGTCCCCAAGGCGCTGACCGGACGGCTCCGTCGCTGAAAGCAGACGGGGAGCGGCAGAACCCAGGCGACGACAGAGGCGCAGCTGATTGAAATGCCGACGCACCTCACCAGAGGCCCCCAAAACCAGATACATCGCGCGGCCGAGGCAGCGAAGAATGCGCCCTGCGAGCCAACGCCGTGAACCGCGATAGGTGCGATAATAGACAACGTCGCCAGGAGCAAAAGCAGGAGTCTGCCGCTGCACAGGAACCTGATGTGGCGGATGCAGCAAAGACATCAAGGTGCGATGAGAACGACCATGGAGCAATTCAGCCGGCGAGCGACCATCGCGGGGCTGAGAGCGATACGAAGACAAAAAGAGCAACAAAGCGTCCTCCCGAGAATGCGACTCTTTCAATTTCAACATCTGTGACTTGAAAGTCCGGACTAATCGTTCAGCGGCACCGTTTGACTGAGGCGAAAACGGCGCGGATGTCAGATGTTGAATACCATTGGCCTCGCAGAAGGACTGAAATTCTGCGGACATGAATTGTGGGCCATTGTCGGAAACAATAGTCTGCGGAAGACCTTCAATGCAAAAGATAGCAGACAAGGCTTGGATTGTGGCAGAAGACGTCGTGGAAGACATCCGGACAACAAAAAGAAAATTACTGAAAGCATCGACCACAACCAGCCATCGAGCATTCCAGAATGGACCAGCAAAATCGATGTGCAAGCGTTGCCAAGGGGAAGTGGCTTTCGGCCATGCAAAGAATTGCTGCGGCGGTGCGGAGTGCTGTTCGGCACACGCCACGCAAGCGGAGCACATATTCGTAATCGCAGCATCGATTCCGAACCAAGTACAGTGCTGACGAGCAAGTTGTTTCGTACGCACTATACCCCAATGTCCTTGGTGAAGAAGTTTTAAGACAGAGGACTGTAACGAACGTGGGACCACGACTCTGGATTGAACATTATCAGAACGCAACAACAAAACACCACGTCGTACAAAAAGTCTCTCCTTGTGAGCAAAAAAACGGCGAACCAAAGGATCCTCGATCCGTGACTTTGACAAGGGCCATTGCGTAGCAACAAAACGCAAAAAAGTAGCAAGGACAGGGTCAGCAGCTGTGGCTGCAGCTACACGACGAAAATCAATCGGAAACGATTCGACCACGTCATCGGTTTCCGAATCAATGAACATGCAAGCAAGTTCGGAAGAATCGAATGCTTTATCCTCAGCAACAGGCAAACGGGACAACGCATCAGCGTTTCCGTGCTTAGCAGTGGACCGATACAAGATATCGTAGCGGTACTGCGAGAGAAAAAGTGACCAGCGAATGAATTTCTGCGCTGTACGTGGAGGTACAGGCTTGGTCGGATGAAAAAGCGATGTCAAAGGTTTGTGGTCCGTGATGATGGTAAAGTGACGACCATACAAGAAATCGTGAAACTTTGTAACACCAAACACGAGAGCTAAAGCTTCTTTCTCTATCTGTGAATAATTTCTGTGCGCAGATGAGAGCAATTTGGACGCAAAGGCAATAGGGCGATCATGCGAGCCATCCTTGTGCGCAAGCACAGCACCGATCCCGAAATCCGATGCATCTACCATCAACAAAAGGGGTTTCTGGGGATCGAATGGCGTAAGGCACGTATTTGAAAGTAACGCCGATTTCAACTGGCGAAAGGCGCGTTCGCATTCCGTCGTCCAGACGAACGGAACACCTTTACGGCGTAAGCGATGAAGCGGAGCTGAAATGGAAGAAGCATTGCGCACAAACTTTGCATAATAATTAATTTTACCCAGCACACTCTGTAGTTGTTTAACATCCCGTGGCGAAGGCAACTCCTGTATGGCACGGAGGTGCTCTGGACTCGGATGTATACCGTGGGCATTTATGACATGCCCCAGGTAGGGTAAGTCCCGAGCAAAAAACACACATTTATCCTTCCTCAAGCGAAGACCATTCTGACGCAAGACCTGAAATAATGTTCGGAGATTTTGCAAATGTTCGGCTTCTGTCTTTCCTGAGATCACAATATCGTCCAGATAGTTCGCAGCAGTAGGGACCGACGCACAAACAGTTTGTAAATATTGCTGAAACAAAGCAGGGGCGGATGCACACCCGAACGGTAGTCTTTTGAAGCGATACAAGCCAAGATGCGTGTTAACCACTAAGACGCGCTGGGATTCTTCGTCCACAGGTATTTGCAAGTACGCATCTGCTAGGTCCAATTTGGAAAAATATTTTCCCGGGCACAGTTTGTCAAAAAGATCTTCCGGGCGGGGCAAAGGAAAAGTGGCAGTCACAAGTTGTGGATTCACTGTTGCCTTGAAGTCCACACAAAGTCTCAGTTTACCGGAAGGTTTTGGCAAAATTACTAAGGGTGAGGCCCAGAGAGAAGCCTGCACACGTTCAATTACACCTTGAGATTCTAAATCGGCTAATGTTCTGGCGACCTCATCACGCAATGCGTGGGGAACATTGCGCGCTCTGAAAAATTTAGGTTGCGCGTTTTCTTGCAGTTCCAAATGCGCTTCATAGTTCTTAGCGCAACCAAGGCCCGGTGCAAAAATGTCTGCAAATTCTTCACAAAGACTAGAAACACTAGCGGAAGGCACAGTCTGATTCACTGATAGGACCTGATTTACGATAGACAAATTAAACAATTGAAACAAATCTAAACCAAACAAGTTCACTGCAGTAGAAGAATGAAGAACGTAAAATGAAACAAGTTTCGTTTGTCCCTTGTATGTTGCAAGAAGGCTGCACTGTCCTAACACAGGGATATGCTAACCTGAGTAACTATGTAACTTAACATTTGCGGCACGCAATGGCGGGTTGCCCAGTTGTTTGTACGCGTCGTGATTGAGCAATGAAACTGCAGCTCCGGTATCGAGCTGGAATGGTATCACTTTCCCTTCAAAGTCTAAGTCCACAAAAAGTTTACTGTCCTGCTGACGACAAGAGCGACTGTCACGTGCAATTTGAACTGATCCAGGTACAGAAGCACTTGCGACTTTACGGGATTTCCGGCGACGTCGACGCACTCTGTTTGTGGGACTAACACAGTCACTGTTAGCTAAAGTGTCACTGTACGGGTGGGAATGAACTACATGAATGTCCATGGGCGAAGGTCCACGAGCCTGATTATCCTGGGTTCGATTCCGGCGCGAAGCAAAGGGCCTGGAATTATTGTGATTGTCTGATCTAAGCTTTTTCTGGCAAACTCTTTGAACATGTCCTTTCTTTTGACAGTAAAAGCAAATAGCTTGGCGTGACGGGCAATTTTCACGCGAATGTCTAGTGGCACACCGCGGGCATGATTTCACTGCAGTTGCTTGCTTACGCGGCGCACGTGTTGGCAAGGTAGGCTGCCGCTGCTGTGACGGGCACGAGGGCCGCGTAGCGTCCCGTGCAGCGGGCCCGGCGGGCCGGTTAATGTGACACACTGCTGGCGAAGTTTCAAATGAGTCCTGAGCAGAGTCAAGTGTGTCTTGCCTATCCAATATGTCTATCACTTGTTGAAGGGAGGGATTTACTAGTTTCAAAATCTGTTCCCGTATGCGAACATCAGAAACGTTCTGTGCAATTGCATCACGCACCATAGTATCTGAATAAGGGAGGCCACATTCACATTCAAACGCAAACTCCCTCGTAAGTCCTTGCAATGTCGCCACCCACTCCCTATAAGTCTGACCGGCCGTACGTTTTGTACGAAAGAACGTATACCTTTTTGCAACTACATTAACTGTTTCCCTGAAATAGGCATCTAAAGCAGACAAAATTTCTTCGTAGGCCAGAGTTGCTACGTCGCGTCGGGGAAACCATTTCACTATCACACGGTAGGTAGACACACCGACACAAGAAAGCAAAAACGGCTGCCGCTCGTTACCTTGAATTCTGTAGGCTGTTAGATGAAACTGGAACTGGCGGGACCATTCTTGCCATGTTTCATCGGCCGCCACGAATGGTCTAAATTGCGGTGCAACAGCGTTTTGTGGCAGCGGTAGCGATGAAGCGGCGGCTGCTGCATCGTGTTGCAGCACACGTTGACCCTGGACGAGCTGTCCCAGGGCATCCAATAACGCCTGCGACTGCTGATTCTGCAAGCGAAAAAATTCGGACAGTACATCCGGAGATTGTGGCGAAGCCATGACACAAACGAATTAATACAAATCTTTTTCTCGTCGCCAATAATGTTGTGTCTTGACCATACAGCCTAGACACAATGCTGTAGCCGATAGGGCACGCAATGCTAACGCAGACGGGCGTGAAGTCTGGAACATGAGACTTATAAATGAATAAGAAGAAAAGTACGTAGATGCTTGTTACTTAACTTTTAATTAGTCCTTGGAATACATCTCTCTTGAATATTAGTAAGCTATAGGCACTGATACAAATGGCGCCTTGCTAGGTGGTCGCCATTTAACTTAGCAGAGGGCTATTCTACTGTCTATCTCTCGGCAAATGAGAGCAAGGCTTAGCACGTCCAATCGCTAGCTATGTTGTCCGTACCACTGGGGACGAGGTCTCCTCAGTCTCTCGAGACCTGCCTTGTGGTGGCGCTAGGTTTGCGATCCCACAGTGGCGACACGCGGGTCCGACATGTACTACAGGACCGCGGCCGATTTAAGTTACCACCTAGTAAGTGTGGTGTCTAGCGGTGACACCACATGACATTTGAGAAAGATAAGTCTGCAATGATTAAAATATCAGATTTCACACTAAGCTATACGTGAATTGAAGTAAACAGCACGAAAGCACGAAGAAACAACACGATACTACATGGGTGATTAGTCAGTACACATTATTTCAATGAAGCAAAAGTTCCTTGGCAACTAGTCCATGATTGTACGAGTAAAATTTCCTCATAAATCCTTGAACCGGTAGATGAGTATTTTTCCTTTCTTCCATTCCAAACTAAGGAGGCGGCGCCAAGTGTAGTTAGGCCAGCAGTTCGCATTGGTTTAGTCCTATTTTTTTTTCCTCCCTCCTCTACCTAAGGACCTAAACATAAATGTATCATACGCTTGTATTGTATCATGATAATGTGAATGTAATTAATTTGTACATGTGATGTGAACGAAGAGAAGTTGAAATTAACAAACAAACTGTAGTAACAGAATCCAGTAAATGAAAATTTTATGACGTTTTAAAACTTAAGACATCTATGTTCGTAATATAAGCGATGGATGGAATGTCAGCCATAGGTATAAGCTATCTGCTGTGTTGGCAGAAGAGCCAACACCGTGTTGACAGAGGAGGCCGAAATGCACGCGTTTAAATACACGCAGACTGGCGTGAGGTCTGGAACAGGACAATGTCTTGAGAATTGCAATAAAGTACGAAAATCTTGTAATACTTTAATCCACAATTGATGAACTTTTCTCTGGACTGTACATCATTTCCATATTAACATAAACTGGTTATGGTGCCTTGCTAGGTCGTAGCAAATGACGTACCTGAAGGCTATGCTAACTATCGTCTCGGCAAATGAGAGCGTATTTGTCAGAGTAGCATCGCTAGCAAAGTCGGCTGTACAACTGGGGCGAGTGCTAGGAAGGCTCTCTAGACCTGCCGTGTGGTGGCGCTCGGTCTGCAATCACTGACAGTGGCGACACGCGGGTCCGACGTATACTAACGGACCGCGGCCGATTTAAAGGCTACCACCTAGCAAGTGTGGTGTCTGGCGGTGACACCACATTCCTCCCCCGCAAATCGGCGAACGGTTGTGTTATAAGGCTTCCGCCCGCCGTGGGGAGGACCGCATGTTGACGTATGCGACGAGGTGGGGAGCCTAACAACAGGCGAGGCTGTGCCACCCGCACCCGGCCATTCGGTCCGAGGGGAGGTAGGAAACGCCTGAAAACCTAGTCCAGGGTGCACGCCAACATGCGGTGTATGCGCCCGTAGAGAGACAGCAGGGGCCGAAGGGTCGACCTCCATCGCGCCGGGGTACCCGACGGGCGAAGACGACATCTGGTCCGGAGCGGGCAAGAGTTCCATGTCGGAGGACAGCTGGTCACGGGAAGCGATCGGCGACGCGTGACCCAGGGAGGCGCCCGGCGGCTGCAGCGACGCGTCCACTGCGGGCGGCGCCGGCGGGAGAACAGGCGGCGGCGGCGGCGGCGGCGCGTCGCCATGGGGCAAAATGGAAGGCATCGTCGGTAACATCTGGGGGTGAGGCGAGCCAGTAGATGGGTCCCCAGGGCGCTGACCGGACGGCACTGTCGGTGAAAGCAGACGGGGAGCGGCAGAACCCGTGAGATGACAGAGGCGCAGCTGATTGAGACGCCAACGCACCTCACCAGAGGCCCCCAAAACCAGATACATAGCGCGGCCGAGGCAGCTAAGAATGCGCCCTGCGAGCCAACGCCATGAACCTCGATAGTTGCGATAGTATACAACGTCGCCGGGAGCAAAAGCAGGTGGCTGACGCTGCACTGGAACATGATGCGGCGGATGTAGCAAAGACATCAAGGTTCGATGAGGACGACCGTGGAGCAACTCAGCCGGCGAGCGACCATCTCGGGGCTGAGAGCGATACGAGGACAAGAAGAGCAATAACGCGTCCTCCCGAGAATGCGACTCTTTCAACTTCAACATCTGTGACTTGTAAGTCCGGACCAATCGTTCAGCGGCATCGTTTGACTGAGGCGAAAACGGCGCGGATGTCAGATGTTGAATACCATTGGCCTTGCAGAATGACTGAAGTTCTGCAGACATGAATTGTGGGCCACTGTCGGAAACAATAGTCTGTGGAAGACCTTCAATACAAAAGATAGCGGATAACGCTTGGATGGTGGCAGATGACGTCGTGGAAGACATCCGGACAACAAAAGGAAAATTACTGAATGAATCTACCACAACCAAACATCGAGCATTCCAGAATGGACCAGCAAAATCGATGTGCAAGCGTTGCCAAGGGGAAGTGGCTTTCGGCCATGCAAAGAATTTCCGCGGTGGTGCGGATTGTTGTTTGGCACACGCCATGCAAGAATAGCACATAGTCGTAATCGCAGCATCGATTCCGAACCAAGTACAGTGCTGACGAGCAAGTTGTTTCGTTCGCACTATACCCCAATAGCCATAAAACAGAGGACTGTAACGAACGTGGTACCACGACCCTAGACTGATCATTATCAGAACGCAACAGCAAAAAACCACGTCGATCAAAAAGTCTCTCCTTGTGAGCAAAAAAATCGGCGAACCAACGGATCCTCGATCCGTGACTGACAAGGGCCATTGCGTAGCAACAAAACGCAAAACGGTAGCAAGGACAGGGTCTGCAGCTGTGGCCCTAGCTACACGACGAAAATCAATCGGAAACGATTCGACCACGTCATCGGTTTCCGAATCAATAAACATGCAAGCATGTTCGGAGGAATCGAATGCTCCATCCTCAGCAACAGGCAAACGGGACAACGCATCGGCGTTTCCGTGCTTAGCAGTGGACCGATACAAGATATCGTAGCGGTACTGCGAGAGAAAAAGTGACCAGCGAATGAATTTCTGCGCTGTACGTGGAGGTACAGGCTTGTTCGGATGAAAAAGCGATGTCAAAGGTTTGTGGTCTGTGATGATGGTAAAGTGACGACCATACAAGAAATCATGAAACTTTGTAACACCAAATACGAGAGCCAAAGCTTCTCTCTCGATCTGCGAATAATTTCTTTGCGCAGACGAGAGCAATTTGGACGCAAAGGCAATAGGGCGATCATGCGATCCATCTTTGTGCGCAAGCACAGCACCGATCCCGAAATCCGATGCATCTACCATCAACAAAAGAGGTTTCTGGGGATCGAATGGCGTAAGGCAAGTATTTGAAAGCAACGCCGATTTCAACTGGCGAAAGGCGCGTTCGCATTCCGTCGTCCAGACAAACGGAACACCTTTACGGCGTAAGCGATGAAGCGGAGCTGAAATGGAAGAGGCGTGGCGCACATATCTGTTGTAATAATTAATTTTTCCCAGCACACTCTGTAGCTGCTTCAAATTCCGCGGCGATGGCAAGTCTTGTATGGCACGGAGGTGCTCTGGACTGGGATGTATGCCTTGGGCATTGATTACATGTCCCAGATATGGTAAATCACGAGCAAAAATCACACATTTGTCCTTCCGCAAGCGAAGACCATTTTGTCGCAAGACCTGAAATAATGTTCTGAGATTGGCTAAATGTTCTTCTTCTGTCTTTCCGGAGATCACAATATCGTCCAGATAGTTTGCTGCAGTAGGGACTGAGGCACAAACAGTTTGCAGATATTGCTGAAACAATGCAGGGGTGGATGCACACCTGAATGGCAGTCTTTTGAATCGGTACAAAGCAAGATGCATGTTAACCACCAAGACGCGCTGGGATTCGTCGTCCACTGGTATTTAAATACGCATCTGCTAGGTCCAACTTCGAAAAATATTTACCCGGGCACAGTTTGTCAAAAAGATCTTCCGGGCAGGGTAAAGGATAAGTTGCAATCACTAGTTGTGGATTCACTGTAGCTTTGAAGTCCACACAAAGTCTCAATTTTCCGGAAGGTTTTGGCACAATTACTAAGGGTGAGGCCCAGAGAGAAGCCTGCACACGTTCAATTACACCTTGTGATTCCAAATCGTGTAATGTTCTTGCGACCTCATCACGCAATGCGTGGGGAACATTGCGCGCTCTGAAAAATTTCGTGTGCGCGGTTACTTTCAGGTCCAAATGTGCTTCATAGTTCTTAGCGCAACCAAGGCTCGGTGCAAAAACGTCTGCAAATTCTTCACATAGACGAGAAACACTGGCTGAAGGCACAGTCTGGTTCACCGAGAGGACCTGATTGACTATAGACAAGTTAAACAACGGAAATATATCTAAACCAAGCAAGTTCACTGCAGCAGAAGAACGAAGTACGTAAAATGACACAAGTTTTGTTTGTCCCTTGTATGTTGCATGAAGGCTGCACTGTCCTAACACAGGGATCGTGTGACCGGAATATGTAGTTAGCTTAACATTTGCGGCATGCAAGGGAGGTGTGCCCAGTTGTTTGTACGTGTCTGTATTGAGCAATGAAACTGCAGCTCCGGTATGGAGCTGGAATGGTATCACGCGGCCATGAATGTCCAAATCTACAAAAAGTTTATTGTCCTGCTGACGACAAGAGCGACTGTCTCGTGCAACGTGAACAGACACTGCTACAGAATCACTTGCGACTGGACGGGATTTCCATCGATGTCGACGCACACTTTTTGTGGAACAAACACAGTTACTGTTAGACAGAGTGGCACTGGGCGGAGTGGAATTAACTACATGAATTTCCATGGGCGTAGGTTCACGAGCCTGTGTATTCTTGGTTCGATTCCGATTCCTGCGCAAAGCAAAGGGCTTGGAATGGTTGTTAGTGTCCGATCTAAGCTTTTTCTGGCAAATACTTTGAACATGTCCTTTTTTATTACAGAAAAAGCAAATAGCTTGGCATGACAGGCAATTCTCACGTGAATGTCTAGTAGCACACCGTGGGCATGACTTTAGCACTGCATTTGCTTGCTTGCGTGGCAAACGTAGCGGAGAGCTTGGTGGCAGCTGCACGGACGGGCGCGAGGGCTGTTTACTGTTCCGTGCAGCGCGCCTGGCGGGCCAGTTAACGTGACACACGGCTGGCGAAGTTTCAAATGATTCCTGACCAAAGTCAAGTGTGTCTTGCCGATCCAATATGTCCATCACTTGTTGAACGGAGGGATTGACTAGTTTCAAAATCTGTTCCCTGATACGAACATCAGAAACGTTCTGTGCAATTGCATCACGCACCATAGTATCTGAATAAGGGAGTCCACATTCACACTCAAAAGCACAATCCCTAGTAAGGCCTTGCAAAGTTGCAACCCACTCCCGATTAGTTTGACCGGCCATACGTTTTGTACGAAAGAAAGTATACCTTTTTGCAACTACATTGACTGATTCTTTGAAATATACATCTAATGCAGACAAAATTTCGTCGTAGGACAGAGTTGCTACGTCGCGTCGGGGAAACAATTTCACTATCACATGGTACGTGGATACGCCGACGCAAGAAAGCAAAAAAGGCTGCCGCTCATTACCTTGAATTCTATAGGCGGCGAGATGGAATCCAAATTGGCGTGACCACTCCGTCCAGCTTTCCAGTGCCGCATCAAAAGGACGAAAAGGTGGTGCAACTGCGTGTTGTGGCTGTGGTAGCGGTGAAGCGGCTGCTGCCGCATCGTTTTGCATCGCACGTTGACCCTGGACGAGCTGTCCAAGGGCATCCAATAAGGCCTGCGTCTGCTGATTCTGCAAGCGATAAAATTCGGACAGTACATCTGGCGATTGTGGCGAAGCCATGATACAATGAAATCAGTCTATCAACAAACACAAAATCCTCGTCGCCATGTGCTGTGTTGGCAGAAGAGCCAACACCGTGTTGCTAGAGGAGGCTGAAATGCACGTGTTTAAATACACGCAGACTGGCGTGAGGTCTGGAACAGGACAATGTCTTGAGAATTGTAATAAAGTACGAAAATCTTGTAATACTTAACTTTAATCCACAATTGGTGAACTTCTCTCTGGACTGTACATCATTTCCATATTAATATAAACTGGTTATGGCGCCTTACTAGGTCGTAGCAAATGACGTAGCTGAAGGCTATGCTAACTATCGTCTCGGCAAATGAGAGTGTATTTGTCAGAGTAGCATCGCTAGCAAAGTCGGCTGTACAACTGGGGCGAGTGCTAGGAAGGCTCTCTAGACCTGCCGTGTGGTGGCGCTCGGTCTGCAATCACTGACAGTGGCGACACGCGGGTCCGACGTATACTAACGGACCGCGGCCGATTTAAAGGCTACCACCTAGCAAGTGTGGTGTCTGGCGGTGACACCACACTATCACGTTGCAACTCAATACTTGTACGAATTTTCATTGGAAACCAAACTCTATATGAAGAAATGAACTTTAAAGACAAGCAATTTACAGAATGTTTTGGACGTGTATATGTGTCTTAAAACAAGTGGGCGGCCAAGTGTGGTGACACGAACATGCGTCTGCAACGAAAGAACTTACATGAGTGTCGTGGCTCGCAATGCTTGACACATCGACATGTGAACTATAGTTGTTCCACCAGGTATTTACCTCATCGACGGAAGCTGTTGCACAGGGTTCTCTCAGCTGAAAATGGCGAGTACGACGGGTAATAATGACTCCCGGTCCGTAAAAATGGAGATTTTCTGCCACAGCTTCGGATTTTGTACAATAAGCACACACCCACTGCACCCAGACTGAAGACAAAAGCCACAGCATTCTTCGATAAGTGACACTCAGGTGAAAGTGTGACACTTACTGTGAAATCAGCACTAAGAAAGCGAGTGCACGCACGTGCGACGGTAGCTTCTAGCATGCTGATAGTTGGCGTCTAGCAATTAGCCGCCAAATCGGCCAGTGCGCCAACACGAAAGCCGGCAGCGAGAATGAAGCAAACTGAACACTATTGTTAGCACGCTAAATTCAAACATTCAAACAAATATAAAAAAAAAACACTGTACGTCTCCATATCATGTCAACGTACGGTGTGGGGGCAATTGTGTAGGTACAGGTAAAAATTGAGCGCCGGCCGGCCGCCACTTAAGGTGGCCAATAAAACTGATCGCCCCTGACAACTCTAAGTCCGGCCATCTGCACCATCTGGCAACACTGTAAGATGCCGAAGTGTTAGGGGGAAGTGTTGTCTACTTCCGAGATCTTCTCGGGTTGTGTGAGCCCATGGTCTAGTGGTAATCGTCATGCATTCTAAACTTATCGTCGGCTGTTCGCGTCAAACTGCATTTTTTTTTTTACCACATTCGCTTAACATTCTACACACAAGCAATAACAAGTACTTCCAGAAACAATTCCGCAGGACAGCTCGTGGCTGCGTCGCAATCATAACAGCTTACGCTCGAGCGTTCCTTGCGCTGCAGCGGCTACCGGCCACCGGCCAGACGCCAGCCGCCGCCTGAAATCCGGACAAGTGTTGGAACAGCTACGTTGGTGAGGGAAGGGATTGCAGTAAGCGAGGAGGAACGACTGGAATCCGGAAGGGGAATAGGACTAAATATCTATGATGCGACTATCATCAACTTGTACGCCCCTTCAGGAAGTTCTCATCGAGCTGACATGGCACGTTTCTTCAAAGAAGACCTGATATACTTGTTAAGGAAATCGCCAAGACAGTTATCACTTGGAGATGATTTTAATTGTGTTTTAAATCGAAAAGATCAGTTACCTAATTTTAATTTCTCAAGTGAACTAAAACAATTAGTTACTGGTTTAGAATTAAAGGATATATGGGAAATCAAATACCCCTCCACTGTTGAGTTCACTTATGTCACGGCAACATCACGTAGCAGGATTGATAGACTATATACACTGCTGGCCACCGTAAATGCAACACCAAGAAAGACAAGTGGTAGCACAACAAAATTTGTTTTGTAGATAACATGTTGACCAAGTATCAAATGATTACGTTTACAGACGTCTGTGACATGTGGTTCCTGCCAGAATCAGTAGCCAGAGTAGCCGCCATTGTCGGAGATCACCGCTGCCACACGTCTCGGCATTGAGTCAAAGAGACGTTGGATGTGTTCCTGGGGTACAGCAGCCCAAGCAGCTTCCACACGTTGCCAAAGATCATCTGGTGTGGCAGCTGGGGATGTAATCTGGTCACTCGTTGAGCAACCATGGACCACATGTTTTCTATCGGCGAAAGATCCGGAGAGCGAGCCGGCCAGGGAAGCAATTCAATCTGGTTATTGACGAAGAACCCTTGGGCAATGCGTGCCACGTGTGGTCGCTCATTATCCTGTTGAAATATGGCTGTGGCCGAGCCCTGAAGGTAAGGAAGGACAACTGGCTCCAGCACCTCGGATATGTAGCGCCGGCTATTTAAAGTACCGGCGATGCTTACTAGAGGCGTGCGAGAGTAATATCCAATACCGACCCATACCATAATACCCGGTGCAAGACCAGTGTGGCGGTGCATAATGCAGCTGTCCAGCATCCTCTCTCCACGGTGTCTCCACACTTGAATCCGACCATCGTGGTGCTGCAGACAGAAGCGTGCCTCGTCAGTAAAGACAATGTCATTCCATTCTGCCGTCCACATCCGTCTGTCATCACACCATTGGCGACGGAGACGTCTGTGGTTCTGTGTCAATGGTAGTCGAAGCAATGGACGTCTTGCGGACAGACCACTCTGCTGTAAACGGCGTCGAATGGTACGCGCAGACACTGGATGATGCGTTACAGACGCAATGTGCTGTGCTATGGTTCGGGATGTCACTGAGCGATCCGCCACTGCCATGCGCGCAATTTGCCTATCAGCACGTGCAGTGGTGCACCGAGGTGAATACGATCGACCACGTCGGTCCGTCGTACCCTCCTGCATCCAAAATGGTCACATATCCGCATTACAGTTGTTTGGTTTCGTCCAACACGACTAGCGATTTCTCTGCATGATAATCCACAATCTCGGTAAGCCACTATCCTTCCTCTGTCGAACTCGGATACTTGATCAAAAGATGTTCGCTGTTGTCTACGAGGCATAACTGATCGTCTTGTGAAACAACCACAAGGTAAACACACGTGCCGAACGTACACTCGTCGAAATCGCGAAGCCTTAAATGGCGCTATGAGGTGGCGCCACAGGCGCGCGTGATGTGCGTCTGCGCTGAAATTCTAATCAGTTGCATATCTCATCGCTGGAAACTCATGGTGTAAATTTCACTTGATTCGGATGCTTCCTTCAGGGTGTTGCATTTACGGTGGCCAGCAGTGTATTTATAAAAATCTTGAAACTTCCGTGACAAAATTAGAAACCATTCCTACGTACTTTTCAGACCATTCAAGTGTCTTAGCTTGCATAAATCTAACAAGACAGCCGATTCGCCGATTCAAGAATCAGTGGAATTTGAATACTTCCTTGTTAGTAAATCATGATTTAGAAGATCTGATTAAAGAAACATGGGCAATATGCCTGCGAACCCGTAGTAGATATGCCACTGCTATTGACTGGTGGGTTAAAATTTCAAAGCCAAAGTTGAGAAAAGTTCTTATTCAATACAGTGCCCAGAGCGCAAGGGAAATGAAATGCACTATAGAGTATTACTATTGCGTTTTGAGAGATCTATATGATCAAGTCTCAGCAGGTTCCTCACTTCGGATAGCAGACATCAAAAAAGTCAAAGCCAAGTTACTTAATATCAAGAGAAGTCAAATGGAAGGGTTGAAAATAAAATCGAAGGCAAATTCGGTGTCAGAAGATGAAACTACTTCACTATATCATTTAGTGAAGCATACGAAAAACGGGAGAAGGACTTTTATTGATGAAATTCGAACAAAACACGGTAGGATTCTCAGAACAGAGCAGGATATCGTGGACGAGATTTATCGTTATTATTGCGAGCTATATTCTGTACATCAAAGTAGTGATGCTTCGTTGGAAGAATTCCTTGAAATCCTTGCCCCACAGCTGACAGAAGATGACAACGAACATTTTCTCGAGGTTGTCAGTGAAGAAGACGTGTATGAGACTCTGTGCGCCTCACCACGAAAAAAATCCCCAGGACCGGATGGTGTGCCAGCAGAGTTTTACATCCGTTACTGGCCAATAGTAGGTGCGAAAATCACGGACATTGTAAATGAGGTTATTCAGGGTAAAATGATTCCGGTTGAGTTTAAGGAGAGTAAAATTGTTCTGGTGCCAAAAAATAATGGAAACAAAGATTTAAATAATTTTCGTCCAATTTCACTGCTGAATTCTGATTATAAATTAATAGCTAGAATAATAAACAAGAGAATTTCATGCCTTACAGATAAAATTATTAGTCAACATCAGAACTGTGCGCAAGGCAGAACCATTTTTCAAAATCTAGCGGAATTCAAGGATATCATTGCAATAACTTCTGTAACAAACATAAGGTGTGCTTTATTGTTTTTAGATTTTTATAAAGCGTTCGATGTAGTAAATCATGAATATCTTCTCCAGACATTGAAGAAAATAGGTTTCAACGATAGGGTCATACAGTTGAATAAGAACATAGCAAATGGAATACATGCTAAAATAGCGGTGAATTGTCAACAATCAAGGCCGAAGCAAAAACAACGAGGTGTTCCTCAAGGAAGTCCTCTGTCCATGTCGCTCTTCGCCATTTCGCTGGAACCTTTCCTCCGACATGTCCATGCTACATTAAAAGGCTTAACATTATCAGGAAATAAAACAGTTATAAGAGCCTATGCTGACGATATGGGGGTCATTATAAGGAATAATGACGAGGTAACTGTGGTGTCACCGCCAGACACCACACTTGCTAGGTGGTAGCCTTTAAATCGGCCGCGGTCCGTTAGTATACGTCGGACCCGCGTGTCGCCACTATCAGTGATTGCAGACCGAGCGCCGCCACACGGCAGGTCTAGTGACACTTCCTAGCACTCGCCCCAGTTGTACAGCCGACTTTGCTAGCGATGGTTCACTGACAAAATACGCTCTCATTTGCCGAGACGATAGTTAGCATAGCCTTCAGCTACGTCATTTGCTACGACCTAGCAGGCCCCATTATCAGTTGCTATTGATCTTGTGATGCATGTACCGTCAGACCGACGTTCACCCTTAATGGATTAAAGTTACGTATTCCACCAGCTACGTTCGTTTTTCTAAACTCTAATTTCCTTGTCCTGTTCCAGACCTCACGCTAGCCTGCATGAGCTAAAACGCGTGCCTTTCGGCTTTCTCTAGTATTCCTGGGTTGGCTCTCCTGCCAATCCACAACAGTAACCACGCTAGCGACAGTGATTGATTCGTACTGTAGAGCATCTGGAGCCAATGCAAACGAAAAAATAGTAAGATGTTAAATCTCAGAGGTTTTGATAATATCAAAGTCGAGTGGGTAAAATTAGTCCGACAACATAAAACACTTGGGATCACCCTGACAGCATGCCCTATGAAAATCACGGCTTTAAATTGGAAAGTTGCAGCAGATAAGGTGCAAGGAGCCATTGTAGAGAATTTAACTCGATATATGAACCAAGTTCAAAGAACACAGTATATCAACTCATGCATCCTTGCTAAGGCTTATTATACTGCCCAGCTGTTTCCAATACCGAGAATGATAGCGAGGAGAATAATGTCCAAAATCACCAACTTTTTGTGGCGAGGTGAAGTGTTCAGAGTACCTGCTAAAGTAGCCACTTTAGATCCTAAAAATGGTGGACTAGGATTAACTGATATAACGGATAAAGCCTCTGCTCTTTTTATCAAAAGGCAAGTTAATTTAATAAGAGACTCGCGGGAAAGCATAAGCAGCCAACTTTTCGAGATCATTAAACCTCCAAGCCTGCTTCCCCCGATTGACGTGCAGAATATCAACAGTCGCTTACAGCACGTGAGGATTTTCTATGTTGAGTTTAGTTATGTCAGTGTCGAACTCAGGCAGTCCCGACACTTAAAATCGAGAGCCATAAAGCGGCAACGAAAGAAAAGCGAAGGAAGAAACAAAATAGAACGACAGTTTCCAAACATTGAGTGGACTGAGATTTGGAAAAACATTAGTTCTAATGTGCTCACGTCTAATATAAAAACGTCATGGTATAAGACAGTTAACAACATAGTTAGCACCAATGAAAGACTGCACGCAATCGGACTCTGTGAAACAAATTTATGCCAACAATGCCATCTAGTTGACACACTAATTCATAGATATATTTGCAGTGGTCACATGAATAGTTGGAAGTGAATCCGGGAGCAAATAGCTCTGATTACAAGAACATATTGCTGTCATTGATACACAGGCCTGAAGCACGCTATTTCCCAGAAGCAAAAAATAACGCTGTGTACTGGTTGCTGGGAAATTTTGTTAACTACGTCCTTAACAAATTAGGATCCGATAGCATCATAGAGTTCAAGGTACACATGCTGTGTGAGTTCCACAAAATTAGAAGCTATTCAAATCATAAGAAAAAGTTTGGTAATATGCTAAAAATTGTATTTGAAAGAATGGGCATTGGTTAATATATAAAAAAGACTGTGTTGACAGTGATGTATTGTAGTTACCTTAAGGATACTGTTTAAGGTTTTACAGTATATTTATGATGTGTGCTTTTTCTACTTCAGAGAGTAGTTTTTTGAAATTTATAAGCTAATGTACAGAACTTATGTGACATTGAGATTGTGTGTCTAATAGTGTCAAAATACAAAACATTAAAGGTGCATTATTGGCTTATACTAGAAATTTGGAAATAGACAGTTTTTATAGAAATGTCCTCATCGATTGGTTAAAACCATAAGATTCTATCTGATAATTGTAATATTCAATGTCTGGCACATTGCACTGTTCATTTTTGCACTGTGGTGTGTAAGTCAGTTTCGCAGTGAAAGACTGTTTATATAGATCTGATCACTTCAGATACTTAAGATTCAATTAATGTCCAGAAAGTGTAGTTGGAAGGCTAGTCAACTTTATTATATATCTCCTTTCCGCCATTCTCAAGTATTTCAGAAATTGTCTAATATGATTATTAAATTGTTTTATATTTAAAATTATCCCACCAATTTGCTGATATCCATCATAAAGAACTAATTATGCCTCTGTAAAGATTGCAACTCATGTAATTCAAAGTGCAGATTTTACTTCTTCAGGTTGAAGTTTGAATGTCTTTAAAAAAAAATTTCTTGATGTTTAACTTAATTCTTTCTGGTAATTTCGTCAGTAACACAATCTTCTGTTGTCTTTCCTTAACGTCAGCGTAATTGAAATGATCAAACCGTATGCATAACTTGGTACGTATTTGGAATGAGTAACATTGTTTTTTTTAATAAATGTTTTTATTAAAAAAAAGTGGTAATCGTCCTGCACTCTAAACTTATAGTCGCCTGTTCGCGTCCAACAGCATTTTTTTTTTTTTTTTTACCACATTTCGGCCTAAAGTTATGAGTCTGATTGAATATCGAAGATAAATCGCTTAACTCTCTACACACAAGCAATAACAAGTACTTCCAGAAAGAATTCCGCAGGACAGCTCGTGGCTGCGTCGCAATCATAACAGCTTACGCTCGAGCGTTTCCTCGCGCTGCAGCGGCTACCGGCCACCGGCCAGACACCACCAGCCGTCTGAAATCCGGCGCCGCCCATGTGAACGCGGCGCCACACTGTCAGTATATGTATCAACTGTCATTATCGAATTTGAAGTTCTAGTTATCATGTTGCAGTTAAGCATTGGATCTTGCTTACTTGAAAATCATGAACTACAGTTAAGCATTGTAAAATTGAGTCGCAAGTGGAAAATGGTGTAACATCTGCAACACAACGTTTACTTTTGGTATAACAGAGGGTTGAATGCAGAGGAGGCAGCTAGAAAGGTTTGAACTGTGTTTGGAGCGAGTGCTTTTGGGAAAAATACGCCAGAAAAAGATATTCTTGTTTCAACAAAGATCGTTCTGGCATGAATGATTTTCCACATTAAGGAAGTCTCGACTACTGATATATGTGATAGATTACTATTTACCATCATGCAACATTTGCATTCAACAGGCAAAGTTCAGAAGTCTGGTGTAGGAGTACTGCATGCTCTAATTCGAAACAACTAAAATCAACGGAGTGACTATTATTGAACGTCATCAGGTCGCTCATTGAGCATTCCTATGCAGTACTGTTACTGGTGACGCGTCATGATGCCTTTATCGTTAACTTCCTAAGAAGAAATGAAAGGCTGAGCCCCACCAAAAGACGTAAACTAGAGCAAAGAGTAGTGTGAACATAATATTTTACATCTGATAGCTCCAAAAGTGTGTTTTGGGCTACGAATTCGGCCCCAAGGGGTGTGTGCAACACAGCTGGAATTTGTCAACAACTGAGACACCTTTCTGTCGCAGTGTAAGAAAATCGAGCAACAAAACTACATCACCTATGCTACTACATGATAACGCACTACGTTGATTTGAGAAACAAAACTATCCAGGAGATTGATAGGAAAGTCGTCTCTCCGGCACTTGTGTTGATAGGGAAGTCCTCTCTCAAGCATTCGTTCCTCTCGTCATATATTCGTAATATTTTACCTTTCCTGCTCTTGATCGATCAACCGTCAAGGCAATTCATTTCTAGACGAAAATACTCTTAAAACTACTCTGGTTTAATGACATCGTTAGAACCTGTAGGTTTCTACGCGCGTAGAATTTGTAAACAACTTTTACATTGTCAGACTGTTTTAGATATCGTGAAAGAAAACTATGCTGCTGATTAATTTCTCTTTGATGATTACTGTTGCGTTTAGTAAACTAATAGAAAATGCAATTAAAATGTTCACTGTACTAATACAAATTAAATTCAGCTTACTACACAAACATCACGACGGCAGTGTATCTTAATAAAGCAGTAAGTGTCTGTAAGACGATTGTGCCTATTTTAACACGAATTAGTAGGATATTACCGACATTAGATTTCGAAAACATCTGTATTTACTTCATTTCTGTATCATGCGCAAGTATTATCAAAATATGGCATTTCATAGATAAAATTATGTATTCACAACAACAAAAAATATGTCGGCAGAAAATAAAAGTGGCGTTATGAATTTGGCAGTACCTTAAGATTTTCGCTCTAACACTAAGGGTTATTGAAAGTAGCAAGACGAATTTTGCTCGAGCGTTGTCTTACGATTCCCTTACTGGGTTTGTATCTGCCTGCTTGTAGCTCTGCTACAAAAGAATTAAGAATCTGGCTTTCAGCGAGTCTCGAAAGGCGAACGAAAGCAGCTTGCAGCTGGTAGCCAAGAAATGTTACCTGGGAACTGGTTTTTTCCTAAAGTGGTAATACATCCTTTTGTGGTTGAATTGTTGGCAAATGTAAGTCAGACGTGTACTGTTAGTCTAAGTGTTTCGGTGTGTTGAATTTGTACCAATGGTTTTTCTACAGGTTTTTTTCTGTCCCAAATAGAGAGCTGAAGCCTCCCATTAATATTTTCACGTAATCTTGGTGAATTTTGCTCTTAGTAATTTCGAGTGAGTTCCAGAATTTTTCGACATTTTCGGTGTTTTTCTTATTTTCGATGTTGGTGGGGGCATGTGCATTGATGAGTGTATATTTTTTACTGGGGCTCTGAATGAGCATAGTCATAAGTCGATTGTTGATGTTCCGGCCGCGGTGGCCGAGCGGTTCTAGGCGATTCACACCGGAACCGCGCGACTGCTACGGTCGCAGGTTCGTATCCTGCCTCGGGTATGGGTGTGTGTGTTGTCCTTAGGTTAGTTAGGTTTAAGTACTTCTGAGTTCTATGGGACTGATGAACTCCGCTTTTAAGTCCCATAGCGCTCAGAGCCATTTGAACCATTTAATTGTTGATGGGTGTTCAAAAATGGTTCAAATGGCTCTGAGCACTATGGGACTTAACATTTGTGGTCATCAGTCCCCTAGAACTTAGTGCCATTTGAACCATTTGTTTGTTGATGGGTGTGATTTCTTTGACAGGTTTGATGATAGATCTGTGTTTGAGAAATACATTGCCGAAGGTTGGTACGCCTTTCGCTACCTTTTGTTGTATTTTTCTCTTGAAGTGCATTGGTTTCCGCAATGCAAGGTTTCATTGTCAGTTAGTCGTGGTTCTCGACGAGCAAGGGTGAGAATTATTTGTCGGTCGATTTCTTTTGTGAGATTATTTCGTTTTCGTGCTTGGATCAGTGTATCGATGTTTAGTTTTCAAATGCATGTTTTCTGCTTGTAGGGAAATTTACCAGCGATCTTAGATATTCTCTGCCGTACTAACCTGGACTCCCCAGAATCCGAAAATCCGGCTGCCGCCTGTCGACAGCCGGGTTGTGTGCCATCTGGGGTAAAGTTGAATTTGCTTGCACAGTTCATGTTTGCTTGTGTTTCATTGGTTTGGTTTGGGTAATACCAAGACCGGACATGACCAGAGGGTGCTGAAGCCTTTGGAAACAAATATTTTCAGCCGAGGTCATTGAGCTAACAGACAGTGACCAGAGTAGCAGTGATTTTCACTCAGACGTGTCTGGATTTTGTGTTCAACGAATTGAATAGCCGTTCAGGATTGTATTGGTATTTGGTTCACCCCAAGTATTTGATTTCCTCGGTACCACCCATATGGGGGAGGGTTTCCCCTATCGGCCACAGGGGATTTTTATTATTATTCTTTTCATTATGTCATCAGCAAATCCCATATGGTGTATCTTCCCACCACTGAATTAGATGTGTATTGTTCGATTCAGTACTTCCATCACATAAATATGGTTACAATTACGTTACATTGCTGCTAGTAGACATATTTCTCACTTTTTCTTAGACCGTTGCAACCTGTTACTCCATCATAGGAATTTATGTGCGCAGCATTGTTGCAATACAGACGTTCAAATTATCCGATTTCTGTAATTTCATTTCGATACCAGATCGTTATAATCGGATTCATTTAGTCAGTCTTAGTATGGATATCCGACTACGACTCTCATCATGTGATAGACTGGGTAAACCACATTGTTAATCGACTGTGCGGCTGGTCCCGGCGGAGGTTCGAGTCCTGGCTGTGAGCACTATGGGACTTAACATCTATGGTCATCAGTCCCCTAGAACTTAGAACTACTTAAACCAAACTAACCTAAGGACATCACACAATACCCAGTCATCACGAGGCAGAGAAAATCCCTGACCCCGCCGGGAATCGAACCCGGGAACCCGTGCGCGGGAAGCGAGAACGCTACCGCACGACCACGAGCTGCGGACGGTTCGAGTCCTCCCTCGAGCATGGGTGTGTGGTTTTGTCCTAAGGATATTTTAGGTTAAGTAGTGTGTAAGCTTAGGGACTGATGACATTAGCAGTAAAGTCCCATAGGATTTCAAACACATTTGAACACACATTCTTAATCGGACTGCTGAATATAGATCACTTATCTATGACAGGGCCTGAATTCTTAAACACTGTCGAAAATAATAATACAACGTGCTTATTACAAATAAGTTATTTAAATATAACTATATGAACTAACGAGGTAACAGTAAATTTACAGGAGCAGAGCATCATCCATCATAGCAGAGCGGTGCAAGATTGGTTTCAGGGCCAAGAGAGGATAAAGCTGTTGCTGTTTGTTCCACGATCACCGAACATCAGCCAAATAGAGACTATGTGGGCAGAGATAACAATGCCATTGCCATGTGGACCTACAAATGCAAGCGACCTTTGGACGAATATAGAAAACGTATGACGGGACGTAAACCATCACGCTACACTGCCGACGACTTAATGAAAACAATGCCCCAACGCCTTCGAGAAATCTTACGTAATGCTCGTGGGTGGGTTGGTTACTAAAAGTATACTCGTCCACAAAACCCATGTGGACAGTTATCTGATAATGGGTCAAGCTTTGCTTTGTCGCAGCTCTTTAGCATTTACTTTCAGTCTCCTCCTTACAATTCTTGCAATGCAAGGTAATTGAAAAATCTCATCCACTCGACGCCAACTGAG
This sequence comes from Schistocerca nitens, assembly GCF_023898315.1. Lineage (NCBI taxonomy): Eukaryota > Metazoa > Arthropoda > Insecta > Orthoptera > Acrididae > Schistocerca > Schistocerca nitens. Next base: position 1,162,524,630 of record NC_064615.1, on the reverse strand, counting down.
GAATTGACTGGCGCATGTGTTGTTCAACACATAGAAGTTGTCACCCTCACTGGAATCAATGACTGTTTCTGTCTCTGTGTGTGTGTGTGTGTGTGTTTTCGTGTTCACGCACAATCTGAATCAATACTGTTAACATTAGAGAGACAACCATCAATAAATATTGCATCAAATATGACTGTAATGTATTGTAATGCGATGGGCAATTACAAACTGAATTTTTACCCAATCCACGATCTGCATATTACGTTATGTAAGATGTATTAACTCCATAGAATCGTTAGCAGAGACAGTGCGCTCTTGTTGTCGAGGCTCGCGACAAGTGCAGCAATTAGCAGTGCCCAATGCCGCCGCGATTTGTTTATGTTGGCTGAGCGTGGACACTGCAGCAGACGCTTCGCCATAAACAGAAAGGAATCACCTTGGCTCTGACTGCAGTGAGCGGATATCACTGCCTGCGTGTTCTTATAATAACCAACGTGAGACTCTACTCGTGCCATGGAGCAATTGCAACGAGTATCATGTCATTAGTCATCAGAATATTAACCAGTGATGAAATGTCCACTCTGTATGAATCCCAAGAAAATAGGAAACTTCTCACAAAGGAATGTGAGGTGATATCAAAATTTATCCAATCACAAAAATTAAGTTTAGGGCTTTCATGTATGCAGTAGTAGCACACAAGGAAATATTATGTCTTGGAAGCGTATATTTCATTTCCTCTTCTCATATTAACGCCCTTGTTTTGGTATGAAGTAGAAAATAAACACGAAAAACTAAAGTTCTGAGAAGCATATCAGTCATTTCCTCTTCTCATATCATAACTTTTGTTTTAGTATGAAGTATAAAAATTAACAGTTTTAGGTTGTGAAGCATAATATGACACCAGATTCTTATTGTAGGCGCTATAGAAAACGCAAAAAGCAGGGAGCTGTCCATTCTTTTGTCCAACAGTATGTCTCCTTACATGCATTACTCCCGATAGGAGATTCTTATTTAAGAACTTGTGGGCATCAAGTTCTTCAGCAGAACAAGCCTTATGTTACTGTGCTAATTACGGTATGGAAAAAAATGCAACAAAGTCGATTTCCCCTAGAGCAGTGGGGATATTTGCACATGTCTGTATTCAGCAATGACTGCCAGCTGCCACAACACTTCAAAGAAACCTTGCGGCAGGCAACACAACCGTGCGTGCACTTCAGACTTTATTTAGTAAGACGTCAGGAGATAGATGGAACGTCAAATTGACGTCACTTTCCGAGTCGTATTCAATCCAGAATGAGGTGTTATTAAGGTAGTTGAGCGTTCTACCAATTACACTTTTATAATTCCCATATGAATATTCCGATAGCCAAAAGAACCCGTTAGTGTGAAACCATCCGGAACTGCATTAAAACCAGACTGCAAGAACTTGAGATGGTACGAGGACTCTTCTCCTCTCTGGGTGACCTATAACTGTTATTTAGGATTCTTTCCGTCCTAGGCGTAATGCAAATGGAACTTCAGAGGCGCTTTCCGCTATTCTTGACAAACATCAGCAACTTGTAATGACTGCGAGTTACAACTGCTTGATAATAATGGGGTTTAGGTTGTCAGTAGTAGTGGTGGTGTTATGCTGTCAAACTGCTTACAGTAACGCTTATGGTGACCCACATAATTTAGCGCTGACTACCTACTTGAGTAAAGATAGTGTTGTGGCGTCGTCGCTCCTCTTTATTTGGCTCAAATGGCTCTGAGCACTATGGAACTTAACATCTGAGGTCATCAGTCCCCTAGAACTTAGAACTACTTAAACCTAACTAACGTAAGGACATCAGACACATCCATGCCCGAGACAGGATTCGAATCTGCGATCGTAGCGGTCGCGCGGTTCCAGACTGTAGCGCCTAGAACCGCTCGGCCACCCCAGCCGGCATACTTGTACACTGACCATTCGTTATTTGACTAAAAATGAACTAAAATCTGATTCGCATGTAAATGACATGGGTTAGCGCCGGCACAAAGCAGTGATTAAAGGTTGGATGCCGTTGGAGTCCTGTTACAATGATGGCAAGAAGAATGTTCGCAAATCCCCTCTATTGCCTCAAAAAACAATTGCATCTTAAATATCGAAGGTCCGACGTCCACACTGTCACAGCACGTTGAAATACAGCAACGACGGCAGATGAAAATTTGTGACCGCTGGGCTTCGAACCTGGACGTACTACTTACTAGACAGACGTGCTGATCACTGCACTATTATTTGTTTTAAAAAGTTTGAGAAGACTTTCAGCACCAGGTAGGCGGAGGCAAAGAGGGCAGGAGTTGAAGATCCGAGGCCTGGCCACAATGCCTCCCCCATACTTGGTCAGTGAGAAGCTGCATTATTCCCATGTATTCCATGTTTTCACCCATATGTTCCTTTAAATTCTAGAACAAAATTTAAGTAGTAATTAAGGTAACATAAATTACAGATTGCCGCCTCCAATGGTGTGCATTCCTTGTAGAACATAACTTATAACAGTGAAAAGGGTGACAGAAAATTATATAACAAACATTCATTCAGACATATATTCACAATTTAAGTTATTATGCATTGGATGCATATGAGGACTGTAAGGAAACCATCTGTTTTTGAAGAAATGAAAAATAATTTCGGAGCCGGCGGGATTTTGCCAAATTAGAACAGTTCTGAGTTTATAACCAACGTAAAAGAGTATTCCAGTAATAAAAAAAAGTGAAAGAATGGTGTTCTGCATGTAATCAAAACAACTGTCCACCTCTTCGTAGCCCACAAAAAGCAATAGATACAAAAATTGAAACCATTCCTTATATTTGTTATTCTTCTTCAGCTTAAAGTATTCTTCTGCGATATAAAACATGTACTCTTCTAAGTTCTAAGTTTTTTTTTGTTACGATGTAAAACACAAACTGTCCCAGAAGCCACGAATAACTGTTATTCTTTGCGGACGGGTAACATTTCCAGTCGGGTTGTAAAGCTTCAGTTATCGGTATATGACGTTCTGTGGTTCTGTTGATAGTGCTAATTTCTTCCTAGTCCGGTTCCAAGTTCTGATTCTGTTTTCACATAAGAAGATGTGCGCTACAGTTTCTACAAGCCGACATTTGTCGCAGTATGGAGATGGTCTCAATCTGATTTTCCATAATCGTTCCGCTGAGGGTACGGTTTCGTTTACAACGTCGTACCATACGGCGCTGACTCTAGTTGGTAGAAATATATTGTTGATATTTTTCCAGACGTTCCTCCAGTTTTTTGTAGGTTAATTTACCGGAATTGGTTTGTGAAGACGATGTCTGTTAATACAATCATAGACGGTTCTAGTGTTGGTTTGTGCTGGTGGAAATCTTATACAGCTCCAATCGCCATAGTACTTTCGTACGTAATCTAGGCTGGCATGCTACTTGAACAGGAGCGCTCCTATCCCCACGATCTAACGAGGGGAACAGAAGTTTCGTGATGCCTATCTTAGTGGCATGTATTAGTTTAAAAGCACGTCTTTAATTCCAGGTCCTCCGTTTTGCCTCTGCAAAGTCGCCGTGTGGAAGGATACTTTGAAGATATTTTGTTTCCACACATACCAAGAGGCTACAGCAAATATGTTTTATGTGCAGTGACCTGCAGTATCGGTAATACTGCTACGACATGATATATTTTGCTATGTATGTACGTATTTATAAACTCAACTTTCTGCAGTCGTTCTAACGATCGCATATCATGGTCCCTCAACAAGGTTCCGATGACATTAAGTTTCCGATGACATTACGTTTCCGCTCCCAATTGTTCGTGGCCATGCGCTTGGGATTCTCCCTTAACCACAATTCGAGTTGGAGTCTCTCTTCAGTTACATCTAACAAGTGCGCACCTAGTGCACTATTGTAAGAACTGCGATGCAGTATTTTGGAGTTAAAATTTTGTAAATTCGTGGTAGGAACTTATGAGAACCTGCTGCTTAGTTCATCGGTCCCTAAGCTTACACACTACTTAATCTAACTTAAACTAACTTACGCTATTCACAACACACACGCCTATGCCGGAGGGAGGACCCGAACCTCCGACGGTGGGCAGTGTCGGGACATCGCAGCCAACCTCTCTTCAGCACCTATCTACACACGCTCCTCGTCAGACGCGAATTCCCATCTTTTGCCGCATACCACATGCGCGGTACCCTACTCCCCCCCCTCCCCCCCCCCCCCCCCCGCGTGTATGATTGCACGCGCACGCGGCCACACTGTATCCCCGGAGGCTTCGGACGATGTCGTGCGTCTAGCACTGAAAACTTTCGATGACCCGTCTAGACCCAAATAATAATATAGGATGTTTCAGGAGGAATAGTAAATATTGTAGGAGGTGGTAGTATATACTAATTGCAGAAAAAATGCCTATAAACACCCTGTATGTAGATATGTGTGTGGTGTCTGTTCTTTCGGAAATGTCCAAAAGAAAAGACACTACGAATGCGGTTTCGAACCTGGTCAGGCACAAATTTTCATCTCCGAAAGAACAGACACACACACACACACACACACACACATTTTTATCCTAAGCGCTATTCGGAAAATGTTTGGCAACTCAGTGATAGTGCCGGACCGGAGCAGCATCAACCTACTCATTTCACTAGATATAGTTGTAATTTTCTGAACAATTCCTGTTTAATAAGTGACAGCGACAGTGTCTCTCATCTTTTACTGTGTCGGAAACCTGCTTCTTTCTGCCCTAGCCTATACTATAGCAATGAGTGGTTGCTCACATTTTTGATACCTCACTGGACGTGCTACTGCAACTGTAGCCAAAGATTCAAATCCCACTGGAAAAGTATGTTTCAAGTCAGATGGTTTTGCTCCTCCCCTACTGTCCTTGAAAACTATCACAACGAAATTAAGCATAGGTATCCTATGAAACGATTGAGTTCATACTGTGGTGCTGTGAAGATGAAAAAAGTAGTTTTACACAATTATCAGATGACAGATGCAATTTGTCAGATTCCACTAATTATGACTGCATTATTAACTGTTGGTTCACAGGCGCTTTTCTGCCGCTTATTGTAACTGTTATTTGAATCTTAGAGCTGGAAGAATAGAAACATCAAATTTTCGCCATATGGAATGTTCGAATTCACCTTAAGTCTTCACGTTTCGAGCATAGGCAGAATATCCGTCAGGAAAGCTGACAACATCCGCCTGTCTTCTGGCGGATGTGGCAATGACAGTGATCTCAAAAACAATATTATACAGCAAAGATACATTGCCAACTCAACCACTGGAGAAGCTCCAAAATTGTGAATCGCGTCTGGTGAATACGCTTGCAAGACTTCGGTCCGATTAAGACAGTAAAACAAAACATAATTGTCGCAGTTATTAATTTATGACACTTAGTTTGCATTCAGTGCATCGATGTATTGCAAGTAATTGTACTCTAGCCCCTAAACATAGTTACAGAAATGCGAATAAGATTCATTGACATATAATGAGGATCTTGCGGCCCTTGCCATCCACAACTTTGAGACGAAGCTATAGTCGCTTCCGAGGTCACTCACAGAACACATCAGCTGGTATCCTTCCTGCCAGTATAACTGAAACTTGGCAACAGCGCAGAATATGTTTGGCAACTCTGTGACCGACGAGTTACTTACTTGATGGCACAGAACTATCCTGCTAAATTCACTTGATATTATTGTGTCATTTCAATTGAATACTGTTAGTGATTGTCTCTTGAGATGTGACTTAAGGATATCAGTTAATGCTTTTGAGTCAACGAAAGTGGTTCTACACAGGAAATACAACTACTCTCGTCTCTTATGTTGCGATTTATCTGCCATAGCGGCTACTGAGCTAATAAGTGCGTCAAAGACCCGCACCTGTTCGCTAGCTCCTAGGTAACGTGTTTGCCCGTCAGGTGCACACTGCCTTTGTTCGCCTTTCAAGACTGGCTGAGAGCACGATTTTTAATTCTTTTGTTGCAGAACTACAAGCGGGCAGGTACAAATTCAATGCGGAAAACGTAAGACAACGCTCTAGCAAAATTCGTCTTGCTACTTTTAGTAACCCTTAGTGTCAAAGCGAAAACCTTAAGGTACTGCCAAATTCATAATGCCACTTTTGTTTTCTTCCGACATATTTTTTGTTGTTGTGAATACATAATTTTATCTGTAAACTGCCACATTTTCATAATACTTGCGAAGCAAATCATGTGAAGTAACACTTCACCAACTTGTCGGGAAGGTAGAAAAAGCACTAGCCTTTCTGGATGCTCTCTGTATCTTCCTGGATGTCGAGGGGGTTCTAGTTACACGACCTTGGAGTAAATGGTTAGAAATGAAGAACCTAGTGGTGAATGAACTCATAGATGAGCTGAATGCGAGAGACTCTTGAAAAGAATAAGTAGACGGTTTATTCACAGTAAGACTTAGGAAATTTGTTAATACTGTTAAACCTATGTGCACTGAACATTGTGAAAAAGTATTTGAAGACGAGCCCGACGAAAACTGGTGAAGTATTATTTATGGGGAAGCATGTCCAGCACACGTACTGAAAAATTATGTTTCTCGAGAGGGTTGTAGTGTATCTAGAGGTAGCCCTGGATTGAAAAGTATTATGAACACCTCACATAAAGAATATGTTCCACTGCGAAAGATAATCTTATAAGCACTAGAAGTTGCTGTAGGGTAAACTGGGGTCTAAACCCAGTACGTACTGGATATACACCCATACTAAAAGACCAATGATAAAATATTGGCCTATAATAGAACGAAGTCGAACAGAAGGTGGCTGCTAGGTAGTCTGGCAAAGTGCAGAGACTGGCCTGCTTTCACAAACAGATGGAAATAGCAGGACATCCGCTCTTGGAATGGATATAATGCTAGACATGCCCGCCTTACACCTGTGGCTTAAAATGAAGGCAGCGGCAGGGACATAAAGGCTAAAAATTGGAAATATCTAGATATAGTTAGAATATACGGAATCCCAAATCAGTAAGGCGATGGCTGGGTAAATGCCGACTAACTATACAATTACTTCTAGCTGTTTGAATAAACCTTGCCATGTAACAGTTGGAAGCAGGGAGCAGTGGAAAAACGAACCACTACACCGTGCAGGAGACATAATATACTGGTTTATTGACAGGTCGAAAACAGATTAAAGTATGGGGTCTGGTGTACTGCATAGAATATCTTTAGGGAAGATGGCCACAGTATTACACTTTTTTTTCTATCAGCATGTGCACGAAGGAGAATTATAGTAGACCCTACAAAAATCGTAGCATCTACTTTTATTCAGACAGCCAAGCAGCTCTGAAATCTGTATCAGCCCCTGAACTAGATCGAAGGTCGTTGCAGAATGCCATGAAGCATTTTCTTTCGGACATGTCCGAAAGGACAGACACCACACATATATCCATATACAGAGTGTTTCAGGAGAAATAGTAGATATTTTAGCAGGTGGTAGTACAGACAAAAAAATTCCATATAAATGCGTCCACTTTTTATTGAGTACAGAGATACAGCTGTCAGTACGTAACCCAAACAAACTCAAAGCAAAGGCAAATGAGGACATTCAAAGTAGATTTTCAAAAATTCACTCACCAACTTCAATGCACATTTAACTTCTCCTGATAACACCACGTGTAGCTCTACTGAGGTCGTATTTGCGTTCTTTTATGAGGGCTGCACTATTCATTATCCGAACGGTCAAATTGGCTCTTGGGCTAACTTTTTCTTTGTAGACTTCGCCTTTAACCATCCCCGCAGGCAAAAATCCAAAGAGATAAGGTCCGGGGACCTTGAAGGCCAAGGAAAGTGCCCATATCAAATGATCCACCTTCCGGGATATGTTAGGTTTGGATAATGTGTCACCTCACAACTAGAATGTGCAGGAGCCCAGTCATGCTGGAGGAACATACGCATTCTTGTAGCCAAATCAACCTGCTTCTCGGTTCTTACAATAGTGCAATAAGTGCGCACTGGTTATATGTAACTGAAGAGAGACTACAACTCGGATTGTGGTTAAGGGCGAATCCCAAGCGCATGGCCACGAACAATTGGGAGCGAAAACGTAATGTCATCGGAAACTTAATGTGAACGGAACCTTGTTGAAGGACCACGATATGCGATCGTTAGAACGACTGCAGAAAGTTGAGTTTATAAATACGTACATATTTAGCAAAATATATCATGTCGTAGCAGTATTACCGATACTGCAGGTCACTGCACATAAAACATATTTGCTGTAGCCTCTTGGTATGTGTGGAAACAAAATATCTTCAAAGTATCCTTCCACACGGCGACTTTGCAGAGGCAAAACGGAGGACCTGGAATTAAAGACGTGCTTTTAAACTAATACATGCCACTAAGACGGGCATCACGAAACTTCTGTTCCCCTCGTTAGATCGTGGGGATAGGAGCGCTCCTGTTCAAGTAGCATGCCAGCCTAGATTACGTCCGAAAGTACTATGGCGATTGGAACTGTATAAGACTTCCACCAGCACAAACCAACACTAGAACCGTCTATGATTATATTAACAGACATCGTCTTCACAAACCAATTCCGGTAAATTAACCTACAAAAAACTGGAGGAACGTCTGGAAAAATATCAACAATATAATTCTACCAACTAGAGTCAGCGCCGTATGGTGCGACGTTGTAAACGAAACCATACCCTCAGCGGAACGATTATGGAAAATCAGATTGAGACCATCTCCATACTGCGACAAATGTCGGCTTGTAGAAACTGTAGCGCACATCTTCTTATGTGAAAACAGAATCAGAACTTGGAACCGGACTAGGAAGAAATTAGCACTATTAACAGAACCACAGAACGTCATACACCGATAACTGAAGCTTTACAACCCGACTGGAAATGTTACCCGTCCGCAAAGAATAACAGTTATTCGTGGTTTCTGGGACAGTTCGTGTTTCACGTCGTAACAAACAAAAACTTAGAACTTAGAAGAGTACATGTTTTATATTGCAGAAGAACAAATGGTCCAAATGGCTCTGAGCACTATGGGACTTAACTGCTGTGGTCATCAGTCCCCTAGAACTTAGAGCTACTTAAACCTAACTAACCTAAGGAAATCACACACACCCGTGCCCGAGGCAGGATTCGAACCTGCGACCGTCGCTGTCGCCCGGCTCCAGACTGTAGCGCCTAGAACCGCTCGGCCACCCCGGCCGGCGCAGAAGAACATTTCAAACTGAACAAGAATAACAAATATAAGGAATGGTTTCAATTTTTTTATCTATTGCTTTTTGTGGGCTACGAAGAGGTGGACAGTTTTCTTGATTAGATGCAGAATACTATTCTTTCACTTTCTTTTATTCTTGGAATATTCATTTACTTTGGTTCTAAACTCAGAACTGTTCTAATTTGGCAAAATCCCGCCGGCCCCGAAATTTTTTTCATTTGTTGAAAAATATATGGCTTCCATACAGACCTCATATGCATCGAATGCATAATAACTTAAATTGTGAATATATTTCTGAATGAATGTTTGTTATATAATTTTCCGTCACCCTTTTCACTGTTATAAGTTATGTTCTACTAAGAATGCTCGCCATTGGAGACGGCAATCTGTAATTTATGTTACCTTAATTACTACTAAAATTTTGTTCTGCAATTTAAAGGAACATATGGGTGAAAACATGGAATACATGGGAATAATGCCGCTGCTCACTGACAGGTATAGGGAAGGCATTGTGGCGAGGCCTCGGATCTTCGACTCCTGCCCCCTTTGCCTCCGCCTACCTGGTGCTGAAAGTCTTCTCAAACTTTTTAAAACAAGTAATAGTGCAGTGATCAGCACGTCTGTCTAGTAAGTAGTAGGTCCAGGTTCGAAGCCCAGCGGTCACAAATTTTCATCTGCCGTCGTTGCTGTATTTCAACGTGCTGTGACAGTGTGGACGTCGGACCTTCGATATTTAAGATGCAATTGTTTTTTGAGGCAATAGAGGAGATTTGCGAACATTCGTCTTGCCATCAAATTAACGGGACTCCAACGGCATCCAACCTTTAATCACTGCTTTGTGCCGGCGCTAACCCATGTCATTTACATGCGAATCAGATTTTAGTTCATTTTTAGTCAAATAACGAATGGTCAGTGTACAAGTATGCCGGCTGGGGTGGCCGAGCGGTTCTAGGCGCTACAGTCTGGAACCGCGCGACCGCTACGATCGCAGATTCGAATCCTGTCTCGGGCATGGATGTGTCTGATGTCCTTACGTTAGTTAGGTTTAAGTAGTTCTAAGTTCTAGGGGACTGATGACCTCAGATGTTAAGTTCCATAGTGCTCAGAGTCATTTGAGCCAAATAAAGAGAAGCGACGACGCCACAACACTATCTTTACTCAAGTAGGTAGTCAGCGCTAAATTATGTTGGTCACTATTAAGTCCCATAGTGCTCAGAGCCATTTGAACCATTTTTGAACACCCATCAATAATCAAATTGTTCAAATGTCTCTGAGCGCTATTGGACTTAAAAGCGGAGGTCATCAGTCCCATAGAACTTAGAAGTACTTAAACCTAACTAACCTAAGGACATCACACACATTCATACCCGAGGCAGGATTCGAACCTGCGACCGTAGCAGTCGCGCGGTTCCGGAGTGAATCGCCTAGAACCGCGCGGCCACCGCGGCCGGAACATCAACAATCGACTTATGACTATGCTCATTCAGAGCCCCAGTAAGAAAAATACACTCATCAATGCACATGCCCCCACCAACATCGAAAATAAGAAAGACACCGAAAATGTCGAAAAATTCTGGAACGCACTCGAAAATACTATGAGCAAAATTCACCAAGATTACGTGAAAATATTAATGGGTGGCTTCAGCTCTCTATTTGGGACAGAAAAAAACCTGTAGAAAAACCATTGGTACAAATTCAACACACCGAAACACTTAGACCAACAGTACACGTCTGACTTACATTTGCCAACAATTCAACCACAAAAGGATGTCTTACCACTTTAGGAAAAAACCAGTTCCCAGGTAACATTTCTTGGCTACCAGCTGCAAGCTGCTTTCGTTCGCCTTTCGAGACTCGCTGAATGCCAGATTTTTAATTCTTTTGTAGCAGAGCTACAAGCAGGCAGATACAAACCCAGTAAGGGAATCGTAAGACAACGCTCGAGCAAAATTCGTCTTGCTACTTTCAATAACCCTCAGTGTCAGAGCGAAAATCTTAAGGTACTGCCAAATTCATAATGCCACTTTTATTTTCTGCCGACATATTTTTTGTTGTTGTGAATACATAATTTTATCTATGAAATGCCATATTTTGATAATACTTGCGAATGATACAGAAATGAAGTAAATGCAGATGTTTTCGAAGTCTAATGTCGGTAATATCCTACTAATTCGTGTTAAAATAGGCACAATCGTCTTACAGACACTTACTGCTTTATTAAGATACACTGCCGTCGTGATGTTTGTGTAGTAAGCTGAATTTAATTTGTATTAGTACAGTGAACATTTTAATTGCATTTTCTATTAGTTTACTAAACGCAACAGTAATCATCAAAGAGAAATTAATCAGCAGCATAGTTTTCTTTCACGATATCTAAAACAGTCTGACAATGTAAAAGTTGTTTACAAATTCTACGCGCGTAGAAACCTACAGGTTCTAACGATGTCATTAAACCAGAGTAGTTTTAAGAGTATTTTCGTCTAGAAATGAATTGCCTTGACGGTTGATCGATCAAGAGCAGGAAAGGTAAAATATTACGAATATATGACGAGAGGAACGAATGCTTGAGAGAGGACTTCCCTATCAACACAAGTGCCGGAGAGACGACTTTCCTATCAATCTCCTGGATAGTTTTGTTTCTCAAATCAACGTAGTGCGTTATCATGTAGTAGCATAGGTGATGTAGTTTTGTTGCTCGATTTTCTTACACTGCGACAGAAAGGTGTCTCAGTTGTTGACAAATTCCAGCTGTGTTGCACACACCCCTTGGGGCCGAATTCGTAGCCCAAAACACACTTTTGGAGCTATCAGATGTAAAATATTATGTTCACACTACTCTTTGCTCTAGTTTACGTCTTTTGGTGGGGCTCAGCCTTTCATTTCTTCTTAGGAAGTTAACGATAAAGGCATCATGACGCGTCACCAGTAACAGTACTGCATAGGAATGCTCAATGAGCGACCTGATGACGTTCAATAATAGTCACTCCGTTGATTTTAGTTGTTTCGAATTAGAGCATGCAGTACTCCTACACCAGACTTCTGAACTTTGCCTGTTGAATGCAAATGTTGCATGATGGTAAATAGTAATCTATCACATATATCAGTAGTCAAGACTTCCTTAATGTGGAAAATCATTCATGCCAGAACGATCTTTGTTGAAACAAGAATATCTTTTTTTGGAGTATTTTTCCCAAAAGCACTCGCTCCAAACACAGTTAAAACCTTTCTAGCTGCCTCCTCTGCATTCACCCCTCTGTTATACCAAAAGTAAACGTTGTGTTGCAGATGTTACACCATTTTCCACTTGCGACTCAATTTTACAATGCTTAACTGTAGTTCATGATTTTCAAGTAAGCAAGATCCAATGCTTAACTGCAACATGATAACTACAAATTCGATAATGACAGTTGATTCATATACTGACGGCGTGGTGCCACGTTCACATGGGCGGCGCCGGATTTCAGGCGGCTGGTGGCGTCTCGCCGGTGGCCGGTAGCCGCTGCAGCACGAGGAAATGCTCGAGCGTAAGCTGTTATGATTGCGACGCAGCCACGAGCTCTCCTGTGGAACTGTTTCTGGAATTCTTGATATTGCTGGTGGGTAGAATGTGAAGCGAATTATCTTCAATGTTCAGTCAGACTCATAATTTTAGATGAGGATCGAAATATGGTAAAAATAATAATAATAATAATAATGTTGGGCGGGAACAGGTAACCATCCATTCTCAATGCACGACGATTACCACTTTTTTTCAATTTTTTTTTATTTTTATGTATTTTTTTTTTTTTTTGTGATCTCATTTTGTTCGTTGTTGTTCGTTTCAATTGTTCGTGGCGGACGTCACCTGACGCCCGCTGAAGTTCGTTGTTGATCCATTAAGTAAAGGTAACCGGCAAAGGTGAAAATGCTGTTCTCCGAAAAAATTACCACATTGAACCACAGACAATATTCCACTTGTTTATGAGGCACTAGTGATTTACCAAGTGGATTTCAAAACAGCATTTCAGTCTTTGTATAAAAACCATCATAATAGCTAATGAAAACTTTACGAATTAGTTTGTAAACCAGATGGAATCATTGAACTGAGACAAGGAAGAAAATTAATCAAGAACTAAATGTCCGAATTTACGAAGTATTGTACGATATTCCATTGCCTGTGTGGTTCAAAATTACGATGCTGTGGTCCTTTGGAAAAGCATGTACGCTTACTTCGTAATTATGAACACACAGGCACTGCAATATCGCACTTATTCATCAACACCGGGCAGGCGACTGGCAATTAAAATGTCTCCGCTCTAGGGGAATATACGTAATGAACGTACGAGTGCAGCTTGCAGTTGCAAAGTTCCAGAAATGAACCATTTGTACTTACTATTTTCTTGATTTTTGCAATGTTTAATAGGCTGAATAAGGAAATGCAGACTGAAAACCCCAACATATTTCAATTACGAAAAAAAAGTACGTGCGGCCGTGAAAACCATTGCAGACTGTCATATGAAGCATGAACTTCTCTTTAATGTAGGAGAAAGTGAATTTCACTCTAAAAATTTCAGATACTTTGAACCGTTAAAAAACATGTAATCCGCCGTGAAGTTGCTACATCAATGGCTAGGTCGAAACTCCTTGAAAGTAGCATTAATGTATTCAAATTAAGTTGTCTAGATTTCTACACTGAGGCCACAGTTCACAAGCGTCAGCTTATGAAATGCCACACAATCGCCATCGTAAATGTTTCCGTTTGCTCCTAACCGGGGCCCTCATTCATGTTACGTTGGTCGTTGTTAATTTTTGTTCTGTTTCCAGGTTTCGTCTTCTGTTGTAATGAGAAGCCAACGAAAACCGTCAGCCTACAAACGGACATGCAACGCTAAGTTGGGACTTCAAATCAGTGTAACATTAACGTGCGCGTTTCACGTTTATGTACATTTCCCAACACTTGCAGAAAAAGGCGTACTAAAGAATGACACGATTTTGTAGAAATATTTAATGCAGCGTATCACTGAAACAGCGTATTTTCGTAATACGTAAGTATAAATACGAAAAGAACCAGATATGGCATGTTAGTTTTACACAAGGACGAATGCCAATGTGACTGGTGGTCCGAGAATCTATTACAAAGGCAAAGATGAAAAAAAAAAAAAAAAAATAGCTTACAGCAGCGCTCGAACCATCGTCCACGGCTAATTAAATGTAGTCGGCAACATTATTATTATCATTCATTCCTAGAGTTTCCATAAGGCTTTTACCTCCAGTGCATTATTATTTATTGACATTTAATCATAAAAAATCGTACGGTGACGTGTGTATAATAAACCTCCAGTGTGCCGAAAACAACATTTAAGGCCCCTACACATGCACCAATTTATCGTCCGACCGACCGATTTTGTGGCAGCCTAACACACATTCCGACTACAGAGCCGCCCTGTTGTTTTGTTTCAAGTTCATTGAACTACATCTATGAGATCGCGCTTGGTTTTACACAGAAACAAAAACGGGGGCGGTCTTGACTGTGTTAGAGGTAACAAGGCCAAACAAAGCCGAGAGAAAGCTGTGAGCAAAGAAGTGGCTAATGCAAGGAAAGAAATTCGCCCATATTCTGTTACTTAACCAACTGGGAGCAGACGATTTTCGTAATTATTTAAGAATGGGTGAATCACGCATTTCAGAGCTGCTGAACGTCACCAAACCATTCTTAAGAAAAATAATGCAGAGCCGCCCTGTTGTTTTGTTTCAAGTTCATTGAACTACATCTATGAGATCGCGCTTGGTTTTACACAGAAACAAAAACGGGGGCGGTCTTGACTGTGTTAGAGGTAACAAGGTCAAACAAAGCCGAGAGAAAGCTGTGAGCAAAGAAGTGGCTAATGCAAGGAAAGAAATTCGCCCATATTCTGTTACTTAACCAACTGGGAGCAGACGATTTTCGTAATTATTTAAGAATGGGTGAATCACGCATTTCAGAGCTGCTGAACGTCACCAAACCATTCTTAAGAAAAATAATGCAGTCAAGGCAGAGGCTTAATGTTGATAATGTTATTATTAATTTATTTATGGCTGTAACATAAAAGATGACCTGTAAATTCAGGAGACTCATTTCAAATTCGAGAAAGAAATACTACATGTAGTGGTGATGCACATCTTCTAATAAATACGACAGATGCATAAGAAATGAAGCATTTAACAGCTGTTAGAATTGGAAAAAGAAGTCCCACACTTTGCTCTTCATAGCAGATGGCTAGGATATAGGTTGGACTTTTTAACACTTACAACAGTGAAGCAAGTAGAGTTTATGAATTAACGTCCATGGAATGTCGATATTTCAGTTTTTAGATTTCATTAGTATCGGAAATGAAACCTGAAAACAGAAATACAGAAGGCCGACAGACTTTACATCTTTCTATGTGCCATACGAAACCAGACGGATTCCTTAAAAAATGAAACAAGTGCTTCTTTTCTTGCATCTCTATTGCTATACTCCTCTCACGATGTGTTCCACTAACATCTGAATCCTTTAAATTCCTCTAAAAACTCCGCCCTTAAAGTTTCGTCCGCCACGCACCCTGTCATGTATATCAGAGCAGTATTTAATCTTGCGCGCAGTGACGAAACGCGAGCGGTTGGCACGAAAGCGCTACACACGACACGTTCGCTGATTCGGGTTAAAGAAAACGAGCGTACGGCATCGTGGGCCTGGAGTCCCCCATTCAGGGAAGCCGGCCGCAGAGGGCAAGTGCTTATTGCATTCGACTCCACATTGGACGACTTGCGCGTCGGAGATGGAGATGAAATGATGAGAAGGACAACACAACACCCAGTCGGTGAGCAGAAAATTCTCCTGTACCAGCCAGGAATCAAACTCGCGCCCTTTTGTGTGGCATTCTGCCGCGCTGACCACTCAGCTATGCGCGGCCGCTGTGTCAGAGAGCCAGGGGGGTGGCTGTTGGCTGGCGCTACGCGCCCGACATCCTAGCACTGCACGTTCGTCGGTCGGTCGGGTAGTCTACCGACATAGCTCCAATTAGATGGTCGGCCGCTTGGTGCGTATGTAGGGCCGTGAAGCGCCATGAGAGGCGCCGCTGGCGAGTCACGTGCTCTGGCTCACTGCCGCGACCTACGAAACAAAGGGTTGTGAGTCATTCCGCTTCCTGACAGTGACAGTTAACGTTTGTGCGATTTCTGAAGAATATAGTGGATCAGTGTGTGCTGTGTTATTGTGTGAATAGTGTTGTAGTTGTGTAAAGTAGGTCTAGTGTGTAAAGTAGGTCTAGCTCTAGTGTGTGCTGGTTTCTTTTTTGGCGTGTGTGTGAGAGAGAGTTGCTCTTCGTGTATATGTTTCATTTTGGTGTGCGTGGTTTTGCTATTTTTTCATTTTTTTGCCTCAGCGCTAAAGTCTTTTTTTCTGCAGAGGAGGGACAAAACTTCAGGCACGACAGCCACAGTAAGTGAACTCCCTTATGTTTCTTGTAAATCGTATTTTGCAGTGCTATTAAGTTCTTGAACAAGTAAACCAATTGCTGAGTAAAGTGCTCATTCCGAATAATTTCTTTGAAAATTAATAGCAAAATGAATTTATACTTTTTGTTCCCCTGTTCAGATTTGTTAGATGCTTGAAATTTTTTAATCAGCAATGGTTGCACTGTTTATTTTTACTTTGTTTTATTGTGGTTGGTAGGTGTCGTGTATTCTGGTTTATCATCTTTGGATAGGTTGTTTTTGATATTAGTTATGTGGGAGACTTTTCGATATCGTACAGTGGACTTCGTGTTATATAAGTAAGGTTGCATGACTGATTTGAAGAGTTCAGTGTGTTGGTTTCTGGTACAGTGTGTGCTTCGTTTTAGCTGCCAAATGGGTCAAATTTTAGTTTGGGTTATTCGTATCCTTTGCATCACTTAAGTGATAAGGGGAACTGTCATACCATTCAGCATATGCACACCACAGTTAGATACATAACTATAATAAAATTAACGTTTTACAATATATTAAAAATCAGAAAGAATCATTGCATTGGCTTCACACATGCTCTGACGACTTGCATACATGCAGTGCACTTTGAGAAACAGTTATCACGTCATTTGCAGTTAACAAAATATAAAATTAAGAATAATAGCATGACAGAATGATGAAGAAAATAAGTGTTAGTGCCACCAGGATTCAAGTTCATGTATGTTATAAAAACGTTTAACGGTCATTTCTGGAAACTGTCTTAAATTTTCTCTCGTCTTCAATTCCGTTGATGCAAATTGACAGAATTATACAGCTTTATTCCCTAATGGTTCAAATGTTTACGAGTTTTGGTATTTCTGGGTCTTTCTACATGCAGATTATTACTTCTACGTGCAGACTATCACTTCTATATTTATTGTAGTCACGTAAATCTGAATACAAACGTAAACTACTAAAGTGTGCTCTTGTATACAGTACACTTTCGAATATGTACAAAGATGGTACTGTGAGTGTTTTTAACTGCATCTGCGTTCTTACTTTACTAGCTGGGAGTCGAAGAGTTTCGTAATTATCTAATACGGGATGAACCCTGCATGAGGAGCTGTAAGCTGCGAGGAAAGCCTGTCAACTGCATTACGATTCGTAGTTACTGGCAGAAGTTGAGGGCCTCAAATTCACTGCTGTTGCATCCCACACAATTATTAACTCGTTTTCTGAAACCTGCCCTGTGATTTATAGCTCATGGAGGAATAAAAACATGGTTATGGAAAATAAAGAAAACATTCATGTAAACGTTATCACAAGGGCGTCGCAAGGGGGAAAGGGGCTTTGAAATTCAATTTTTTTTTTTAAATTCCTATTGGCCGCCCAGTGGATGACACAGCTCAGACCTCCTGGTCATGGCTACATTCATTTGAAGAATAGTTGAAAATTAAAAACTTCTGTATCTCGAAGTCAAATCGCACTGCAAGCCAAGAAAGTAGACACATTTGAAAACGGGCGCTACCGGCGAGATGCACTGTTGCACCGTGTAGTGTGGGTTGTCCGCTTTCACTTAATCTTCGTTACCCTAAGTTACACTAATTTCGGTCGTTGAATGTTGTTTGTAGTATATTAGATCTTTCAGTTAAACAAACTAATTTCTGATTATTCGAAGAAAACACATGGAGGTGGCGTGCATCATCTAATGAATACAACAGATATATAAGAAAAGCAACTGTCCGAATTGTAAAAAAAAAAAATCCAGCACTTCCCAACTCGTAGCAGAGAACATGGATATAGGTTGGACGTTTTAAAACTTATAACAATGAAGCAAGTATGTTTTATGAATTAACGTCCATTGAATGTCGATATTTCTGTTTTTAGAATTCGTGTGCGATAAGTATCGGAAATAAAACATTAAAAGAGAAATACTGAAGACTGTCGTAATTTTATTCTATGTGCCTTACGAAACTATTAGCGATTCGTTAATAAAAATGATAGTGTCTCATTTCTTGCACCTGTGTCGCTATACTTGTCGCACGACATTTACCACAAAGCATATGCAGTCTTTAAATTTCTCCAGAAACGCTGTCCTTAAAGCTCCCCTGTTATTGAATTATTGTGTGGTGATGGGGGTCTGTCCACCCCACCTCTCCATGTCGGTCGGTCGGTCGGTCGGTCGGTCGGTTAGTGCTGTGTACGGCCCTTCACTACTGACAAGCGAGTAGAACGTCTTTTCGATTGGCTTTCAAATTCTGACGTTTCTGTGGTCGCTTGCTAAGAGGCCAGATGGCGTGGTGGCACACTGGGACCTCGTGTTGTTTCCCTTCTCGTCGTTGAAGGGTTTCCTGTTTTCTGTCGTGAGCGATTATCGTATTTCGAGGAATTTGCTTGAAGAACGGAAAACGTGATGAACGTATTTGAAATTTGTAAGTTGTCAAGCATTGTTATTGTTTTAAATCTAGAATAACGCTTTTGGAGGTACGATAAATGAACTTCGTTTTTGCTTTTTTTTTCAACAGTAGTTTGCTTAGGGCTCTCACTTGTTTCATTCTACGAGAATGTTGTTCCATGTGTCCAGTTCCTTATAGTTCCTATACTTTTGTCCCGAAAGCCTGCCTTTTCTCTTCATTCCTTAAGCAGTATAATACAGTAGGATACAGTACATTACGAGATTCACTGCAGTTTACGGTATCATACGTTTCTTCGAAAATCATTATTCGGTCACGTAGAAACGGTTGACATATAAGAACTCCTCGTCAGTATAGTTACTACATCGACAAGCGTTTCACCCCCGTTTCAATGGCTGAGTGGATACACTGACGGTTTACGAACGTAAAGGACGGACTTTCAAATCTAGCTGGAGTCAACTGTCGTTTTTTTATTTAAACATGTGCAGGTAATATTTTAAAACTTAATTCGCTACAAATTGTGCAGTTCTAGGCTTTCCTAGGTTCCACATTTTTTCAAAAGAGTTAATGTCTGCTCTATGGTTGGCCTGTGGGTTGTACAACGTAGAGGAGTTTCTGATCATCAAAGACTGTACTAGATCTCTTAAAGAAATTCCGGGACGTTGTCGGCAGAATTTTGCCACACTTACGTTTTACTTACTGTACATGGTCTCCTTCGAAATACTCCCGTCCACCATTGATACACCGCTCCCTACATAGATTCCACTTCCGGAAGCTACTTGTCGGATCGCGCGAAGCGCCGTTCACGAATTTTCTTTTAACTTCTCTGTCGTTGCAAATCTTCGTCCTTGCAACGGGGTTTTCAGCTTTAGAAATAAAGGACCGGAAGGGCGTGGTCTGCAGAGTACGGAGGCTGAGGCAGCATCGTCGTATCATTTTGTGTGCAACAGTCAGGCAGTAACGGGGATGAATGTGCGGGTGCGTTATCGTAATACAAGAATCGTGAACTGTCTCAATACACTTCAGGCCGTTTCCTCCTCACATTTTCACGCAGGCGTCGAAACGTCCCGATAGTACCACTGATTAACAGTGTGGCCCTGTGGCACGAATTGGTGACGAACTAATCCTTCAGTGTCAGAGAAAACTAGGAGCATGGCTTTGATATTTGACCTGACGATATTTTTTTTTTATTATTGGAGAATCTTTTCAGATACATTGTGAAGATTGAACCTTGGTCACATCATAACCGTAGACCCACGTCTCATCACCAGTTAAGATACTCTTAAGAAACATCTCGTTCTCATTCGCGCGATTATAAGCTCTTCATACATTGCAAGGTGAAGGTCTTTCTGGCCTTGAATCGTGAACCGTGGGATGAACTTGTTGGAAACACGATGCATTCCTAGGTGCTGTCAGGATTTCTTGACATGACCCAACTGAAATGTTGCATTCTTCTGCAACCTCTCAGGCAATCTGTCTTCGACTGACAAGCACAGTTTCGTCGATGTTCCTGAAGTGAGCGTCGTCGGTAGACGTCAAAGTCCGTCGTGAACGTGTCATATTTATCTTCCGTCCGGCCATTTTTAAACCGTGTGAATCATTCACAGCATCTACTGCGTCTTAAGCACTCATCACCGTAGGCTTCCTGCAACGTTTGGTGTGTCTGTAAAGGTTTTCTCGAGTTTCACCCAAAATGTAGTACAGACGCTTTGCTCCTCTAACTCGGCCATCACGAACTTCGCAAGCTGTGCGACACAGCGTTCTCTTCAGTACAGCACTGAACAATAACTGACATAAAACAATGAAAGTCCTCCTTTTTTAATTTCTTTTTAATAGAGGTGGCGCCCCCTCCACGCCCACACGGGCATGACTACCAACACAATAGGTCTACTGCCATCTCCGCATAAGGGTTAGTTTTCACTACAGTGAGGTGTCGCAGGATGTGGGTACTGCGATGTTTGCGTACGTCTGGTTAAGGTTAACCATTAATACGCGCTCGTCTGGAGACAGATTGGGTTGAAATCGAAGGAAGGGTAGCGGTTTGAAGGGAAGAGGAAAAAAAGTGCCAAGGCAGGAGCCAAGGGAAAAAAAAAAAACCTCTGCGATAGTTAGGTCGGGTGGTAAGAGCAGTAGCGGATGTCTTGCTGCCTGCGATAGGTGGGTGTCATGCATGTCGATACCTTGACGTTGTGCGGTTGTGCTGCGTGGGGACTGGCGCTGGGTGCTGGTGCAGAGTCCGCGTTCAGCGTCAGCAACCTGCAATAGTTAGGTTTATTATCGTTTTCGTGTCCGATAGGTCATATATCGGAAGCACAGTGTAAGGTAATGTTGGCCGTTTGTTTGTGCGTCAGTGGGCGAGCTCGTCAGTGTCCCTGCTGTAACCTGTTGGTCGGCTCTAGTAGCAACTGGTAATTACCAGTCAGTGTTGCTGATATGCAAGGGCTTGCCGACGTTTGTTGCTTGTTTGCATATGTTAGTTTACCATAGGTGGCTATGCCCTAGCTAGCAGTGTCTATGGCCGCTTGTACTTCCACCTATGGTTGTGATCGTAGTTTCCCAGAGTGAGGATGAAAGGATTGTTAGTGTCTCGAGTTCCTGTATAGTCCTGTGGCGTGTTTTTTGACTACTTCCTTGCGGGTATCAAGGCGGTATTCATGATGAAGATCCGCAGTGCGTGTGTAGCGTGGAGCGTTGCTAATGTGTAGCACTTTGTTCTGTATGATCTGCAGGCGGCGCAGTCGTGTAGGAGCTGCATATCCCCAGACGGGAGCTGCATACGTCATCAGAGGTCTAATCAATGCATATGGACCTCGACACCTTCCTATTCAGTGTGCTTTCCCTGTTGAGCATTGGGTACAGCTGTTCGAGCCTCGCGTGCTCTCGGTTGGCAACGTACTCTATGTGGTTCTCCCCCCGACCCCCCCCCCCCCCCCCCCAATGTAAGTTTCCGGTCCAGCCAGACACCTAGGTATCAGACTTTCTCTCGGAAACGTGTTGGGCGTGTATGTAGTGTTATCGGTCTACAGTGTTTGCGCAGTAGTTTCGGTCTGCGTGTGAACAGATCTGCTTCGCACTTGCGACGTTTACTTTAATACGCCATGGCTCCAACCAAGGCTCAGCTGTTCTGAGTGCTGTCTGTATTCGTGAATTGATATTCGACGGTTTCCAATCTTGCACAAGGATGGCGGTGTCATCCGCGTAGATGGCTAACGTCGTGTTTTGCTTACTGGGAAGTCATTAATGTACAGGTTAAACAAGATGGGCCCTAGGATGCTTCCTTGGGGTACTCCAGCTTGGATACCATGTTGTGTTGTTTATCCTGCACGTTAGTGTTGAAACACCTGTTCGTGAGATATGAGTGTGTGAGACGTAAGAGTCCGTCCGGGAAACCAGCTTCGCTTAGTTTGCGTATGAGCCCGTTGTGCCAGAGACAGTCGAAAGCCTTTTCGATGTCCAGGAACACGGCCCCTGTGGCTTTGTTCATGTTGTAGCCGTGTCCTATATGTTAGACTACGCGGGGGAGTTGTGTTGTCGAGTGGCGATTCCTAAAGCCGAATTGCTCCGGTCTTAGGGTGTCATTGGTGATGCAATGCCTAGTGATACGTTTTAATATTACCTTCGCAACAATCTTGCTGAGGGAACACAGCAGACTCATGGGTCTGTAATTTTGTGGGAGGGAGTGGTCTTTCCCTGGCTTCCTGAACATCAGGGCTTTGGCCGCCTTCCAAAAGCCAGGGAAGTGTTAGTGTTTCAGGACGGCATTCGTTAAGTGTGTAAGGTATTCTACGGCTTTATCCGTGAACTCCTGGATGACACGGTTTTGAATGCCATCAGGTCCAGGGGCTTTCCTAGCGTTGGTGTGATAGTCCTGGCAGTTGCGCATTAAATGCAGGCGTGTGCAGAGATGCCAACCCCACTTCGCTGCAACGCACTATTGGCGCGAAATTACGAATGTTCCGGAATTTTTTTGAACAGACGTTGTATTACTGTGTTACCGTGGATAAATACACCATTTATGAGGTCTTAGTGATTAAAAGTCTAGTTTTAATCAAGGCTTGAATCAGGGTTAAGATTCCAAAACTGTAGCTCACTATATTTGTGTATTCCGTTTCGTTTTATAAATGTATAGTCTGTCTGCGAAGGAGAGTGTCTGGTGCGACAGACCCTTACGTGGAGGACCCAGGTCAGATTACTGGTGCTACCAGAGATTTTTCCTCGGTGGGAGGACTGGACGGGGGTGCTCACAGCCTCGTGGTTACATTTGAGACGCTACATGATCGAGAGGCAGCGCCTCTAAGGTCGTAACGTCAACGGCCGGGAGGGGGCGTGTGCTGACCCCATACGTGTCCCGATGATCGAGAATGACACAGCGATCGGTCCCCCCATGCGGGTCTGGGGTAAGAATAGGCCCGAGGTATTCCTGCCTGTCGTAAGAGGCGACTAAAAGGAGTTTCAACTGTTTCGGCCTTCCATGCGATGGTCCCACTTGGGGTTTGACATCCATTTTTCAACATTCTACAGAAGTACGAGCCTTTTGGGGAAGGATGCCTTACGTGGGGTACCACTGGTCCTCAGAGCACTAAGACCTTGGCACTCAGCATTGTACAGGCGTTTTAACCATACCCACTATTCCTCAAATTGGGCCTAAACGCCTGATGGGTTGTACAAGTTACGCCCATAGTGCGTCCCAATCTGCACCTACGATCATGATGGACTTTCCATGGCACCAGAAATCCAGCACGGTAGCCAGCCCGTTGTGGTGGGGTCGTCATGTACCCTCTAAGTTGTAGCCCCCTGACAACACAGGGATCGTACTGCCGATACCTGAGCTGCACCCTCCTCACGTCAGCCAAGAAGTAGATGCCCATCTCCTTGGGGCATCAGGACTCCCGGCAACAGTCATCCTGCCAGGTGGCCCTTGCTGAGGCTGGGTGGCGCCCGTGGGGAGAGCCCCTGGTCGGAGTGGGTGGTATCGGGGCGGACGTATCGCAGATGAAACGTAAACACATATCGGGTCGCTCTGCAGCCGAGTCCATCAAAAGGAAAGGTACTGTTTCTAGTTCTGGTTCTCCTACCCTTTCCCCCTTGGCCACTCCCTGGGAGGAGGGACAGGCCCGCCGGCTTGGGGCAAAGTACTTCCCCCGCTATTTCGTCTGTTCTCGAACCGATGGGGGGACGTTCGCCACCTCCAAGCCCATGTTCTTTGTTCAGCACATTGAGGACATCTTCGGGGAAATCGAGGCTCTCAGTAAGATGCGTTCGGGGTCCGTTCTTATAAAGACCACCTCCGCCACACAGTCGGAGGCGCTCCAGGCGTGCGACCGCCTAGGGGACATCCCAGTGTCCATTGTCCCGCATCTGGCACTGAATAGGACGCAGGGGGTTATTTTTCATCGGGACCTCCTGCTGCAATCTGATGACCTCAGGGCCAACCTGGAGCGCCGAGGCGTGCATTTCGTCCGGCGAGTCCAGCGCGGCCCCGAAGACCGTCGCATAGACACTGGGGCCTTTATCCTCGCCTTCGAGGGGACGTTCTCCCGGAGAAGGTAAAGGTGATGTGCTACCGGTGCGATGTGCGACCTTACGTCCCGCCTCCTATGCGCTGTTTTAGGTGTTTGCGCTTTGGGCACATGTTGTCACGGTGTGAGGCTGAGCCCCTTTGTGGCGATTGTGGACATCCTCTTCGTGAGGAACATACATGCACCCCACCACCTCGGTGCGTTTAAATGTCCTGGCATCCACTCGCCTAGATCCTTGGACTGCCCCGCATATCAGAAGGAGAAGAAGATACAAGAACTCATACTTTGGATCGGCTCACTTATTCTGAGGCCAGGAAGAAGTATGACCACCTCCATCCCGTGCCGTTGACCACTTCGTTTGCCTCAGTTCTGTCCACTCCTTCCGCAGTATCCTCACCCCTATCCTGTCCCCCTCTGCCTCCTCCCCCCATCCGGGGTCTCTCCCTCCGCCTTCCAATTCCTCCTCCCCCATGGCCCCCGCCCCCTCTGCCCCATTGGCCACCCTTCCTCCTCCTCCTCCTCCTCCTCCTCCTCCTCCTCCTCCTCCTCCTCCTCCTCCTCCTCCTCCTCCTCCTCCCCCCCCCCCCGCCTGAGAAGCGATCCTCTTCTCAGGCGTCCATCGGGGTAATGTTCCGGGCCCCAGGTTCCGAGGTCCGGCGTTCCAAAACGGACCCCGCGCCTAAGGACCTTCTTCGGATCCAGCCCACCATCCCTGTGCCTCCTCAGACTTGCAAGAAGGCCTCCAAAAAGAAGTCTCTATCCCCCTCTCCAGCCCGGCGCGTTTCGTCTGACGCTCCATCTGTGAGTCGCTGCTCCCGGCCGTTCCCAGTTTCGCCGGAACGCTCTGCTGCCAGGCGCTCAGCTGGCCTCTCGTCGGCAAATGATGCTGCCCCTCCTACACAACCAGGGACAGCGGCCGCAGCTGGCGACTACTTGATGGAACAGAATCCGCCTCCCGCCGGTTGTAGCGTTGTTCCCTCGAAACCTGGCCTTCCACGGCCGTCGAAGTGACCAGCTCTTCCCCCGTCTCGTTCCCCATCTTTTTTGACTAGCGATGGCCTTGTTAGATTGGAACATACGAGGTATTCGATCTAATCGGGAGGAATTAAAACTACTCCTCCGCCTGCACTGTCCGCTCGTCCTTGGTCTCCAGGAGACCAAGTTGCGCCCGACTGACCGTATTGCCTTTACACACTATACCTCGGAGCGGTATGACGTCACCCCTGTGGACGTTATCCCAGCTCATAGTGGGGTCATGTTGCTCGTTCGGGACGATGTCTATTACCATCCCATCCCATTGACCACCCCACTCCAAGCAATAGCTGTCCGTATTACTCTTCCTGCCTTTACTTTTTCAGTTTGTACCATCTACACTCCGTCATCCGCAGTTAGTCGGGCTGACATGATGCACCTGATCGTTCAGCTTCCTCCGCCGTTTTTATTGTTTGGCGACTTCAATGCCCATCATCCCCTTTGGGGCTCTCCTGCATCCTGTCAAAGAGGCTCCCTCTTGGCGGATGCCTTCAACCATCTCAATCTTGTCTGCCTCAATACTGGCGCCACGCCTTTCCTCTCGGACTCTACTCATACCTACTCCCACTTGGACCTCTCGATCTGTTCTACCACTCTTGCCCGTCGGTTCGAGTGGTATGTCCTTCCTGACACCTATTCGAGCGACCACTTCCCCTGTGTCGTTCGTCTCCTGCACCCCATCCCCACGTCCTTCGAGCTGGAACATACCGAAAGCTGACTGGGGACTTTACTCCTCCCTGGCGATCTTCCCAGACCACGATTTTCTCAGTTGTGACAGTCAGGTCGAATACCTCACGGCTGTTATCATCAATGTTGCCGAACGTTCCATTCCTCGTACTACCTCTTCTTCACGTCGCGTTTCCGTCCCCTGGTGGAACGAGGCTTGTAGAGACGCTATCCGTGCTCAACGACGTGCTTTACGCACCTTTCGCCGCCATCCTACGTTGGCGATTTGTATTGGATACAAACGACTCCGAGCGCAATGCCGTAGAGTCATCAAAGACAGCAAAAAAGCTTGTTGGGCCTCTTTCACCAGCTCCTTTAACAGTTTTACTCCCCCTTCTGTCGTTTGGGTTGGCCTGCGCCGGCTGTCGGGCATTAAGGCTCACTCCTCGGTACCTGGCCTGACCTCAGCTAATGATGTCCTTGTTGATCCTGTGGCTGTCTTCAACGCCTTTGGCCACTTTTTCGCGGAGGTTTCATGCTCCGCCCATTACCACCCTGCCTTCCTTCCCAGGAAAGAGGCACAAGAGGCTCGTCGACCTTCTTTCCACTCGCTGAATCTGGAAACTTATAATGCCCCCTTTACTATGCGGGAACTCGAACGTGCGCTTGCACTGTCCCGGTCCCCTGCTCTGGGGCCAGATGCCATTCACGTTCAGATGCTGGCACACCTTTCTCCGGTGGGCCAAAGCTTCCTTCTTCGTACCTACAATCGCGTCTGGACCAAAGGTCAGGGCCGCATGCGTTGGCGTGACGCCGTCGTTGTTCCTATACCCACACCTGGGAAGGATAGACACCTTCCTTCTAGTTACCGCCCCGTTTCTCTTACAAGCTGTGTCTGTAATATGATGGAGCACATGGTTCATGCTCGGTTAGTTTGGATCCTTGACTCTCGACAGCTACTTACCAATGTCCAATGCGGCTTTCGTCGCCGCCGCTCCGCTGTTGACCACCTTGTGACCTTGTCGTCATTCATCATGAACAACTTTTTGCGAAGGCGCCAAACGGTAGCCGTGTTCTTCGATTTGGAGAACGTTTATGATACCTGTTGGAGAGGAGGTATCCTCCGCAGTATGCACAGGTGGGGCCTACGCGGTCGCCTGCCCCTTTTTATTGATTCGTTTTTAACGAATCAAAAGTTTAGGGTACGTGTGGGTTCCGTATTGTCTGACGTCTTCCTCCAGGAGAACGGAGTGCCTCAGGGCTCCATCTTGAGCATAGCCCTTTTTGCCATCGCGATCAATCCAATTATGGATTGCATTCCACCTAATGTCTCAGGCTCTCTCATTGTCGATGACTTCGCGATCTACTGCAGTGCCCAGAGAACATGCCTCCTGGAGCGCTGCCTTCAGCGTTGTCTAGACTGCCTATACTAGTGGAGCGTGGCAAATGGCTTCCGGTTCTCTGAAGAGAAGACGGTTTGTATCAACTTTTGGCGATATAAAGCGTTCCTTCCGCCATCCTTACATCTTGGTCCCGTTGTTCTCCCATTCGTGGAAACAACTAAGTTTCTAGGGCTCACGTTGGACAGGAAACTGTCTCCACATGTCTCTTATTTGGCGACCCGTTGTACACGTTCCCTTAATGTCCTCAGAGATCTTAGTGGTTCATCTTGGGCAGCGGATCGCACTGTCCTGCTTCGCTTGTATCGGTCCATAGTCCGATCGAAGCTGGATTATGGGAGCTTCGTCTACTCGTCTGCTCGGCCATCCCTCTTACGCAGTCTCAACTCCATCCACCATCGGGGGTTACATCTTGCGACCGGAGCCTTCTACACCACTCCCGTCGAGAGTTTTTATGCTTAAGCTGCCGAATTACCATTGACCTACCGGCGCGACGTACTGCTGTGTCGGTATGCCTGCCGGCTGTTGTCTATGCCTGACCACCCCTCCTACCAGTCCTTCTTCACCGATTCTCTCGAGCGTCAGTACGGGTTGTATGTGTCTGCCCTGCTGCCCCCGGAGTCCGCTTCTGTCGCCTGCTTCGACAATTGGATTTTGCCCTCCCTACCACCTTCAGAGAGGGTGAGAGCCCGACACCACCTTGGCTCCAGGCTCCGGTTCATATTTATCTCGACCTCAGCTCACTCCCGAAGGAGGGTACTCGGGCTGCAGTGTATTGCGCACGGTTTGTCGAACTTCGTGCGCGACTTGCCAGTCACACCTTTATTTACACTGATGGCTCCAAAACTGACGATGGTGTCAGCTGTGCCTTTGTCGTCTGTCAGCTTTCTGTGGGTTCCCGGCCATGTAGGAGTGCCTGGGAATGAGGCTGCGGATGCTGCAGCTAAGGCTGCAGTCCTCCTGCCTCGGCCAGCCTCCCATTGTGTCCCGTCATCTGACATTCGTGGGGTTGTCTGTAAGAGGCTTGTGTCGTTGTGGTGGGATGCTTGGTCATCCCTCCAAGGAAACAAGCTCCGGGCAGTAAAACTGCTCCCAACTGCTTGGACAACCTCCTCCCGACCATCTCGGCGAGAAGAGGTCCTTCTAACCAGGTTGCGGATTGGGCATTGCCGGTTTAGCCACCGCTACAAGCTCTCCGGTGACCCAGCCCCGCAGTGCCCTTGTGGTCAAGCATTAACATTGCGCCATGTTTTATTGTCGTGTCCCCGCTTTAGTCAATCTCGTGTTGTCCTGTCCCTGCCATCTACTTTACCGGATATTTTAAATGATGATGCTCGGGCAGCTGCTCGTGTTCTGCGTTTTATGACTTTGACTCGCTTGTCCAAATACATCTAACCTTTTTACTTATTTTCTCTGCATCTTTGTCAGGTCTTTCTGGTGTCCCCCCCTCCCCTTGAGTTTTACTAGATTCCATGTGCTCTAACAACAGTGACTGGGCGCTAATGACCTCAGTAGTTGAGCGCCCTTAAACCCCAACCGAAAAAAAAAACAGCGATCGGTCGACTATCCGAGTTGCCTGTTTAAACCAAGTTTTTGATCACTTAAGGAAACAGAAGAATTTCAATCAAATGAAAGATACGTAAGTAAAATCTGAGACTGAACTAAGGAACCTTGCTTGTTATGATATACTGAAGGAATTATGACTTTGTTTCAGATAAGTAGTAAATTTAAATGCGAGATTTTAGTAGGAAAGAGAGAGCTATTTTAAAAAGAGGTTTGAACCAGTTTAACTTTATACGTTACTCATCCCAACGTTAAAATTTTCTGCTCTGCGTTAGTGAACCTCGTTTCAGAAGAATGAGTTGAGCTGCGGAAAGAGGCACTACATTATATTAAAATTTTAATTCGTTGGCTGCTACAAAGTAATCCCATTGCCAAATAAAGAAACATTTAACTATGTATTTGGGAAACTCTCTTTTGCATACCAAAGTCACCCGAAAACAAACCATGCACAAAGAATTAATAAATAAATGTGCTTTCAAATTAAAAGAAAAACATGAGCCTTTAAGAGGTCCTATTTAACAAATTGGACCTCCCTTTTGGACAAAATCCTGGCTACGTCCTTCGCTCTAAAACATGTACACTGGTGGTGGTACGCTGTTGGAAGTGGGTCATACTTCAGGATTAAATGTCTTGTTACCATGTTACAGCCCCCCACCCTCATGAACCGTGGACCCTGAAGTTGATGGGGAGGCTTGCGTGCCTCAGTGATACCGACAGCTGTACTGTAGGTGCAACTACAAAGAAGGGGTATCTGTGGACAGGCCAGAGAAACGTGTGAAACTTGTGGTTACTGAATAGGAGCAGTAGCCTTTACAGTAGTTGCAGGGGCAGGTCTACATGATAGTCTGAACTGGCCTTGCAGCATCCGTCAAAATAGCATTGCTGTGCTGGTACTTTGAACAGCTGAAAAGAAGGGGTAGCTAGAGCCATAATTTTCCCCAAGGGCATGCAGCTTTACTGTATGGTTAAATGATGATGGCGTTCTCGTGGGTAAAATATCCGAGAGATAAAATAGTGCCCCATTTGGATCTCCAGGTGGGGACTAGACAGGAGGATGTCGTTAACAGGAGAAAGAAAACTGGCGTGACTCTGAAGTCACAGTTTGCAATCTTTATCTCCCTCCTGACAGGACTCTTAGACCTGCTGCCTTAACTGCCCTTCTTCAGCAAGTTCCTCCTCCCTTCCTCCTGGGCCAGCCGGTGTGGCCGAGCGGTTCTAGGCGCTTGTCTGGAACCACATGACCGCTATGGTCGCAGGTTCGAATCCTGCCTCGGGCATGGATGTGTGTGATGTCCTTAGGTTAGTTAGGTTTACATAGTTCTAAGTTCTAGGGGACTGAAGACCTCAGATGTTAAGTCCCATAGTGCTCAGAGCCATTTGAACCATCCCACCTCCGTGGGGATGTTAATGTTCATCATCCCTTGTGGGCAGTGCAGTTCCATCCAGTCGGGGTCTCCTCATAGACCACGACTTGTGCCTTCTTAATGATGGCTCCCCTACCCATTTCAATGCCAGTCATGGTACCTTTTCTGCCATTAATCTTTCTTTCTCTTCCCTTCATTACACGGGTCGTCACACGATGACCTTTCCGAAAGTGACCACTTCACGTTGATTCTCTCGCTCCCCTCCCGCTCCCCAATGGACAGGTTACCTCGTTGGTCTTTACAACGCGCCGATTGGCCTCTACAGGGTGGTCCATTGATAGTGACTGGGCCAAATATCTCACGAAATAAGCATCGAACGAAACTCGTCTAGCTTGAAGGGGGAAGCCAGATGGCGCTATTTTTGGCCTGCTAGATGGCACTGCCATAGGTCAAACGGATAACTGCGTTTTTTAAAAATAGGAACCCCCATTTTTATTATATATTCGTGTAGTACGTAAAGAAATATGAATGTTTCAGTTGGACCACTTTTTTCGCTTTGTGATAGACGGCGCTCTATCAGTCACAAACGTATAAGTACGTGGTGTCACGTAACATTCCGCCAGTGCGGGCGGTATTTGCTTCTTGATAGATTACCCGTGTTAAAATGGACCGTTTACCAATTGCGGTATAGTGTTGCTGTATGGCTATTGTGATCAAAATACCCAACGGGCGTGTGCTATGTATGCTGCTCGGTATCCTGGACGACGACATCAAAGTGTCCGGACCGTTCGCCGGATAGTTAAGTTATTTAAGGAAACAGGAAGTGTTCAGCCACATTTGAAACGTCAACCACGACCTGCAACAAATGATGAAGCCCAAGTAAGTGTTTTAGCTGCTGTCGCGGCTAATCCGCACATCAGTAGCAAACAAATTGCGCGAGGATGGGGAATCTCAAAAGCGTCTGTGTCGAGAATGCTGCATCAACATGGATTGCACCCGTACCATATTTCTATGCACCAGGAATTGCATGGCGACGACTTTGAACGCCGTGGACAGTTCTGCCAGTGGGCACAAAAGAAATTACAGGACGATGACAGATTTTTTGCACGCGTTCTATTTAGCGACGAAGCGTCATTCACCAACAGCGGTAACGTAAACCGGCATAATATGCACTATTGGGCAACGGAAAATCCACGATGGCAGTGACAAGTGGAACATCAGCGACCTTGGCAGGTTAATGTATGGCTCGGCATTATGGGTGGAAGGATAATTGGCCCCCATTTTATCGATGGCAATCTAAACGGTGCAACGTATGCTGATTTCCTACGTAATGTTCTACCGATGTTACTACAAGATGTTCCACTGCACGACAGAATGGCGATGTACTTCCAATATGATGGATGTCCGGCACATAGATCGCCTGCGGTTGAAGCGGTATTGAATAACGTATATCATTGTAGGTGGATTGGTCGTCGAAGCATCATACCATGGCCCGCACGTTCACCGGATCTTAGTCCCCGGATTTCTTTCTGTGGGGAAAAGTTCCACCAACAACGCCTGACAACATGCGTCAGCCCGTTGTCAATGTATGTGCGAACATTACGGAAGGCGAACTACTCGCTATTGAGAGGAATGTCGTTACACGTACTGCCAAATGCATTGAGATTGACTGACATCATTTTGAGCATTTATTGCATTAATGTGGTATTTACAGATAATCACGCTGTAACAGCATGCGTTCTCAGAAATGATACGTTCACAAACGTACACGTATCACATAGGAACAATCGAAATAAAATGTTCAAACTTACCGACATTCTGTATTTTAATTTAAAAAACGTACCTGTTACCAACTGTTCGTCTAAAATTGTGAGCCATGTGTTTGTGACAATTACAGCGCCATCTATCACAAAACGAAAAGAAGTGGTCGAACTAAAACATGTTTCTTTACATACTACACGAATATGTAATAAAAAATGGGGTTTCCTATCAAAAAGAAACGCAGTTGATATCCGTTTGACCTATGGCAGCGCCATCTAGCCTGCCAACCATAGCGCCATCTGGTTTCCCCCTTCAAGTTAGACAAGTTTCGTTCTTTGTAGTTTCTTAGTTTGACGCTCATTTTGTGAGATATTTGGCCCGGCTACGATCAATGGACCACCCTGTATATACTGCACAGGTCGTTTTTTCTCCCTGTTTGTCGGGTTTATTGATGACGTCCTACATGACCTATCAGATGCGATTGTTCGTGCTGCCAGCCTTGCTGTCCCACGTTTGTCTGGACCATTCAGCAGCCAGTAAGTCCCATGGTGGAGTACGGCTATTGACATTGCCATCCGTGATCGCCGTCGAGCTTTGCAACACATTAAGTGGCACCAATCCGCTTCCAATCTTAATACCTTTAAACGCATTCTCGCCAAAGCCCATTACTTAATCAAATGGAGCAAACGGTATGTTTGAAATGCTTTGTTTCTTGCCTCTGTTCTACTATCCCTATGTCACAGGTATGAGCTACACTTCGCGCTCTCCAAGGTTGCCATCAGCAGTCTATCCTCCCGGGACTTGCCCTCCCAGATGGCCTTTGCACAGACCCACTGATTTTCGTGGAACATCTTGCGAACCATTTTGCATCGGCATGAACCTGCTACCCAGCTGCTTTCCTTCACCAGAAACAGTGGACTGAAGGTTCAGCCTTACGTTCTACCCTTTGTCTGTCAGTCAATGAGCCTTTTACTGAATGGGAACTACTCTCTGCACTTTGTTTTTCTCATGATAAGGCCCCTGGCCCAGACAATTCATAACCAATGGCTTAAACATCTGAGTGCTTAACCATATTTGGCTCCAGGGTGACTTCCCTGCTCAATGGAGGGAGAGCATCGCGGTTCCCATCCCTAAGCGTGGTAAGGACGCCCTGTTTATCGAAAGCTATCGGCAAATTAGTCTGATTAAGTTATTTGAACAGATGGTAGCCCGTTGGCTAAATTGGACAATAAGCTCACTTGGATGCCTCATATCAGATAGGATGTTTCCGTAAACTCAATGTCCTTCGCTTCCTTGCCCTCAACTCTTCGGATGAGGATCGTTCCACTCTTCTCCGCCTTTATCAGGCTCTAGTGCTGTCTTATTTGGACTATGATTGTCAAGTTTATGGTTTGGCTGCTCCTTCCACACTACACTTCCTGGAAGTGGTCCACCATCATGGTATCCATTTGGTCACTGGTGCCTTCCCTACTACCCTGTTGATAGTCTCCTGGTTGAAGCTTTAATCCCTCCCTCCCCCCCCCCCCCTTTTCTGTTCAGCGGTCCCAGCTTCTGGTTGCTTATGCAATCGCTGTCTGTTCTTCTCCCACTCATCCTTCCTATTCTATCTTGTTCCCAGACCAAGGACGTCACCCACCTATTTCCCACCGTAGGGTGGGTTTACTGGTTGGCTCCACCTTGAATCTCTTCGCCATGATTTACAGCTTCCTTCTTTGTCCTGTCTCGCAAGTTCCCTCCTGAACAACCCCGCTTGGTTAGTTCCTTGGCCCCGGATTCGGACGGATCTCTGCTGAGGTCCGAAAGATGCCGTTCCCCGATCGTGTTCCGTTGCTTTTTCCGCCGAATTTTATGGGAGTTCCGGGATGCAGTTTTTTTTACACCGATGGCTCTGTCTGCTGGTCGTGTGGGATATTCCTTCACGTCCTCTGTTGGCATGGAAAATCATCTGCCAACTGCATGTGGGGTGTTTACTGCAGAAGTGATGACAACTTCCCACGCCCTTACCTTTATTAAACAGACCCGACTCAACCATGTTTTGTTATGTACAGACTCAATGAGTCACCTTCAGGCTGTTGATCAGTATTTTTCCCGCCATCCCTTGGTCTTGGCCAACCATGACTGTCTCGCCGATCTTCACCATGCTGCTTGTTCCACTGACTTCCTTCGGGTCCCTGGCCATGTGGGTATCCCAGGTAAAGAGCTTGCTGATCGTTTGGCTGGGAGAGCAGTCACTTACCCCCTTCCCTGTAACCCCTCCGGCGGCGGGTTTACGGCTTCATATCAAATCCCACTTTTGTACAATCATGTGCCAACTCTTGGGACACTACCTCCCTGTCTGACAAACTTAGTGCGATTAGGGTGACACCTGTCCTGTGGTGTTTTCTTTCCCCCTTTCCCAAAAGGACTTGACCACCCTGTGTCGTCTCCACACCAGCTATACAAGGTTGATCCATGGTTTTCTTTTGCATAATGAGCCACCCCCACTTTGCAGCTCTGGGGCCTTCCAGTCGGTAGCCCACATTTCGGTGGAATGTCCCCCTTCTTTTGGCTCTCTGTACCAAGTATGGGCGTCCTCTCACTTTACCTTGAATACTGGCAGACGATTACCAGATGGTTGAACTGGCTCAGTTTCCTCCGTGAAAGTGGTTTTTGTATTGAGTTCTAAGGTTTTTAATCTCCCTTTGTAGTAGGGGTAAGGTGGTGAGGGTTGGGATGTCTCCCACTGTAAGCTGTGTTAGGAGATTCCTGACTCTCCTCCCTGGCCAAGATCCTCTTTTCTCTCCCTCTTGCTTTGTTTTTATCGCTTTTTAGATTTGGTTAGTCTCCTTTTACAATACCCACTTTTACATTGTAGCGGTTCAACGCCTTTGAATGTGAGGCGGTCTTGTCTGTACTGCATCACAGGTGGAATATTTCCTGCCTCTAGTCTTGCTGACTTTTTTCACCATTGACAAAACTACTGCACTTTTACGTTTTTTTAGATTTTTACCTTTTATCGTTATGACTTGTCAGAAATGCAAATCCACCCGAATGGACCACTTCGGAAACAAGGGACTGATGACCATGTTGTTTGGTCCCTTCAATCCCAATTAACCAAACAACCAACATATGCCAACTAGATCTGCAGATGAGGATGAGATTGAAGAAATGTGTGATATGATAAAAAAATTATTCAAGTGGTTCAGGGAGACGAAAACTGAATAGTCATGGGGGACTGGAATTAGACAGTAGGAGATGGAAGAGAAGGAATAGTAGTAGGTGATTATGGACTGGGGTAAGGAATGAAAGAGGAAGTCGCCTGATAGAACTTTGCACAGAACGTAACTTAAACATTAACACTTGGTTTAAGAATCATGAAAGAAGGTTGTACACATGGAAGATAACTGGAGACACCAGAAGGTTTTAGATTGATTATATAATAGTAAGACAGATTTGGGAACCATGTTTCAAATTGTAATAAGTTTCCAGGGGCAGATGTGGACTCTTACCGCAACTTGACTATGAACTGTAGGCTAAAACTGAAGAAATTGTAGAAACGTAGATATTTAAGGTGATGGGACGTGGCTAAACTGAAAGAACTAGAGGTTGCAGAGTGTTTCAGAGGTAGCATTAGGGAACGATTGACAAGAACAGAGGAAAGCAATACGGCAGGAGAAGAAGAATGGATAGCTTTGAGAGGTGAAATAGTGAAGGCAGAAGAGGACCAAGCAAGTAAAACGATGGGGGCTAGTAGGAACTCTTGGGTAACACGAGAGACATTGAATTTAAATGATGAAAGGAGAAAATACAAAAATTCAGTATATGAAGCAGGTAAAAGGCATACCAACGTCTCCAAAATGAGATCGACAGAAGTGCAAAACGGCTAAATTGAAATGGCTAGAGGACAAATGTAAGAATGTAGAAGCGTATATCATTAGGGGGTAAGGTGTTGCCTACAGAAGCATTAGAGAGACTTTTGGAGAAATGAGAAAGACCTGAATAAATAGGAAGTTCTAAGCAAAGGAGGGAAAGCCGGGAGGTGGAAAGAGTGTATAGAGGGTCTATACAAGGGTGATGTACCTGACGGTAATGTTATGGAAACGGAAGAGGTCATAGATTAAGATAAGATGGAGGATGTGATACTGCGCGAAGAATTAGACAGCACTAAAAGACCTAAGTAGAAACAATGCCCCTGGAGTAGACAACATTCCGTTGGAACTACTGATAGCCTTTGGAGTTCTAGCAATGGCCAGGCTCCTCCATCTGGTGGACAAGATGTAAGAGACAAGCGAAATACCCTCAGACTTACAGAACAATATAAAAATTCCATTCCCAAAGAAAGCAAGTGCTGACAGGTGTGAGAATTACCGAACCATTAGTTCAATAAGTCACTGTTCCAAAATACTAACACGGATTCTTTAAAGACGAATGGAGGCTTAGAGAAAGCTTTTGACAATGTTGACCGGAACACTATTTCAAATTCTGAAGGTGGCAGCAGTAAAATACCTTTAACTTCTTTAAATTCAAAACTCACAGCTCGAGGGGTGTGCTTCTGTACATTCCGTGCAGTTCTAAAGTTTGTGTTGTTGAAGAGTATCTTCTTTCGTGATGACAATTCGCAAAACTAGCGCTGGAAGCATCTACAGCAGTAAACACGTACCACATTATCACGTGTTAAACAGCTCAATAGTTCGTTTTGTTTGTCATTGGATTGTACTGCAACTTGACAAGGCGTAATTATAACACGTGGTAATAGTTTAACGGGTCAAAACTTCGTACTGTACAAAGTCTTGCTGTTAATTTCTTCTTTTAACAGACAGTTCAGTGATTTTTGCACTACCCTATACTATGATAGCTAATAACGAGAGGATGTTACGCTTTCTGTCTGGACCTCTGCGAAGCGTGTGGTATTGTTGATTTGCCATATATTATTTAGTTCTCTTTAAGAATTGATATTCGAAGCCATATTGTTTCCCTGCTTGTCTCTTTTTACGTCACAACTGTAACTGCTCGCATCACTGGTTTGGTCACCACGTTGGTGCGGGCGTGGAGGGGCCCCATCTCTCTTTTTACTGCCGGTTAGTAGGAACAAGTGGCAAGCTGGTGCTGTCAAAATGCGCCGGTGAAGCTGTTGCCCCTATTCATCGATGTTCGCGTAGTGCGCAGCATAAAACATCCTTATCGTATTTTAGTGTACTGGAGTCAGCTTGGCTTCCCGTCCATGTGAAACGAAAGCCAACGATATTTCAGCAAACGCAGAATAATACATGGTGTAATGTTATCAGGTCTATTTTTATGATTAACACAGTAGACCTGCGCAAACAAAGGTCGCGAAGCGGAAATGTAATGTACTCCAGTTGGCTGGCGGACGGTCGACAAAATTCACGCCAGAACACACTTACTGTAATCTTTTTGTTGATTTCCGCTTGTAAGTCTGGTTTGCATATCTTGAAATATTTTGGTTTCCTGTTCTGTTTTTAGGCCATCTACTGTAATTTCGAGTTCTTAAGTCTTCAATAATTTTTGTGATTCATTTCATGTTGATGGTAGTATTCTACATTTCTTCTATTAATATTCTCACTAATTACATTTTCTGGTGCTCTCATCAGAATTTTTGTTCTCGATCGTGGCCATTACTAGTTCTGTTTCTTGTATTTTGTTCCAATTGAAGCTTTTTTCAAGTGCCTGCTTACTTGTTATCGTATGTTTATGCATGTCATAATTATTCTTCTTTCTATCTGTAGTATTTTATCAATTTTTGTTGTATTAGGCCTACTAGTTTCGAATATGGTTTCAGCTGCGTATGTTATTTCTGGTTGAGGAATTGCTTAATGTAGTTTCAATTTTGCAATTACAAATAGGCGTTCTTTACTGGACCGGTATGTTTTAGGTAATGTGATTCACTTTTTTCAGATTTTCGTTCTAGTTTGCGTTGTTGGTTTCTCATTTCGATTATGCGTTATTTCACCTAGACATTTAAATCAATTAACAATTTTGATTTCCTGTTATATTGTAATTTTGTTTGCAATTGATGGACCAGTTAGCATAATCTGTTTCTTCAAATGATATTCTAAGCCCAGTTTTCTGTTGTTTCATGTAGTGATTTAACATGTCTGGTTTTTTTAACATAGTTGACAAGGGGAGAGAGGGCATCAGCGAATCTCAAGCAGTTTACTTACCGTTTCTCGCGGTTCTTTTTCTTATGCTGAGTTATCCTTGTATCATTCGCTCATTATATATTCCAGTGAACAGTTGAACAGTAGTGGTCATCTTGCCTTAAGCCTGTTCGAATGGGAATAGTTCAGAAATTATTCTACTAAACGTTTTTCAATTTTGTGTTGGAGTAACGTCTTCTACTTTAATTACTGCCACCAAGTGATGGCTTTTGCAATCGTCATCCGTTCTTTCAGTTATAAATTAATATAAATAATACTGAAATGTGGTAGTGGTACATAATATATTCATCATAATATTCATAATATATTAAATGTTGAGAAAGAGATCCTTTAGGTTAGAATTCACTGTATTGATATAAACATTTATTTACAAGGAAAGCTGGCTGCACGTGGAAGAGGTTTGCTTCATAATGTTTCAAACTGAGGTAGCTTGTTAAACCATATCTGCCCATTACCGTAGGGTTACTTTTAATTTTGTCGTCTGCATGAAGTAGTTATCATTACTCCTGGTGTTGTCATTGCGCATCACTGCACTTATTTATTTACATTTTTTGCGTGTAGACCATCAAGCTGACGTCTTTCGTAAACGTCATACATAGGTTGAGCATATTAATATAGATAGCACTTACATATAGTAATGGTATCTGCATTTGTCCCAGTATTCTAATTACATTACGTCTGACAAGTAGATTAGAATTCACTGAGTGAATATGAACATTTATTTAATAAGGTTTTAAACTTCCGTAGGAACAGCTATGGTTCACAAGTTTTCAAAGCTTGTGGCAGCTTGTTGAACCACATTTGCCCATTAATATGAGGACTATTGTCAGATATTTTTAATTTTGTCCTCTGCCTGAAGTACTGAGCTTAAATCTAGTATCATAAAATATGCGTATCACTGCACTTAAGTTAGTTTTTACAATCCAGAAATAGATAAGTTTATACAAATACAAGGAATATACAGTGAGATATTTATGTTGGACAAGGGTTTCATGACAGGACTCTCTGGACTTAAGTCCATGCATTAACCTAATGGCTCTTTCTATAACACTAACATTCTGTTCAGGTGTGGGTCTGCCACACAACCCAATAATTCAGTACCATAATTAAGAAATGGATAAAATGTTCCATAGTACCTAATTTTTAGTGTTTGGATGGGCACTATTTTTGCCAACTGGTTCGTTAGATACAGGCTACTGCTGGTTTTCCCACACACAGAAGTAATGTGGTTTGCCCAGCGGAGATTTTCGTCGAGGTGAACACAGATTTAATGTTACCTATTTCCGCTGATGAAATACGACAAATATTGTTTATTTCAACCTTATGAGAACCAGTTACTTTAAATGTTAGTAGCAGAGATTTTTTGAGGTTGGTGTTTAGGCCCTGATGTAGAAAATAGGCGGTTACTTCCATCACACGCTTAGTTGAAACTGTGTAATGTATCGAAGACTTGAAACTTCCTGGCAGATTAAAACTGTGTGCCCGACAGAGACTCTAACTCCGGACTTTTGCCTTTCACGGGCAAGTGCCCTACCATCTGACCTACCGAAGCACTACTCACGGCTGGTAATCACAGCTTTACTTCCCCCCCCCCCCCCCCCCCCCTGCGGGTCCGGGGTAAGAATAGGCCCGAGGTATTCCTGCCAGTCGTAAGAGGCGACTAAGAGGAGTTTCAACCGTTTCGGCCTTCCATGTGATGGTCCCCCTTGGGGTTTGACCTCCATTTTTCAAAATTCTACAGAAATACGAGCCTTTTGGGGAAGGAAGCCTTACGTGGTGTATCACTGGTCCTCAGTGCACTAAGACCTTGGCACTCAGCATTGTAATGGCGTTGTAACCACACCCACTATTCCTCAAATTTGGCCTAAACGCCTGATGGGTTGCACAAGTTACGCCCATAGTGCGTCCCCATCTGCACTTACGATCATGATGGACTCCCCATGGCACCCGAAATCCAGCACGGTAGCCAGCCCATTGTGGTGGGGTCGTCATGTACCCTCTAGGTTATAGTCCCCTGACAACACAGGGATCATATTGCCGATACCTGAACTGCACCCTCCCCACGTCAGCCAAGGAGTAGATGCCCATCTCGTTGGGGCATCAGGACTCCCGGCAACGGTCATCCTGCCAGGTGGCCCTTGCTGAGGCTGGGTGGCGCCCGTGGGGAGAGCCCCTGGTCGGAGTGGGTGGTATCGGGGCGGACGTATCGCAGATGAAACGTAAACACATATCGGGTCGCTCTGCAGCCGAGTCCATCAAAAGGAAAGGTACTGTTTCTAGTTCTGGTTCTCCTACCCTTTCCCCCTTGGCCACTCCCTGGGAGGAGGGACAGGCCCGCCGGCTTGGGGCGAAGTACTTCCCCCGCTATTTCGTCTGTTCTCGAACCGATGGGGGGACGTTCGCCACCTCCAAGCCCATGTTCTTTGTCCAGCACATCGAGGACATCTTCGCGGAAATCGAGGCTCTCAGTAAAATGCGTTCGGGGTCCGTTCTTATAAAGACCACCTCCGCCACACAGTTGGCAGTGCTCCAGGCGTGCGACAGACTAGGGGACATCCCAATGTCCATTGTCCTGCATCTGCACTGAATAGGACGCATGGGGTTATTTTCATCGGGACCTCCTGCTGCAATCTGATGAGGAGCTCAGGGCCAACATGGCACGCCGAGGCGTGCATTTCGTCCGGCGAGTCCAGCGCGGCCCCAAAGACCGTCGCATCGACACCGGGGCCTTTATCCTCGCCTTCGAGGGGACGTTTTCCCGGAGAAGGTAAAGGTGATGGGCTACCGGTGCGACGTGCGACCTTACGTCCCACCTCCTATGTGGTGCTTTCGGTGTTTGCGCTTTGGGCACATGTCGTCACGGTGTGAGGCTGAGCCCCTTTGTGGCGATTGTGGACGTCCTCTTCGTGAGGAACATACATGTACCCCACCACCTCGGTGCGTCAATTGTCCTGGCATCCACTCGCCTAGATCTTTAGACTGCCCCGTGTATCAGATGGAGAAGAAGACTCAAGAATTAAAAAGTTTGGATCGTCTCTTATTCTGAGGCCAGGAAGAAGTATGACAGCCTCCATCCCATTATGTTGACAAGATCGTTAGCCTCAGTCGTGTCCCCTCCTTCCTCACCCCTATTCTATCCCCCCTCGACCTCCTCACCCCATCCGGGGTCTATGCCTCTGTGTCCCAAATCCCTCCCTTCCAAATCCTCCCGCGCGGCCCCTGCCCACTTTGCCTCAGGGGCCACACTTCCTCCTCCCCCTCCGCCGCCTGAGAAGCGATTCTCTTCTCAGGCGTCCATCGGGGAAACGTTCCGGACTCCGGCTTCGGAGGACCGGCGTTCCAAAACGGACCCTGCGCGTGAGGACTTTCTTCAGGTCCAGCACACCATCCCCGTGCCTCATCGGACTTCCAAGAAGGCCTCCAAGAAGTAGTTTTTATCCCCCTCTCCACCCCAGCTCGTTTGGTCTGACGCTCCATCCGTGAGTCGCTGCTCCCAGCCATCCTCAGTTTCGCCGGGACGCTCTGCTGCCAGGCGCTCAGCTGGCCTCTCGTCGGCTAATGATGCTGCCCCTCCTACGCCACCCGGGTCGCGGCCGCAGCTGGCGACGACTCGATGGAACAGGATCCGCCTCCCGCCGGTTGTAGCGTTGTTCCCTCGAAACCTGGCCCTCCGCGGCCGTCGAGGTGACTAGCCCTTCCCCCGTTGCGTTCCCCCTTTTTGCTGACTAGCGATGGCTTTGTTACATTGGAACATAGAAGGTATTCGATCTAATCGGGAGGAATTACAACTGCTCCTCCGTCTGCACTGTCCGCTCGTCCTTGGTCTCCAGGAAACCAAGTTGCGCCCAACTGAACGTATTGCTTTTACCCACTATACCTCGGAGCGGTATGACCTCACCCCTGTGGACGTTATCCCAGCTCATAGTGGGGTCATGTTGCTCGTTCGGGATGATGTCTATTACCATCCCATCCCATTGACCACCCCACTCCAAGCAATAGCTGTCTGTATTACTCTTCCTGCCTTTACTTTTTCAGTTTGTACCATCTACACTCCGTCATCCGCAGTTAGTCGGTCTGACATGATGCACCTGATAGTTCAGCTTCCTCCGCCGTTTTTATTGTTTGGCGACTTCAATGCCCATCATCCCCTTTGCGGCTCTCCTGCATCCTGTCAAAGAGGCTCACTCTTGGCGGATGTCTTCAACCATCTCAATCTTGCCTGCCTCAATACTGGCGCCCCGACTTTCCTTTCGGACTCTACCCATACCTACTCCCACTTGGACCTTTCGGTCTGTTCTACCACTCTTGCCTGTCGGTTCCTGTGGTATGTTCTTTCTGACACCTATTCGAGCGACCACTTCCCCTGTGTCATTCGTCTCCTGCAGCAGAACCCATCCCCACGTCCTTCGAGCTGGAACATACCGAAAGCTGACTGGGGACTTTACTCCTCCCTGGCGACCTTTCTGGACGACGATATCAGTTGTGACAGGTCGAATACCTCACGGCTGTTATCAATGCTGCCGAACGTTC
This sequence comes from Schistocerca nitens, assembly GCF_023898315.1. Classification (NCBI taxonomy): domain Eukaryota; kingdom Metazoa; phylum Arthropoda; class Insecta; order Orthoptera; family Acrididae; genus Schistocerca; species Schistocerca nitens. Next base: position 1,162,481,625 of record NC_064615.1, on the reverse strand, counting down.
CATTCCTCATACTACCTCTTCTTCACGTCGCGTTTCCGTCTCCTGGCAGAATGAGGCTTGTAGAGACGCTATCCGTGCTCAACGACGTGCTTTACGCACCTTTCGCCGCCATCCTACGTTGGCGATTTGTATTGGATACAAACGACTCCGAGCGCAATGCCGTAGAGTCATCAAAGACAGCAAAAAAGCTTGTTGGGCCTCTTTCACCAGCTCCTTTAACAGTTTTACTCCCCCTTCTGTCGTTTGGGTTGGCCTGCGCCGGCTGTCGGGCATTAAGGCCCACTCCTCGGTACCTGGCCTGACCTCAGGTAATGATGTCCTTGTTGATCCTGTGGCTGTCTTCAACGCCTTTGGCCACTTTTTCGCGGAGGTTTCATGCTCCGCCCATTACCACCCTGCCGAGGGGCTCGGCGACCTTCTTTCCACTCGCTGAATCTGGAAACTTACAATGCCCCTTTTACTATGCGGGAACTCGAACGTGCGCTTGCACTGTCCTGGTCCTCTGCTCCGGGGCCAGATGCCATTCACGTTCAGATGCTGGCACACCTTTCTCTGGCGGGCAAAAGCTTCCTTCTTCGTACCTACAATCGCGTGTGGCCCGAAGCTCAGGACCCCATGCGTTGGCGTGACGCCGTCGTTGTTCCTATACCCAAACCCGGGAAGGATAGACACCTTCCTTCTAGTTACCGCCCAATTTCTCTTACAAGCTGTGTCTGTAAGGTGATGGAGCGCATGGTTAATGGTCGGTTAGTCTGGTAAGCTGACCTTGTCGACATTCATCATGAACAACTTTTTGCGAAGGCGCCAAACGGTAGCCATGTTCTTCGATTTGGGGAACGCTTCTTATACCTGTTGGGGAGGAGGTATCCCCCGCACTATGCACAGGTGGGGCCTACGCGGTCGCCTGCCCCTTTTTATTGATTCCTTTTTAACGGATCGAAAGTTTAGGGTACGTGTGGCTTCCGTATTGTCTGACGTCTTCCTCCAGGAGAACGGAGTGCCTCGGGGCTCAGTCTTGAGCGTAGCCCTTTTTGCCATCGCGATCAATCCAATTATGGATTGCATTCCACCTCATGTCTCAGGCTGTCTCTTTGTCGATGACTTCGCGATTTACTGCAGTGCCCCCCCCCCCCAGGGGGTCCACAACTCTTTTGTGGATACGTGCGTGACGAGCACGGGGCCCCGAGCCATTGCAGCCTTCTTTCTCTCCCGGGCTGCATTTCCTTTTCCTTCCCCTCCTTTCCCCTCCATGCTCCTTTCCCCTCGCCCTCTCCTCTCCCACTATTGGTGTCCTTGCTTATGTTGGCCCCGCTATCCTCCTGGTTCTGTTGGTTTTACTCTCTGGCTTTGTTGCGTCCTTATCTCCTCTTTTTGGCATTCCTTGGTCCCCCTCTGGGGTTTGACCTCCATTCCAAAATTTCTCTTCCGTAGTGTGAGCCATTTGGGGAAGAGCACCTTACCTAGTGTCTCCGACGTGCGCCCTCCTAGTACATTCCACCTTTTCTTTCACGTCGTGGTCTGATGCTAGGGTGCATAGCCAGCACGGTAGCCAGCCCGTGTGGTGGGGTCGCTATGTACCCTTTTGGTTGAGCCCCCTGAACACACAGGGATCACACTTCTGATACCTGAGCTGTGACCTCCTCATGCATGCCTTGGAGTGGTTGCTCGTCATCCTGGAGCATCGGAACTCCCGGCAATGGCCGCCGTGCCAGACGGCCCTTGCTGTGGCTGGGTGGCGCCCGTGAGGAGAGCCCCTGATCGGAGTGGGTGGTATCAGGGCGGACGCTATGCAGATGAAACGCATAAGGGTCCAAAACTCTGGCCGTTCTGCGGCCGTCTCTCTGCGTGGTACTGATTCCTCAAGTGCTGCTTCTCTTGCCCCTTCGGCCTTCCCTTCCATGGCTACCCCCTGGGAAGAGGGTCAGGCCCGTCGTCTAGGGGCAAAACCTTTCCCCCGTTATCTCGTTTGCACCAGGACTGATGGAGATACTTTCACCAGTGTCAAGCCTTTATTCTTTGTGGAACACATTGAAGACAAGTTTGGCGAAGTGGACTCCCTGAGCAAGATGCGGTCGGGTTCGTTGCTGATTAAAACTACTTCAGCTGCCCAATCTGCGGCCCTTCGTGCCTGTACCCATCTTGGCACAATTCCTGTGTCTATTACCCCTCACCAGTCTCTAAATATGGTACAAGGTGTGATTTTCCACAGGGACCTCATCCTTCAAACTGATGAGGAACTTCGGGACAATCTCGCACGGCGGGGTGTTCACTTTGTTCGGCGTGTTCAGAAGGGTCCTAAAGATAACCGTATTGATACTGGTGCCTTTATCCTGGCCTTTGAAGGGGATACCCTTCCTGAGAAAGTTAAGATTATGGTCTATCGCTGTGATGTGAAGCCGTACATCCCACCTCCTATGCGGTGTTTTAAGTGCTTGCGTTTTGGCCACATGTCTTCTCGCTGTTCCCAGGACCCTCTCTGTGGTGACTGTGGACGTCCACTCCATGAGGGGAGTCCCTGTGTTCCCCCTCCTGTATGTGTAAATTGTCGTGGTAGTCATTCTCCACGTTCACCAGATTGCCCAGTTTATAAGACAGAAAAAAAGATCCAAGAGTATAAGTCCCTCGATCGTTTAAGCTACACAGAGGCCCGTAAGAAATATGCACGACTGCACCCTGTGTCTATGACATCAAGTTACGCCTTGGTTACATCTTCCCCCCTTCCCCCCCCTTCCTTACCCCCATCCCGGACCCCCCTCCTCCCCCCCTCCCCTGCGGCTCCCACACCTTCTCCTCTGGGTGCTGCTCCCCCTCCCCAGCCGGAGAAGTGTCCCACTCCTTCGGCGTCTGCCGGTCAAGGGCGCCTCTCCCGGGATGCCCCTTCCCGGCACCTTCCAGGTCAAAGGTCTGCTGCCGCGCGGCGACCACGAGAGCCGCGGTCTGTCGGCCCCCAGGTCGCCCGGTCTCTTTCTGTTCCTGATCTTGCTGCAGCTGGCTCCTTTATGCCACACATCCCTCCTCGATCTCAGCCTGAAAAGAAGAAGAAACATAAGTCCCGGGACAAAGAGCCTCTGGTGTCACCGGAGGTCCCTTCCCCGACTTCACAACTGGATTCTGACCTGTCGTTTATGGATGTCGCCCCCTCCTTGTCTGTGACGGGTGGGGACCCGGCAGTATGACTGGATTTAGCGTGTTCAGCCCTCATTTAAACCATCGTTCTGTGGTTCTCCAATGGAATTGTAATGGCTACTATCGACACCTTCCGGAATTGAAATCCCTTCTTTCGTCCTACTCTGCAGCTTGTGTGGTTCTCCAGGAATCACATTTTACTGATGCTCACTCACCGACCCTCCGTGGGTTCCGTGTTTTCTGTCGCAATCGGGTCGGACCCTTGCGGGCTTCTGGTGGCGTTTGTATGTTGGTCCGTACCGACATTGCTTGCACGTGGATTCCTCTCCAAACTACATTGGAAGCGGTTGCTGTTAGGGTCCACTTAGACTCTGCAGTCACCGTTTGCAATCTTTATCTCCCTCCTGACAGGGCTCTTACACCTGCTGCCTTAACCACCCTTCTTCAGCAACTTCCTCCTCCCTTCCTCCTCCTTGGGGATTTTAATGCTCATCATCCTTTGTGGGGCAGTGCCTTTCCATCTAGACGAGGTCTTCTTATAGACCAATTTATTGCAGACCACGACCTGTGCCTTCTTAATGATGGCTCCCCTACTCATTTCAGTGCTGGTCATGGTACCTTTTCTGCCATTGATCTTTCTCTTTCTTCTCCCTCTCTCCTCCCTTCATTACACTGGTCGCCACACGACGACCTTTGTGATAGTGACCATTTCCCGTTGATTCTCACGCTCCCTTCGCGCTCCCCGATGGACAGGTTACCTCGTTGGTCTTTCCACCGCGCCGATTGGCCTCTATACACTGCACAGGTCGAGTTTTCTCCCTCTTTGTCGGGTTGTATTGATGACGTCCTACGTGACGTGTCTGACGCGATTGTTCGCGCTGCTAACGTTGCTGTCCCGCGCTCATCTGGACTATTTCGTCACCGGCAAGTCCCGTGGTGGAGTCCGGCCATTGCCATTGCCATCCGTGATCGCCGTCGAGCTTTGCAACACTTCAAGAGGCACCCATCCGTAGCCAGCCTTACTACTTTTAAACGCCTTCGCGCTAAAGCCCGTTATTTAATCAAACAGAGGAAACGGATATGTTGGGAACGATTCGTTTCTTCCCTTGGTTCCACTGTCCCTCTGTCGCGGGTATGGGCTACACTTCGTTCTCTCCAAGGTTGCCATCGGCAGTCCACCCTACCAGGCCTTCACCTCCCAGATGGCATTTGTACGGACCCATTAGTTATCGCCGAACATCTTGCGACCCATTTTGCAGTGGCATCGGCGTCAGCCTCCTATCCCGCTGCTTTCCTTCATCACAAGCAGCAGGCTGAAGCTCTCACCTTATGTTTCACCACTTGTGAGTCAGAATCTTATAACACACCTTTTACTAAATGGGAATTTCTTTCTGCTCTGTCTTCTTCTCATGATACGGCCCCTGGCCCAGATTCCATTCATAACCAACTGCTTCAACATCTCAGTGCTCCACAACGGCAACATCTTCTTCGGGTGTTTAACCGTATCTGGCTCCAGGGTGACTTCCCTTCTCAGTGGAGGGATAGCATTGTGGTTCCTGTCCTTAAGCCTGGTAAGAACCCCCTATCTGCTGACAGCTATCGGCCAATTAGTTTGACCAATGTTGTTTGTAAGTTACTTGAACGGATGGTAGCCCGTCGGCTCACTTGGGTCCTCGAATCTCGGGATCTATTGTCCCCTTACCAGTGTGGCTTTCGAGAGGGACGATCTCCAATCGATCATTTACTTCGCTTGGAATCCGCAGTTCGGCAGGCTTTTTCCCAGCGCCGCCATTTGGTTGCAGTGTTTTTTGACCTTCGCAAGGCCTATGACACGGCCTGGCGCTATCACATCTTACTAACCCTTCATCAGTGGGGTCTTCGGGGCCCACTCCCGAATTTTATCCGCCAGTTCCTGATCCATCGGTCATTCAGAGTTAGAGTTGGTACTGCTTTTAGTTCTCCACGGACCCAGGAGACGGGCATCCCACAGGGTTCTGTCTTGAGCGTCCTTCTTTTCCTCATTGCTATCAATGGACTTGTGGCCTCTGTCGGTCCCTTGGTCGCCCCTGCCCTGTATGTGGATGATTTCTGCATTTGGGTTAGTTCCTCCTCGATGGCATCTGCAGAACGGCAGCTCCAGGTGGCTATACGGCGTGCCTCTGCATGGACCCTCTCACACGGGTTTCAATTCTCTCCTTTAAAATCGCGGGTGGTCCACTTCTGTCGCCGTACTACGGTCCACCCTGATCCAGAGCTCTATCTCGCTGCACAACGATTGCCTGTGGTTTCACAGTTTCGTTTCCTGGGTCTTCTTTTCGACAACAAGCTCACTTGGCTGCCCCATATCAGACTCCTGAAGGTAGGATGTTTACGTAAACTCAATGTCCTTCGCTTCCTTGCCCACTCCTCTTGGGGTGCGGACCGTTCTCTCCTCCTCCGTCTTTATCGTGCTCTAGTTCTGTCTCGTTTGGACTATGGTTGTGAAGTTTATGGTTCAGCTGCTCCTTCCACACTGCACGTGCTGGATCCAGTCCACCATCGTGGTATCCGTTTGGCCACCGGTGCCTTCCCTACTAGCCCTGTTGATAGTCTCCTGGTTGAAGCTGGGATCCCACCCCTTTCTGTTCGGCGGTCCCAGCTTCTGGTGTCTTATGCCCTCACTATCCGTTCTTCTCCCTCTCATCCTTCCTATTCTATCCTGTTCCCAGACCATGGACGTCGCCCACCCGACTCCCGCCCTCGGGCGGGTTTACCGGTTGGGCTGCGCCTTGCGTCTCTTTACCGTGATTTTCAACTTCCTTCTTTGTCCTGTCTTCCTCGCTCCCTCCCCTCCACCCCTCCTTGGTTAGTTCCTCGGCCTCGAATTCGGATGGATCTCCGCCGCGGTCCGAAAGATTCCATCCCCCCGGTGGTGTTTCGTTCCTTTTTCCGCAAAATTTTATGGGAGTTTCGGGATGCTGTTGTTTTTTACACTGATGGCTCTAAATCTGCTGATCATGTTGGGTATGCCTTCACGTCCTCTGTTGGAACGGAAAATCATCTGCTGCCACCTACATGTGGGGTGTTTACTGCGGAATTGATGGCAATTTCCCGGGCCCTTACTTTTTTAAACAATCCCAACACAACCGCGTTTTGTTATGTACGGACTCGATGAGTGGCCTTCTTGCTATTGACCGGTGTTTTTCGCGCCATCCCTTGGTCTCTGCCATCCATGACCATCTCGCTGATATTCACCGTGCTGCTTGTTCCATTGACTTCCTATGGGTCCCTGGCCATATGGGTATCCCGGGAAATGAGCTCGCTGATCGTTTGGCTGGGGGAGCAGTTACTTACCCCCCGTTTCCTGTAACCCCTCCTGCAGCGGATTTACGGCTTCACATCAAATCCCACTTCGCGCAGTCATGGGCCAATTCTTGGGAGGCTACTCCACTGTCTAATAAACTTCGTGCAATTAAGGTGACACCAGGCCCATGGCGTTCTTCCTTTCGCCTCTCCCGAAAGGACTCGACCACACTGTGTCGTCTCCGCATTGGTCATACCAGGCTGACCCATGGTTTTCTTTTGCGTGATGAGCCACCCCCGCTATGTGGTTGTGGAGCCTTCCAGTCAGTGGCCCACATTTTGGTTGAATGCCCCCTTCTTTTGGCTCTGCGTACTAAGTACAGACTCCCCCACACTTTACCTTTGATGTTGGCTGACGATTCCCGGATGGTCTCTCTGGTTCTCGGTTTCCTCCGGGAGAGTGGTTTTTATTCTCAGTTTTAAGGTTTTTAATCTCTCTGGTGTTGGGGCAGGGCGGTGAGTGTTTGGGTGTCTCCCACTGTAGGCAGTGTTTAGAGATTCCCGATTCACCTCCCTGACCGGAATCCTCTTTTCTTCCCCTTTTACTCTTTTTACCCTTTTTTACGGCTTGGTTAGTCTTTTTATTCCCATACGTATTTTCTGCATTATAGCAGTTGTACCTTTTAAGTCACAGGTGGTCTTGCCTATGCTGCTTCAGCATAGTGTTGGGTTCGTTCTCTTGCCGACTTCCCTCATTTGTTTTTACCAATGACAACGTGACTGCCCTTTACGTTTTTTCCCTTTTTCCGTTTTATTGTTCTGACTTTTCTGAGATGTCCCGTTAGCAGAATGGAGTATATTTGAAACAAGGGACTGATGACCTCGCTGTTTGGTCCCTTAAACCTCAAACAACCAACCAACCAACCTACTGCAGTGCCCAGAGAACATGCCTCCTGGAGCGCTGCCTTCAGCGTTGTCCAGACTCCCTATGCTCATGGAGTGTGGCAAATGGCTTCTGGTTCTCTGAAGAGAAGACGGTTTGCATCAACTTTTGGCGATATAAAGCGTTCCTTCCGCAATCCTTACATCTCGATCCCGTTGTTCTCCCATTCGTGGAAACAACAAAGTTTCTAGGGCTCACGTTGGACAGGAAACTGTGTTGGTCTCCGCATGTCTCTTATTGTCCTCAGAGTTCTTAGTGGTTCATCTTGGGGAGCGGATCGCACTGTCCTGCTTCGCCTGTATCGGTCCATAGTCCGATCGAAGCTGGATTATGGGAGCCTCGTCTACTCGTCTGCTCGGCCATTCCTCTTACGCCGTCTCAACTCCATCCACCATCGGGGGTTACGTCTTGCGACTGGAGCCTTCTACACTAGTCCTGTCGAGTGTCTTTATGCTGAAGCTGCCGAATTACCATTGACCTACCGGCGCAACGTACTGCTGTGTCGGTATGCCTGCCGGCTGTTGTCTATGCCTGACCACCCCTCCTACCAGTCCTTCTTCGCAGATTCTGTCACCGTAAGTATGGGTTGTGTGTGTCTGCCCTGCTGCCCCTTGGAGTCCGCTTTCGTCGCCTGCTTCGACAATTGGATTTTTCCCTCCCTACCACCTTCAGAGAGGGTGAGAGCCCGACACCACCTTGGCTCCAGGCTCCGGTTCATATTTATCTCGACCTCAGCTCGCTCCCGAAGGAGGGTACTCCGGCTGCAGTGTATTGCTCACGGTTTGTCTAACTTCGTGCTCGACTTGCCAGTCACACCTTTATTTACACTGATGGCTCCAAAACTGATGATGGTGTCGGCTGTGCCTTTGTCGTTGGAGCTGTCACCTTATATACCGGCTCTTCGACCAATGTTCCTGCTTTACGAACGAGCTTTTTGCTCTCCATCAGTCCGTTCAGTATGCCCGCCGCTATCTCCATTAATCGTATGCCTGATTCACTCAGTGCTCTTCAGAGCCTTGGAGGTCCCGATCCGGTCCATCCCTTGGTGCAACGGATCCAGCAGTCCCTCCATTCTTTCGATGATAATGGTTCTCCTGTCAGCTTTCTGTGGGTTCCCGGCCATGTAGGAGTGCCTGGGAATGAGGCTGCTGATGCTGCAGCCAAGGCTGCAGTCCTCATGCCTCGGCCAGCCTCCCATTGTCCCGTCATCTGACGTTAGTGGGGTTGTTTGTAAGAGGCTTGCGTCATTGTGGTGGGATACTTGTTCATCACTTCAAGGAATCAAGCTCCGGGTAGTAAAACCGCTCCCAACTGCTTGGACAACCTCCTCCCGACCATCCCGGCGAAAAGAGATCCTTTGACCAGGTTGCGGATTGGGCATTGCCGGTTTCGCCACTGCTACCTGCTCTCCGGTGACCCAGCCCCGCAGTGCCCTTGTGGTCAAGCATTAACAGTGCGCCATGTTTTATTGTCGTGTCCCCGCTTTAGTCAATCTCGTGTTGTCCTGTCTCTGCCATCTACTTTACCGGATATTTTAGCTGATGATGCTCGAGCAGCTGCTCGTGTTCTTCGTTTCATAACTTTGACTGGCTTGTCCAGAGACATCTAACTCTTTTACTTATTTTATCTGCATCTTTGTAAGGACTTTCTGGTGTCCCCCCTCCCCTTGAGTTTTACTAGATTCTATGTGCTCTAACAATTGTGACTGGGCGCTAATAACCTCAGTAGTTGAGCGCCCTTAAACCCCAACAAAAAAAAAAAAGCTTTACTTCTGCCAGTATCTCGTCTCCTACCTTCCAAACTTTACAGAAGCTCTCCTGCGAATCTTGCAGAACTAGCACTCCTGAAAGAACTTCCGTATAGTTCGTGCTTTGGTAGCTCAGATGGTAGAGCACTTGCCTGCGAAAGGCAAAGGTCCCGAGTTAGAGTCTCGGTCGGGCACACAGTTTTTTCTGCCAGGTAGTTTCATATCAGCACACACTCCGCTGCAGAGTGACAATCCATTCTATCCAAGACTTTTTCATAAAATAAGAGGGTGGTTTGACAATGCTTGGTTTTGAGCGACTAGGGTGTTTCCTTTAATACTACAGTTTGATGTAATTAGTGGATGAACTATTTATATTATAAATTTTCTACAACGTACCATCTTAGTCAACTATTTTTTAATCTGAGGATTATCTTGATTTCATTTTTCTTAACCACCTCAAATTAAAACTTCACTGTATGAGCGGTGTAAATTGGCGTCCCTCGATGCCTATATTCCGTATTTTATTTCCTGTTGGTGATACGAAACCTCTTTTTCTTAAAAAAATTTCATACTACTTGTTTCATGATAAACTGGACTCTTGCTAATCCTGCCATTCATTACACATATGGGTACCAGATTTACAGAAGTAACAAATTATTGTCAGAAATATACTGTAGGCACATAAGGATTATACTTTTGATAAATTCAATCACAACTTATTCCTTGTGTGTGTACATGTACATTAGTAGTAGTAGCGCTCAGTATGAAACGCAAGTTCTTCATTAGTTTTACCCCCGCAATCCCTTGGTCCTGACTATCTAGGTTTACATTTTAGGCCTGAAACAATGTGGATGCTCAGTGGAATTTATCTGGACGCCAGGTCACATTATGGTTCTGGAAATGAGCTCCCTGATTGGCAGGCAAAATTGGCTACAAGCAAGCTGCCTCTTGAGGTCAGTATTCCAGCACAGAACAGTCGATCAGTAATATGCCACGAAGTTCTAAGGATTTGGAAAATGGAATGACATACTCTGACAGCTGAAAAAGTTAAGGGCAATGAGACAACATGTAGGCGTCTCACAAGGAGTCCATCGGCCTTTGCTGGCTCCACATTGGCTGACACATGGTCATCTCCATCGCAAAGATCTGGCCCATTGATGTGGTGCCAATTTGACGGTGGTTCACATTTTGCTGGACTGTCCTAACCTAGCCTTCATGTGGTAGACTAAAAAGTCTTCCTGACTTTCTACATTCGGTGTTAGCAGACAATGCCGTTTTTGCGTGTTCTGTCTGACGTTGTGTTCGTCCTGTTTCCCTACGCTGCTCTTGCCCTGTGCATGTCTTTAGCCTTCACTGTGTACTGTTGGGTGAGGTGCCTGTGGTATGTCCTCCACTGCAGCTTAAACTTTGATGGACTCTGGCTGCTCCCTCGATGTGGCAACTCACCCTAATTTCTTCCTTTCCCCTTCTCATCCTCATTGTTCCATTCTCTAGGCATGTTTGACCTACGATATACCTTGGAGTCTTCTGTCTTTGGGTTTCATACACTAGGCCCTTCTTCGTTGTGTAGCTATGTTGCCTTTGCCAGTTTCAGATAGGAGGGATGGATGAGCTCATAGTTCAGTCCCGTTAATGCTTAAAACAACCAACCAGCCAAGCAGTTCAGGCATTCAAAGGTGTGCACCCACTAAGTTCCTGGCCGCCTAATATAAAGCTGTTGAGAGCAATGAAGGATGATTTGTGTGGAATTACTTGTCAATTACGAGGTTGACCTCTACAATTTTTCTCTAATATTTTCAGACAGTGAAACACGGCTTCATGCCTTTGAACCAGAAACTAAAGGCAATCAGTGGAGTGGCCCTACACCACCTCTGCTCTGAAGAAAAAGTTCAGAGCTGCACCCTTAACTGGTAAAGTCATAGCGATGGTCTCCTGGCACTCTGAAGTGTACTTTGCTTCTCTCACGAATTATAAGAACCGATTTCCTTGTCTTCATCGCCACTAAATGGAAATGTTTGACTCCTTGCGTTGTCATAAAGTCTGAGCACCTGAGAGGAGCTTATAAAACTTCACTGGACTGTTCTGTTCTCTCTCTTCCCATATCAATCTGCTTAGCACAATGAAGGATGCACTATGGGGCAGCAGTTCGTTGATGATGAGGTTATTGGTGCAGCATTAACATTCGGACATCGACCAGTGGAGTGACACCATGCATGCATACAGGCCTTCCCAGTAAGGTGGTGTAAGGCCGTTGCATTGAACAGAGGTTATGTTAAAAAGGTAGGTTTTTGTAGCCAAACCAGAGGGAAATAATACATAGTATTGGAATGCTGAATGAAATGTACTTACTGAACGCCCCCTCATAACTCGCACTATTGCCTAAAATACGTGGGGAGATCCTCGCGATAACCTTGATAAAATTCCCATGGGTTGCCCCAGAGGAGTTATCTATTCAGTTGTGTAAAGTGCGTTTCACTGCGATGTGACTTTTTTAGAGACGGAATATTCAGAATCATTAAGGTGTGTATTGTATGCATAACATTTCAGTAATTACATGATTCAAGATACTAAACTCATGTGTAGCATAATTTCTACTAATCGATAGTTTATAAATTGTGACATAAGTTGCACATTATTTTGCCATTTAAGTTTTCACATTTTATGGCAACTTTTTGTTTTGAAATAAATTTCTCTTATATTGAGACATGCACTGAAAGGAAATGAAGGTTAGCCATTTGAGGAATTGGCAGCTAAGGCGTAGTACATCTGCCGAAAATAGAGCGTTTTACAGTTTTTCTGTACAAAAAGTAGTCAGTTTATTGCATTTCTGAAAGGGTGATTTTCCTATGAAATCCTGCAAAGAAAGGTAGACCTAGATCAGTGACCATTCTTGTATCGCAATGAAATGTTTTCACAACTACTAATTCTTTTGTCATCATTTCCTAAATGGCACTAGAACTAAAATTTACTGTATTAAAAATAAAACTTTTCCAAAATTTGATTGTTCATTAAAAATTAGTTAAGTTTGCCTTGAAGTCTAAGTTTCTCTTTTCTTCGAACTCCAGATGTTCCTTTCTTACAATTCAGCAATGTACTGCTACCAAGTTTACAGTTAAATCTGTGTGATCTAGGTTTTGTGATTTATAATGGTGCATGTGTGGTACCCATGCATACACACGTATAATTTGTACTATGCTCAATGCATATAATAGAAGTAATTGTACAGTCAATCGAAAGCAGCTATTAATGTGTTGATTACCATGCTAAGTTTCGTGTTCACCAGACTTCAATTGTTCTAATAGCAACCGAAAATTTTAAAGCAACCAATCATATCGCTTCTACAACATGGAACCAATAGTAATATCTATGACTCTGCTCATGAGTACCATTCTAAGACGAAATATGAGAATTTGCCATCAATGTGTGCGCATAACAGACGTAAATTGAATAAATTATTTCATTAAGTTTCTTTCTATAATTTTCTTCGTTAATTATTGGTCGTTTGTCATAAATGTAGTCTGTTACAAAGCGGACTTCGGCTACTCACAAAGTTAAATGTGTAGTATTACTTTGTTTCAGATTTTCGAAATTATGGTGTACAATATTTTCTATATTTTTGTTCATACACGTGTTCCTTTTTCAAATTGATTTTATATGTATTTGTACTAGGAAAAAACTTCAGTCCACGCAGACAATATTCTTTCCTTAAGTTTCCAAATGTACGACAGTGTAAACATGTTAACTACACTTTCATACTGTCAAACCCTATGTTCCTGACTTTTCTTCACGTAAGTCAGTAGTACCTAATCCCCAGGGAGCTCACTGCGCTTTGGTGGATTGCTACTTGGCTACAACTGGGCTCCAGCCTTTGCAGCATGTATAACCTCTAGCTGTTCTTTTTCCCCCTCCCTTGGGAACATGTCTGTCGTTTTTAGGGTTGCGCCCACATTTTCGGTGGCTGGCATAAGAACAGTCTCCCTCCCTTTCTTCGTTACCCTTCTCCTGTCCTTTCTCTGCTTCGACGTTTAAGGCTCCTCGTTTTCTTGTTCCTCCGTGTGCACTCTTGAAGGTCAGCCCAAGTGTCTGATGCGTAACAGGTGACAGGGTAACACACAATTCCCAGCTTCACGTCAACAGATAGGGTTCGCGCGTACCACCTGGTATAGGTCAGGCCCTGAGAGGGGTGATTGCCCAAATTGCCGATTTGATCCCTTTGTCAGATGTTTCGCAAGTGTGATCTGAGGTGTGAACATTCACCTGTGGCAGGTTAGCCCCCATTCTGAGGGGGGCACAGTTGGAAGGAGCATGCCATCGGAGACAAAGGTAATCGTGGGATGATTTTTCTCGCAATGAGCCATTCATCTTTAGTCAGCTTCGACTAAACATAAACGAAATGTAGTTCCCATTTCAAAGACACTCCCAGTTCCTCCACGGTTCCTCGTGGTTTCATGTACTGAAGATACTGAACCCTTTGCAACGGTAAGTCAGTTTCTTATTCAGAAAGGTTTTGATGCAATTTACGGCTCTGTGAAAACCTGCTCTCGTTTACGCTACAGTACTTCGCATTTGGAGACTACTTCTGATGCTTGATCACAACTGCTTGCAGCTTTGCTCCTCTCGGCTATCCTGTTGGTGTCAAGGCCCATTGAACACTGAATTCTTCTGTGGTGTTATTTACACTAGGCTGCTCGACGATCTGATTGAGACAGAAATCCAAACGTACTTCTCCGCCAACGGTGTCATTGCAGTCCATTGTGTGACGAAAAAGTAGAAGCCTCTGTAGTGCCCACAGGCACTAACTTTCCCACCTTCGATCGTGTGGTGCTTCGATCAAAGATCAAAGCAGGTCAAGGACAAAGTGCCTTACCGAGGCATTAAAGTCATTGGCTAGTCGGAAACCCTGCGCTCTCCCATCTGGCACCTGTAGTTTCGTTCTTACATCTCACTCCATGAAGGACTGGCCACACTGGCAGGCAACCTCAAGTTCAGCACTGCGATTGTAAATTGCTCAGTGAAATTGCTGTCTCCCCATCCAGCTGTGCAACAAGACAGCAAATATTCACCTCCTGTGGCGAATTCACCTGCTACACAACTGGCAGGCCCGATAGGACAGAAGGAATACTCCAGTGAATACTTGTTACGTCCCTCCAGCCAAGCAACATTTGAGTCAACCTCTCCCCACTGGAAAGGCTCAAAGAAGTCAAAGGTAAACTGTCTTCTTCACAGATTCGAGGGTCCTTCTCCATGGTGTCGCCTTGTGGTAACCTCGCAGTCGACCTCCATGTCGCCCGTGTGCACCACCTACCATTTTTCTCCTGGGCTCCACAGATCGACGGAGGGGGAATGCTGACGCCTCTGTAGATCTCGTGGAGCAGGATCCTCCAGCCCATGAAGCAGAGAGTCTTTGAATGCTGGCACTCGGCAGCCACTAACCTGACACCTGTTAATTTTTTTTCCTTGTTATGACCCTCCTCCAGTGTTTGTAGTCTTCTATCCAACAGAGGATTTACGACTGTTCTTAGAATAGCAGTGTCCACTTTCAGAGGACCCCCCTGCGGGTCCGGGGATTAGAATAGGCCCGAGGTATTCCTGCCTGTCGTAAGAGGCGACTAAAAGGAGACCATCCCCCTCACGGGGGTAGTTAGCGCCTGCGTCCGGAGACGGGCGGTTTCCCGACCTATAATCGTGGTCTTTTTGGTTTTTCACTTCTCGTTTCTTCATTCCTTTTGTTGGTTCCTTTTTTTGCTCTTCTCCACTTCACTGTCTTCCTTACTCTTTCCCTTGACTTCTCCTTGCCTTCTCATTGCCTTTTTCTCCTTGCCTTCTCATTGCCTTTTTCTCCTTGCCTTCTCATTGGTGTTTTCTCCTTGCCTTCTCATTGCCTTTTTCTCCTTGCCTTCTCATTGCCTTCTTCTCCTTGCCTTCTCCTTGCCTCCTTCTCCTTGCTTTCTCATTGCCTTCTTCTCCTTGCCTTCTCTGGTCTCCGCCTCGGCGTTTGAGACAGTCTGTCCTCTTTCTCCCTCTCTTCTTTTTCCTCTTCTTCCTTCCTCCCTGTGCGTGTCTGAAGGCCGACCCACGCGTTCGCACGCGTAGCCGGTGACGGGGTAACGCGTAAGTCCCCGCCCTGGGTAGACATGTAAGGCACGCGCGTACCCCCTGGTAAAGGCCAGGCCCGGGGAGGGGTGATTGCCTGCGCTGATACCTTCTGACCATGCCGATTGGTCCCTCCGTCTGTTTCTCGGGAGGTGTGACCTGAGGTGTAAACATTCACCTAAGGCGGGAGTGCCCTCTGAGAGGGTCCCCACAAGGAAGGAGCGCGCCATCGGAGACGCTGGCAATCATGGGGGATTCCTCCGCAATGGATTCTACTCCATCGCTTTCGACTTCGACCCACAAACGGAAACGTGACCAGCCAACAGTGACAAAAATACTACCGCCTGCCCCACAGTTCCTCGTCGTTTCTCGATCTGAGGAAGGAAAGGATTTTTCCTCTGTCAACCCTTTCGTTATCCAGAAGGGCGTCGATGCCATAGCTGGATCTGTCAAATCTTGTACCAGATTGCGTAACGGTACCCTATTACTCGAAACTGAGAGCGCCTTTCAGGCACAAAAACTGCTTCGGGCCACACTCCTTTACACATTCCCTGTCCGGGTGGAGGCTCACCGAACTTTGAATTCGTCTCGCGGTGTGGTCTATACTAGATCCCTCGACGGCTTGACTGACGAGGAGATTCAATCTTTCCTCGCTGAGCAGGGCGTGACGGCTGTCCATAGGGTCATGAAAAAGGTCAACAATGACCTTGTACCGACCCGGACACTTTTCTTAACCTTCGATAGTGTTAAGCTGCCATCGCGCATCAAGGCGGGCTACGAGGTCATTTCAGTTCGCCCCTATGTCCCGACACCTACGCGCTGCTACCAGTGTCAGCGTTTCAATCACACTCGACAGTCTTGTTCCAATGCGGCTAAATGTGTCACTTGTGGCAGGGATGCCCATGAGGGTGACTGTCCACCTCCGTCTCCTCGTTGTGTGAACTGTCAGGGTGACCATGCCGCATCCTCCCGCGACTGTCCTGTCTATAAGGAAGAACGCTGTATCCAGGAAATTCGGGTCAAAGAGAAAGTGTCCACCTCGGCTGCTCGCAAGCTATTGGCTAGTAGGAAGCCCACGCTGCTCCCAGCGGGGAAATACAGCACTGTCCTCGCCTCTCCTCGGACTACCCGGGAGGTAGCAACCCAGACATGCGATCTGACCTTCAGCACCACGGTCGTCCGTTCGGCCAGTGCTAAGATCGCGCGGTCGACGTCTCCTCTTCCTCCCATCACCCCACAGACACCAGCCACTTCCTCAGCTTCTGCTCAGTCGAAGACCCCGAAGTCAGATGCACGGGCCTTCAAGAAGGAACCATCCCGTGCAGACTTCCTCCGTTCCTCGACCTCCCAGCCTTCGACCGGTACTTCCACCAAACGTCCTTCTAAAAAGGCGCATAGGAAGCACAGTTCTCCTTCTCCGCCGCGGCGCCTTTCTTCTCCTGCGCCACCCAGCGGTTGCCGCCCCAGGCCGTCATCCGTTTCGCCTGGCCGCACCGCTGGTAGCCGAACATCTGGCCGTTCACCGGCGGAGGAAGCTCCCCCTCCCGGCCATCCTCCTGAGATGGCCGATGACCCTATAGACCCCATGGACGATGACTGTCCGCCTCCTGCTAGCGGCGGCAGTGCTCGCTCGAAGCCAGGCCCTAAGCGGCCTTCGAGGTGACCCCTTCTCTCATCTTCCTTTTCTTACGATGGCACTTATTAACTGGAATATTCGCAGCATTCGCTCCAACCGAGAGGACTTGAAGTTGCTGCTCCGCTCGCATCGTCCGCTCGTCGTAGCCCTCCAGGAAACGAAGCTACGCCCATGCGATCAAATTGCCTTGGCACACTACACCTCTGTGCGTTTTGACCTACCCCCTGTGGTAGGTATCCCATCTCATGGAGGGGTTATGTTGCTGGTCCGGGATGATATTTACTACGATCCCATCACGTTGCACACCGGCCTGCAGGCAGTTGCCATCCGCATTACTCTCCCCACTTTTACGTTTTCCTTTTGTACCGTTTACGCTCCATCGTCATCTGCCGTTACCAGGGCAGACATGACGCACCTTATTGCTCAGCTACCTGCACCATTTTTGTTAACTGGAGACTTCAATGCCCACCATCCTCTTTGGGGCTCTCCAGCATCCTGCCCGAGGGGCTCCTTGTTAGCAGACCTTTTCAACCAGCTCAATCTTGTCTGCCTCAATACTGGCGCCCCTACTTTTCTTTCGGACACATCTCATACCTATTCCCATTTAGACCTCTCTATCTGTACTCCCCAACTTGCACGCCGGTGTGAGTGGTATGCACTTGCTGATACATATTCGAGCGACCACTTCCCGTGTGTTATCCATCTCCTGCAGCATACTCCCTCTCCGTGCTCCTCTAGTTGGACCATCTCCAAGGCAGACTGGGGGCTCTTCTCTTCCAGGGCGACCTTTCAGGATCAAACCTTCACAAGCTGCGATCGTCAGGTCGCACACCTCACAGAAGTCATTCTCGCTGCTGCTGAATATTCCATCCCTCACCCTACTTCTTCTCCACGTCGCGTACCGGTCCCCTGGTGGACCGCAGCATGTAGGGACGCTTTACGTGCTCGTCGACGTGCTTTACGCACCTTTAAACGCCACCCTACAGTGGCGAATTGCATTAATTATAAACGATTACGTGCTCAGTGTCG
This sequence comes from Schistocerca nitens, assembly GCF_023898315.1. Taxonomy (NCBI): domain Eukaryota; kingdom Metazoa; phylum Arthropoda; class Insecta; order Orthoptera; family Acrididae; genus Schistocerca; species Schistocerca nitens. Next base: position 1,162,463,769 of record NC_064615.1, on the reverse strand, counting down.
TCGTATTATTAAAGAAAGCAAGAAAGCCAGCTGGGCTGCTTTCACCAGCACCTTCAACAGTTCTACTCCTTCTTCTGTTGTCTGGGGTAGCCTGCGCCGGCTATCTGGCACTAAGGTCCACTCACCAGTTTCTGGCTTGAAGGTCGCGAATGAAGTCCTTGTGGCCCCTGAGGCTGTCTCCAATGCCTTCGGCCGCTTTTTCGCCGAGGTTTCGAGCTCCGCTCATTACCACCCTGCCTTCCTCCCCCGCAAACAGGCAGAGGAGGCGAGGCCACCTAACTTCCGCTCCTCGAATCGTGAAGGTTATAATGCCCCATTCACCATGCGGGAACTGGAAAACGCACTTGGCCGATCACGGTCCTCCGCTCCAGGGCCTGATTCTATTCATATCCAGATGCTGAAGAACCTTTCTCCTGCGGGTAAAGGTTTTCTTCTTCGTACTTACAATCGCATCTGGATTGAGGGACATGTTCCCGCATGCTGGCGCGAGTCTATTGTTGTCCCGATTCCTAAGCCGGGGAAGGACAAGCACTTGCCTTCCAGTTATCGACCCATCTCGCTTACCAGCTGTGTCTGTAAAGTGATGGAGCGAATGGTTAACTCTCGATTGGTTTGGCTGCTCGAGTCTCGACGCCTACTTACCAATGTACAATGTGGATTTCGAAGGCGCCGCTCTGCTGTCGACCATCTGGTTACCTTGTCGACCTTCATCATGAATAACTTCTTGCGGAAGCGCCCGACCGCGGCTGTGTTCTTTGATTTGGAGAAGGCTTACGACACCTGTTGGAGGGCGGGCATTCTCCGCACCATGCATACATGGGGCTTTCGCGGTCGCCTCCCTCTTTTTATTCGTTCCTTTTTAATGGATCGACAGTTTCGGGTACGTGTGGGTTCTGTCCTGTCCGACACCTTTCGCCAGGAGAATGGGGTGCCACAGGGCTCAGTTTTGAGCGTCGCTCTCTTCGCCATCGCGATCAATCCAATAATGGATTGCCTCCCAGCTGATGTATCAGGCTCCCTTTTCGTGGACGATTTTACCATCTATTGCAGCGCACAGTGTCCACGTGTCTTGGAGCGCTGTCTTCAGCGTTCTCTTGACCGTCTTTACTCCTGGAGTGTCGCCAATGGCTTCCGTTTTTCTGCCGAGAAGACGGTCTGTATTAACTTCTGGCGCTACAAAGAGTTTCTCCCACCGTCCTTACGACTCGGTCCCGTTGCTCTCCCACTCGTGGAGACAATCAAATTTTTAGGCCTTACCTTTGACAGGAAACTTAGCTGGTCTCCACATGTGTCATATTTGGCCGCCCGTTGTACCCGTTCTTTAAATGTCCTCCGTGTTCTCAGTGGTATGTCGTGGGGAGCGGATCGAACCGTCCTCCTTCGCCTATATCGGTCGATCGTCCGCTCCAAGCTGGATTATGGGAGCTTCGTATACTCCTCTGCACGGCCATCCATCTTACGCCGCCTCAACTCCATACAACATCGGGGTTTACGACTTGCGATCGGAGCGTTTTATACCAGTCCCGTAGAGAGTCTTCATGCTGACGCTGGCGAATTGCCACTCACCTACCGGCGCGATATACTGCTTTGTCGGTATGCCTGTCGGCTACTGTCAATGCCCGACCATCCTTCTTATCGTTCCTTTTTTGACGACTCTCTTGACCTTCAATACGGGTTGTATGTCTCTGCCTTGCTACCCCCTGGAGTTCGCTTTCGTCGCCTCCTTCAACACCTTCATTTTTCACTCCCTGCAACCTTCCGAGTGGGCGAGAGCCGCACGCCACCTTGGCTCCAGGCTCAGGTCCGCGTTCACCTCGACCTCAGCTCGCTCCCAAAAGAGGTCACCTCCGGTTCGGTCTACCACTCCCGTTTTTTGGAACTTCGCTCGAAGTTCAACAACATGACTTTCATTTATACAGATGGCTCTAAGACCAATGACGGGGTCGGGTGTTCCTTTATTGTCGGGGCACAAAGTTTCCAATACCGGCTCCATGGCCATTGTTCGGTCTTCACAGCTGAGCTCTTTGCCCTCTACCAGGCTGTTCTGTACATCTGCCGCCACCGACATTCTGCTTATGTCATCTGCTCAGATTCCCTGAGCGCCATCCAGAGCCTCAGTGATCCGTACCCGGTTCACCCTTTCGTACACCGGATCCAACGCTCTCTTCAGCAGCTGGTGGACGTCGGTACGCCGGTTAGCTTTATGTGGGTTCCTGGCCATGTCGGTATCCCTGGGAACGAAGCTGCAGATGCCGCGGCCAAGGCTGCGGTCCTCCAGCCTCGGACAGCTTCTTGTTGTGTCCCTTCGTCCGATTTTAGCAGGGTCATTTGTCGGCGCGTTGTGTCGCTGTGGCATGCCGATTGGGCTGCACTTACCGACAACAAGCTTCGGGCCTTAAAACCTCTTCCCGTGGCTTGGACGTCCTCCTCACGCCCTTCTCGGCGGGAGGAGGTCGTTTTAGCAAGGTTAAGAATTGGACACTGCCGGTTCAGCCATCGCCATCTGCTGACGGCTGCGCCGGCGCCGTTCTGCCCATGTGGGCACTTGCTGACAGTTCGTCACATTTTAATGTCCTGTCCCGATCTTAAAACACTGCGCCTCGATCTTAACCTGCCTACTACTTTAGATGCCATTTTAGCGGATGACCCACGAGCAGCTGCTCGTGTTCTTTGTTTTATCAATTTGACAAACCTCGCTAAGGACATTTGATGATGTTTTTTAATCCTATGCCTGTGAGTCTGTCTTTTATTGTGTTTTCCCTTTTAGTTGTTGTTGTCAACTTGTGCCTCGCGGTGCATTCTTAGAGTAGTCAGGGCGCTAATGACCATTGAAGTTGTGCGCCCGAAAACCACAAAAAAAAAAAAAAAAAAAAAAAAACTTTCAGAGGACAAAATTGCGTCTTCACCACCACTTTCAGGTCTCGTATGTCTCCCCATCCATTTTGATATCCTCCCCCCCCCCCCCAAGGATGGCATTTCATCTCATGATGAGTCATGCTGATCATAGAAGATGAAATTCATAGTCAACCCATCTCTGACTAGCAGTTTCAGTTCGCCTTACCCTTCATCACTTCTTCCCCCTCCCTAACTTCTTCCCTCCCTCCCTCACTAACTTCTTCCCCTCTCCCTCCCTCCCTCCCTCCCTAACCTCTTCCCCTCTCCCTCCCTCCCTCCCTAACTTCTTCCCCTCTCCCTCCCTCCCTCCCTCCCTCCCTCCCTCCCTAACTTCTTCCCCTCTCCCTCCCTCCCTAACTTCTTCCCCTCTCCCTCCCTCCCTAACTTCTTCCCCTCTCCCTCCCTCCCTAACTTCTTCCCCTCTCCCTCCCTCCCTAACTTCTTCCCCTCTCCCTCCCTCCCTAACTTCTTCCCCTCTCCCTCCCTCCCTAACTTCTTCCCCTCTCCCTCCCTCCCTAACTTCTTCCCCTCTCCCTCCCTCCCTAACTTCTTCCCCTCTCCCTCCCTCCCTAACTTCTTCCCCTCTCCCTCCCTCCCTAACTTCTTCCCCTCTCCCTCCCTCCCTTACTTCTTCCCCTCTCCCTCCCTCCCTCCCTCCCTCCCTTCTTCCCCTCTCCCTCCCTCCCTCCCTAACTTCTTCCCCTCTCCCTCCCTCCCTCCCTCCCTCCCTCCCTCCCTCCCTCCCTAACTTCTTCCCCTCTCCCTCCCTCCCTCCCTCCCTAACTTCTTCCCCTCTCCCTCCCTCCCTCCCTCCCTCCCTAACTTCTTCCCCTCTCCCTCCCTCCCCCCTAACTTCTTCCCCTCTCCCTCCCTAACTTCTTCCCCTCTCCCTCCCTAACTTCTTCCCCTCTCCCTCCCTAACTTCTTCCCCTCTCCCTCCCTAACTTCTTCCCCTCTCCCTCCCTAACTTCTTCCCCTCTCCCTCCCTAACTTCTTCCCCTCTCCCTCCCTAACTTCTTCCCCTCTCCCTCCCTAACTTCTTCCCCTCTCCCTCCCTAACTTCTTCCCCTCTCCCTCCCTCCCCCCTAACTTCTTCCCCTCTCCCTCCCTCCCCCCTAACTTCTTCCCCTCTCCCTCCCTCCCCCCTAACTTCTTCCCCTCTCCCTCCCTCCCCCCTAACTTCTTCCCCTCTCCCTCCCTCCCCCCTAACTTCTTCCCCTCTCCCTCCCTCCCTCCCTAACTTCTTCCCCTCTTCCCCTCTCCCTCCCTAACTTCTTCCCCTCTTCCCCTCTCCCTCCCTCCCTCCCTTCTTCCCCTCTCCCTCCCTCCCTCCCTCCCTCCCTCCCTTCTTCCCCTCTTCCCCTCTCCCTCCCTCCCTCCCTAACTTCTTCCCCTCTTCCCCTCTCCCTCCCTCCCTCCCTAACTTCTTCCCCTCTTCCCCTCTCCCTCCCTCCCTCCCTCCCTAACTTCTTCCCCTCTTCCCCTCTTCCCCTCTCCCTCCCTCCCTCCCTGCCTAACTTCTTCCTCTCCCTCCCTCCCTCCCTCCCTCCCTCCCTCCCTAACTTCTTCCCCTCTCCCTCCCTCCCTCCCTAACTTCTTCCCCTCTCCCTCCCTCCCTCCCTAACTTCTTCCCCTCTCCCTCCCTCCCCCCTAACTTCTTCCCCTCTCCCTCCCTAACTTCTTCCCCTCTCCCTCCCTCCCTCCCTCCCCAACTTCTTCCCCTCTCCCTCCCTCCCTCCCTCCCTCCCTCCCTAACTTCTTCCCCTCTCCCTCCCTCCCTCCCTCCCTCCCTCCCTCCCACCCTAACTTCTTCCTCTCCCTCCCTCCCTCCCTCCCTCCCTAACTTCTTCCTCTCCCTCCCTCCCTCCCTCCCTAACTTCTTCCTCTCCCTCCCTCCCTCCCTCCCTAACTTCTTCCTCTCCCTCCCTCCCTCCCTCCCTCCCTCCCTAACTTCTTCCTCTCCCTCCCTCCCTCCCTCCCTCCCTAACTTCTTCCCCCCTCCCTCCCGCTCCTTCCCGCGCACTCTGCAATTCAGTTAAGTGTCTGGCAAACGGTTCATCCAGCAATTTTCATACTACTTTCTAGCATTCCACTCTAGAATGGCGCATAAGAAAACGGAACACCTAAATCTTTCCTTTCGAGCTCTTTCTTATTATGATCATTTCTCACTACGTAGGTGGGTGTCAACAAAATATTTTCCCATTCGGAAAAGAAAGTTGGTGATTCAAATTTCGTAATTAGATCTCGCCGCAAAGAAAACCGCCTTTCAGTGACTGCCACCCTGACTCGCATATCATATCAGTGGCACTCTCACCCCTATTGCGCGATAACACTAAATGAGCTGCCCATCTTTGCGTTTTTTCGCTCAATCTAACCTGGTAAGGATCCTATACTGCGCTACAATATTCCAGCAGAGGCCGGTAAAGTGTATTGTAGGCTGTCCCTTTAGTGTGTTTGTCGCCAACAAAGTGCTGTCATAGTTTCGCTTTTCCCAAAAAAATTATCTATGTGGTCTTCCCAATTTAAGTTGCTCGTAATTGTAATTACCAGGTATTTAGTCGAATTGACAGCTGTTAGATTTGTGTTGTTTATCACATACCCAAAATTTATCTGATTTCTTTTAGTACCTATGTGGATGCCGTCGCACTTTTCTTTGTTTAGTGCCAATTGCCACTTTTCGCACCATACATAAATTTTCTCTAGATCATTTTGTAATTGGAATTGATCGCCTGATTTTACTAGACGCAAAATTACAGCGTCATCTGCAAACAATCTAAGGGAGCTGCTCAGATTATCACCTAGATCATTTATGTATATCAGGAACAGCAGAGGCCCTAAGACACTACCTTACGGAACGCCAGATACCACTTGTGTTCTATTCGATGATTTACCGTCTATCACTAAGGACTGTGATCTCTGAGAGGAAATCACGAAGCCAGTCACACAACTGAGACGATACTCCATATGCACGCAATTTGGTTAATAGTCGCTTGTGAGGAACGGTATCAAAAGCATTCTGGAAATCTAGGAATATGGAATCTACCTGAGATTCCTTGTCGACAACACTATTACTTCATTGGAATAAAGAGCTATCAGAGCTGCAGAGTGAAAATCTCATTCTGGAAACATCCCCCAGGCTGTGGCTAAGCCATGTCTCTGCAGTATCCTTTCTTTCAGGAGTGCTAGTTCTGCAAGTTTCGCAGGAGAACTTCTGTAAAGTTTGGAAGGTAGGAGACGAAGATACTGGCAGAAGTAAAGCTCTGAGTACCGGGCGTGAGTCGTGTTTCGGTAGCTCAGATGGCAGAGCACTTTCTCGCGAAAGGCAAAGGTCCCGAGTTGGAGTCTCGGTCGGGCACACAGTTTTAATCTGCCAGGAAGTTTCATATCAGCGCACACTCAGCTGCAGAGTGAAATTCTCATTCTGAAGAGCTAGCTGTGTTGTACGAGAACGATATTTTCTGAATCCGTGTTGGTTATGTATCAATTTTCTTCAAGGTGATTCATAATGTTAGAGTTCAGTATATGCTCCAAAATCCTACTGCAAATTGAGGTCAATGATATGGGTCTGTAATTCAGTGGGGTACTCCTATTTCCCTTCTTGAATATTGTTGTGACCTGTGCTACTTTCCAGTCGTTAGGAATAGACATTTCGTCAAGTGAGCGGTTGTATACGATTGCTAAGAAAGGCGCTACTGCGTCAGCATACTCTGAAAGGAGCCTGACTGGTATACCATCTGGACCAGAAGACTTGCCTTTATTAAGTGATTGAGTTGTTGCGCAACACGTAAGATATCTACTTTTATGTCACTCATGCTAACAGCTGTTAATGTTTCGAGTTCTGGAGTATTTGCTTTGTCTTCTTTCGTGAAGGATTTACGAAAATCTGTATTTAGTAACTCATCTTCAGTGGCACCATCCTCGGTAACATTTCCATCGCTATCGCGCAGTGACGGTGTTGACTATTTTTTGCCACTGGAGTACTTTACATACGACCAGAATCTCTTTGGGTTTTCTACCATATTTTGAGACAATATTTCATTGTGGAAACTATTAAAAGCATCTCGCATTGACGTCCGCACTAAATTTCGAGCTTCCGTGAAACTTAGCCAGTCCTGGGGATTTTGCGTTCTTCTGAATTTGGCATGCTATTTCTTCGTTGCTTGTGCAGCAGTGCTCTGACATGTTTTGTGTACCATGGAGGATCAGTCCCGTATCTTACTAAACTATGCGGTATGAATCTATCTATTACTGTATCTTTGAATTTGAGCCATATCTGGTCTACACTTACATAATTAGTTCGAAAGGAATGGAGACTCTCTTCGGAAGGCATCAAGCGAATTTTTATCCGTTGTTTTAAATATATATTTTGCGTTTATTTTTAGTCGTTATGGTTTTGAGCATCGGTACAATGACCTTATGATCATTAATACCTTATCCGTCATGATCGTCTTGATGCTCTCTATTAGATCAGGATTATTTGTGGCTAAGAGGTAAAGTGTTTCTGCAACCATGGGCTCATGACTAATTTTTCAAAGTAATTCTCAGAAAAAGCATTTAGTAAAATTTCGGAAGATATATGAAGATGTTATCTGTTCTTTCGAACATGTCAGAAAGATCAGAGACCATCTTCATATAGTTGAAGCTAACCGGCCATTGACCTGTGCTGGATACACACGCATTGCCCAAACCCTTACAGGACTGGGTAAGATTGTCTGCCGCGAGTAATGAATGTAATGGACAGGGGCACTATGAATGTAGTGTGTGGACATTAAGTTGCGAATGTGGGTCTCACGGGGAGTGTGCAAGGGATAAATCCCTGCAGTCGCACTATCCTCTGTGCCCTCTGTGGCTCAGTTGGAAAACGCAGACTATAAAACTTTTACACGCCTACTGGCGACGCGATGCCGCAATGTCCTGCCTAGCATTCTATCCCCGAAAGAGACAACTCCGGGTGGCTCAGTTAATACACAAACGGCAGCAGGAGAATGTCGCGATTTAATTGCACTGGCAGCGGCGGTGGTTTCCATTTATTTTGACAGCGCATTCGACAAGGTGCGGCCTCGTTTTCTGTTCTCAGTGATGAGCCGCATGGGTTTTCCACCAACCCTTACCGATGTCATCCGGCGCCTGTACGTCACCGCCGAATCGCTGATTCAGGTTAATGGCCGTGTGGCGGGACAGGTGGCGATCCGGCGTTCCGTAAGGCAAGGCTGCCCACTTTCGACCCTACTCCATGCCATAAGACTGGAGCCACTCATCGGGAGTCTGACGAGCCACCTTTCTGGTCTCACTTTGCGACAGCAGTTTTCGATGTCGTGCGTATGCGGACGACCTCCTCCTCCTCTTGGGGCGCTCACGGAGTGACACACAAACGGTACTTGATTTGATACCAACGTACGGAAATGCAGCGGGCAGTAACATGAATGTGGCTAAATCCGTGGCGATGTACATTGGACGCGGCCTCTCACCACGTGGATTTAGCATCTCTCCCGTGTGTATAAAAATAAGATACCTTGGTATCATTTTCACCTCCACCGTGCGCCGCTCCGCTGCCATCAGTTTTCGGCGTGCAACTCTCCGCACGATGGTGCGACTAAATCTTCTCCGCCGACTCGATTCTTTACAACGTGTCCAATTCCTCAATAAGCATGTGGCGCCCAGAATGGTTCACATCGCACAGGTCCTCCCGCTGCCATCAACTACTGGACGCAGCCTCCAAGCTGCTTTTGGATACTTCCTTACACCCGGTACGCTCCACAAGCAGTGGCACGGGGTCACCTCCCTTACGCGCAGCTTGCTGGAAATTCTTGTTCCCGCGATCAAAACACCACCAGTACCAGTCGGACACATCAAGCACCATCTGACGCGCATTTCTGATTTGATCGTCGGCTTCAGTTATGCTCACACACACAAAAATCAACCACGCGTTCTCCTCGACCTCAAGATTTTGACACCCCACTGCTTCGTTCCATATGTTGAACACAGACATGCGTCCAAACGCTGGGCCACGCTTTGGTGTCATACCCACCAGCCTTTCCTTCTTTCCTTCCTTCCAACGTCCGGGCAACATGGTACCACGTCGCAAGTGGAAAATTCGCCACGAATCAGTCTTCACGCCATCGCACTAGCGGACTCCCCACTTTGTTCGATTTGCCACCTCATGGATGACTGTCCACCAACTGACTTGTGCTGCCACCAGTGACGTCTGCAAACTAGGCCGACAGTTCGTTGTCTGTTACCTTCGCGTCCGCTTGACTCGATGGATCCATGGACTTTCATCCATCCTGATGATACTTATTTTCACGCCACCAAAAATCACTCGATTGTAAGAGTCAATGGATGGACGATCACCTACATGTATAATGATTGCGACAAATCACGCCTTGATTCCTGGCAGTACTTACAAACCGCCCACAATAAAGTCGAGCACCGACCGCGCTACCACGCTGATTTTTTCCCCGTTCCACTGTCCGTTGCTTCACACCTCTTAGCTTACATCAGTATTTTTTGCGTATACCTTGTTAATAAAACAAAATTGCTCGCCTTGTACGTGTGTAATGTCTCGTGCTATTTTCGCCGGAAGAATGATATTTTTGTTGCACTGAAGTTTGTACCAATAAAGATATTTTGTTCATTTACCCTGTTCCTAGTAAAAAATAAATAAATCAATCAATCAATCAAAAAGCTACTTTGAGGGAGTGATTCGGGGATGGGAGGGGGGAGACATCGCAGCCAGGCCTCGGGTTCCGACCTCTGCCCGCCTTGTCTCCACCTGCTCGTAACTGACCACTCTACGCTTTTTTTACACAAAAAAACTTGGATAGAGCATCTGCCAAGTAAGCGGGAGATCCCGGGTTCGAGTCCCGTTCGGGTACACATTTTCATCTGTCCCCGTTGATGTATATCAGCGCCTGTCGACAGCTTGATTTAATTATCATTTCAATTTCGGAAGATGTTTTCTGTCCACCACCGGCTTTGAACACGTGTTTTCGCCAACAAATCGAGGGTAGATTGAAATCTCCACCAATTATTACTGTATAAGTGAGGTAATTAATTGTAATGAGATTCAAGTTTTCTTTTAACCGTTCAGCTATTATACCATTTTGTGGGGCGGCGGGGAAAAGTTAATCTTTAATTTGTTTGTTCGCCGTTTTTCTCACGCGAGCCTGGCAACTAATTTTGTGGTCAGCCAGATAGCGAAGGGAAACATACCGACCTTAGTTTCCAGTCTGCACGGCCACATTCTGGTCCAGCTCAGTGAAAAAAAATGTTTGTCCTATTTCTTTGCTGGATCAGGACTAAGATTTCAAATAAAAGTATAAAGTTCCAATCAAAATTGTATTGTGAAGTTTGTAACATACAACACTAGAAAATTAACTATTCTCAGTCGAAAGCAAGGATTTCTATTCCTACAGCACATTTATCAGTTGAGAGGCGACCTCTACGGTACTTTCCTACCAGATTGTCTTTCGCTCTGACTAAAATTACTCAATGAAAGTTTGCAATAAATGTTCAAAATTAATGCTCGCTATAAAAGTGGAAATAGTCACAACTTGTCACGCGGATTTGTAATTCACACGGGCGGCGCACTGGCAGTTACTTTGGCGATCCAGGACGGTGTACAGTCCTCGAGAGTTCACTATCCGTTTCTACCAGAAAATACGCGCTTTGACGCAGTTCGGCTCTGACGTCATCCGAGGCAGAGCGACATCCGACGTTTGACAGACATGGATCTGACCGTAGCTGAGAGCGAAGTGAACTTTCCTACTGCCTCTCGGGCTGCACTTACCTAGGTGCCGCAGCGGACGGCCGAGGAACGTCTGTTACCAGGTTATCTGCATACTGCAGCAGCCTCTGAACGACCGCTTTCTCGGGCACATAAACTTTAACAATATAGTTACAGACTGCTTGAGAAACCTTAGTTTTTATTTGTATTCTGTTAAGTTGTTTGAAATCATCGAAAGAGTTTCAGCTTGCTAGAATGAAAACTTTGCGTTCTAGAATTTTTATAGTGGAACTAACGGTAGATCGTTACCTGTAAGCCATATCTTTACTAGAACTTATCTCAGCTGTTATTACAACTACTCTCAAATTTGGTATAGCTCTCTCTCTTGGTATGTTTTTATCATTCACTTCAACGAAAATTCTCTAATCATTAAAATTACAGGTACTACTACGATTGGGTATACTTGAGCTACAAAATTTGTTTTTACTTAATTACTCAAAAACTATGAGGTACCTTAAGGTTCTTTGTTTTTTTGGGGTGAACTGAAGCAGAAAACAAATTTTCATGTTTCTAATTCCAATATTTAGCGCCTCTGATTTGTCCTGAAAACGTCGATTCTGGAGTGAATTTTTATTTGGTTTTGGAAACGTGCACGACTTATTTATGAGTTCTGAAGACACCTTCTGACCAAATTCTGGTTTTCTAGCTTTATTATTTAGCGCCACTTATTTTACCTTTAAACGGCATTGTTACGTAAACTATTGAGTCTAGAACATAAAGACTTTGTATTTGGTACATAATAACACTAAACTATATGTTAACAAAGTTTTAAAGACAAATTTTGATTTCTAATTTAATACTTAATTGTGGTGCAATACTTGGGCACTACGCGCTGAAGCGTTAAAGTGACGTGGCGCTACCGGCAGTGAACTGGGGTAAGTCCCGGCACACTAGCTCGCCGCTGTACCTCACATGATCCAGTGCTTGGCTTGCTTCAATATCAGTCAGGGGCTCTGTAGGAGCAGCCGATTATTATTCTAGTACGGCTGTTGACTATAACCTCTATTCATACAAATTCGCAGGAACTAACAATTTAAACTTCTCTACAAGATAAACTACTACCAACAGACACACACACTACCACCTACTTTATTTTATCTCTCCTTTCTGAACGCGGTCTGCGCCTCTGTAAAAATTTCCACAGTATTTATCTTCGGCTCTAACCAGCTTCCTGTTTCTATAACGATTTCAGCTTCAGCGTTTGCTATCAGTGCTTCAAGCTCTATTACTTTTCCAAAACAGCTACGAGAATTTAAAACTACAATACCGACTGTTGCTTGGTCGATTCTCGTCGTTCCTATGTCCTGTACCCTTAGAGACTGTAGACCTTTTTGACCTTTCCTGAGACTGTCCAACCTAAAAAAAAGCCGCCCAGTCCACGCCACACAACCCCTGCTACCCGTGTAGCTGCCTCCTGTGTTCCCCCAGGGGGTCCAACTCTTTTGTGGATACGTGCGTAGTGAGCACGGGACCCCGAGCTAATGTGGCCCTCCTTCCTTTCCGGGCTGCATACCTTCATTTTTCACATCCTTCTCCCCCCCCCCCCCCCTGCGGGTCCTGGGTAAGAATAGGCCCGAGGTATTCCTGCAGTCGTAAGAGGCGACTAAAAGGACTTTCAACCGTTTCGGCCTTCCATGTGATGGTCCCCCTTGGGGTTTGACATCCATTTTTCAAAATTCTACAGAAGTACGAGCCTTTTGGGGAAGGACACTTTATGTGGTGTATCACTGGTCCTCAGTGCACTAAGACCTTGGCACTCAGCATTGTAATGGCGTTCTAACCACACCCACTATTCTTCAAATTGGGCCTAAACGCCTGATCGGTTGCACAAGTTATGCCCATAGTGAGTCCCATCTGCACTTAGGATCATTATGGACCTTCCATGGCACCCGAAATCCAGCTCTGTAGCCAGCCCATTGTGGTGGGGTCGTCATGTACCCTCTACGTTGTAGCCCACTGACAACACAGGGATCGTACTGCCGATACCTGAGCTGCACCCTCCCCATGTCGGCAAAGGAGTAGATGCCCATCTCCTTGGGCATCTGGACTCCCGGCAATGGTCATCCTGCCAGGTGGCCCTTGCTGAGGCTGGGTGGCGCCCGTGGGGAGAGCCCATGGTCGGAGTGGGTAGAATCGCGGCGGGCATTTCGCAGATAAAACGTCAACGTGTATCATGTCGCTCTGCGGCCGAGTCTATCAAAAGGAAAGGTACTGTTTCTAGTTCTGGTTCTCCTGCCCTTTCCCCCTTGGCCACTCCCTGGGAGGAAGGACAGGCCCGCCGGCTTGGGGCGAAGTACTTCCCCCACTATTTAGTCTGTTCTCGGACCGATGGGGGGATGTTCGCCACCTCCAAGCCCATGTTCTTTGTCCAGCACATCGAGGACATCTTCGCGGAAATCGTTGCTCTCAGTAAAATGCGTTCAGGGTCTGTTCTTATAAAGACCGCCTCCGCCACACAGTCGGCGGCGCTCCAGGCGTGCGACCGACTAGGGGACATCAGTGTCTATTGTGCCGCATCTGCCACTGAATAGGACGGGGTTATTTTTCATCGGGACCTCCAGCTGCAATCTGATTAGGAGCTCAGGGCCAACCTGGAGCGCCGAGGCGTGCATTTCGTCCGGCGAGTCCAGCGCGGCCCCAAAGATCGTCGCATAGACACTGGGGCCTTTATCCTCGCCTTCGAGGGGACGTTCTCCCGGAGAAGGTAAAGGTGATGTGCTACCGGTGCGACGTGCGACCTTACGTCCCGCCTCCAATGCGCTGTTTTCGGTGTTTGCGCTTTGGGCACATGTTGTCACGGTGTGAGGCTGAGCCCCTTTGTGGCGATTGTAGACGTCCTCTTAATGAGGAACATACATGCACCCCACCACCTCGGTGCGTCAATTGTCCTGGCATCCACTCGCCTAGATCTTTAGACTGCCCAGTGTATCAGATGGAGAAGAAGACTCAAGAATTAAAAACTTTGGATTGTCTCTTATTCTGAGGCCAGGAAGAAGTATGACAGCCTCCATCCCGTGACGTTGACAACTTCGTTTGCCTCAGTCATGTCTGCTCCTTCCACAGTATCCTCACCCCTATCCTGTCCCCCCTCCACCTCCTCACCCCATCTGGGGTCTATGCTTCCACCTCCCAAATCCCTCCCTTCCAAATCCTCCGCCCAGACGCACTCTGCCCTCTCTGCTCCAGGGGTCACCTTTCCTCCTCCTTCCCCCCCCCCCCCTCGCCGCCGCCTGAGAAGCGATCCTCCTCTCAGGCGTCCATCGGGGAAACGTTCCGGACCCCAGCTTCAGAGGTCCGGCGTTCCAAAACCGACCCCGCGCGTGAGGACCTTCATCGGGTCCAGCCCACCATCCCTGTGCCTCCTTGGGCTTCCAAGAAGGCTTCCAAGAAGGCCTCCAAGAAGGAGTCTCTATCCCCCTCTCCACCCCGGCGCATTTCGTCTGACACTCCATCCGTGACTCGCTGCTCCCGGCCGTCCTCAGTTTCGCCGGGACGCTCTGCTGCCAGGTGCACAACTGGCCTCTCGTCGGCGAATGATGCTGCCCCTCCAACGCAACCCGGGACAGCGGCCGCAGCTGGCGACGACTCGATGGAACAGGATCCGCCTCCCACCGGTGGTAGCGTTGTTCCCCCGAAAACTGGCCCTCCGCAGCCGTCGAGGTGACCAGCTCTCCCCCATCTCGTTCCCCCCCCCCCTTTTTTTTGACCAGCGATGGCCTTCTTACATTGGAACATAAGAGGTATTCGATCTAATCGGGAGGAATTACAACTGCTCCTCTACCTGCACTGTCCGCTCGTCCTTGGTCTCCAGGAAACCAAGTTGCGCCCATCTGACCATATTGCCTTTGCCCACTATACCTCGGAGCGGTATGACCTCACCCCTGTGGACGTTATTCCAGCTCATTGTGGGGTCATGTTGCTCGTTCGGGACGATGTCTATTACCATCCCATCCCATTGACCACCCCACTCCAAGCAATAGCTGTCAGTATTACTCTTTCTGCTTTTACTTTTTCAGTTTGAACCATCTACACTCCATCGTCATCTGCTGTTAGTCAGGCTGACACGATGCACCTGATCGTTCAGCTTCCTCCGCCGTTTTTATTATTTGGCGACTTCAATGCCCATCATCCCCTTTGGGGCTCTCCTGCATCCTGTCAAAGAGGCTCACTCTTGGCGGATGTCTTCAACCATCTCAATCTTGTCTGCCTCAATACTGGCGCCCCGACTTTCCTCTCGGACTCTACTCATACCTACTCCCACTTGGACCTCTCGATCTGTTCTACCACTCTTGCCTGTCGGTTCGAGTGGTATGTCCTTTCTGACACCTATTCGAGCGACCACTTCCCCTGTGTCGTTTGTCTCCTGCACCACAACCCATCCGCACGTCCTTCGAGCTGGAACATACCGAAAGCTGACTGGGGACTTTACTCCTCCCTGGCGACCTTCCCGGACCACGATTTTCTCAGTTGTGACAGTCAGGTCGAATACCTCACGGCTGTTATCATCAATGCTGCCGAACGTTCCATTCCTCGTACTACCTCTTCTTCACGTCGCGTTTCCGTCCCCTGGTGGAACGAGGCTTGTAGAGACGCTATCCGTGCTCGACGACGTGCTTTACGCACCTTTCGCCGCCATCCTACGTTGGCGAATTGTATTGGATACAAACGATTCCGAGCCCAATGCCGTAGAGTCATCCAAGACAGCAAAAAAGCTTGTTGGGCCTCTTTCACCAACTCCTTTAACAGTTTTACTCCCCCTTCTGTCGTTTGGGTTGGCCTGCGCCGGCTGTTGAGCATTAAGGCCCACTCCTCGGTACCTGGCCTGACCTCAGGTAATGGGGTCCTTGTCGACCCTGTGGCTGTCTCCAACGCCTTCGGCCGGTTTTTCGCGGAGGTTTCAAGCTCCGCCCATTACCACCCTGCCTTCCTTCCCAGGAAAGAGGCACAAGAGGCTCGGCGACCTTCATTCCACTCGCTGAATCTGGAAACTTACAATGCCCCCTTTACTATGCGGGAACTTGAACGTGCGCTTGCACTGTCCCGTTCCTCTGCTCCGGGGCCAGATGCCATTCACGTTCAGATGCTGGCACACCTTTCTCCGGCGGGCAAAAGCTTCCTTCTTCGTACCTACAATAGCATCTGGACCGAAGGTCAGGTCCCCATGTGTTGGCGTGACGCCATCGTTGTTCCTATACCAAAACCCGGGAAGGATAGACACCTTCCTTCTAGTTACCGCCCCATTTCTCTTACAAGCTGTGTCTGTAAGGTGATGGAGCGCATGGTTAATGGTCGGTTAGTATAGTAAGTAGCCGTCGAGATTCAAGAATCCAATGTCCAATGTGGCTTTCGTCGCCGCCGCTCCGCTGTTGACCACCTTGTGACCTTGTCGACATTCATCATGAACAACTCTTTGCGAAGGCGCCAAACGGGAGCCGTGTTCTTCGATTTGGAGAAGGCTTATGATACCTGTTGAAGAGGAGGTATCCTCCGCACTATGCACAGGTGGGGCCTACGTGGTCGCCTGCCCCTTTTTATTGATTCCTTTTTAACGGACCGAAAGTTTAGGGTACGTGTGGGTTCCGTATTGTCCGACGTCTTCCTCCAGGAGAACGGAGTGCCTCGGGGCTCTGTCTTGAGCGTAGCCCTTCATGCCATCGCGATCAATCCAATTATGGATTGCATTCCACCTAATGTCTCAGGCTCTCTCATTGTCGATGACTTCGCGATCTACTGCAGTGCCCAGAGAACATGCCTCCTGGAGCGCTGCCTTCAGCGTTGTCTAGACTGCCTATACTAGTGGAGCGTGGCAAATGGCTTCCGGTTCTCTGAAGAGAAGACGGTTTGTATCAACTTTTGGCGATATAAAGCGTTCCTTCCGCAATCCTTACATCTCGATCCCGTTGTTCTCCCATTCGTGGAAACAACAAAGTTTCTAGGGCTCACGTTGGACAGGAAACTGTGTTGGTCTCCGCATGTCTCTTATTTGGCGGCCCGTTGTACACGTTCCCTTAATGTCCTCAGAGTTCTTAGTGGTTCATCTTGGGGAGCGGATCGCACTGTCCTGCTTCGCCTGTATCGGTCCATAGTCCGATCGAAGCTGGATTATGGGAGCCTCGTCTACTCGTCTGCTCGGCCATTCCTCTTACGCCATCTCAACTCCATCCACCATCGGGGGTTACGTCTTGCGACCGGAGCCTTCTACACTAGTCCTGTCGAGTGTCTTTATGCTGAAGCTGCCGAATTACCATTGACCTACCAGCGCGACGTACTGCTGTGTCGGTATGCCTGCCGGCTGTTGTCTATGCCCGACCACCCCTCTTACCAGTCCTTCTTCGTAGATTCTCTCGACCGTCAGTACGGGTTGTATGTGTCTGCCCTGCTGCCCCCTGAAGTCCGCTTTCGTCGCCTGCTTCGACAATTTGATTTATCCCTCCCTACCACCTTCAGAGAGGGTGAGAGCCCGACACCACCTTGGCTCCAGGCTCTGGTTCATATTTATCTCGACCTCAGCTCACTCCCGAAGGAGGGTACTCGGGCTGCAGTGTATTGCTCACGGTTTGTCGAACTTCGTGCTCGACTTGCCAGTCACACCTTTATTTACACCGATGGCTCAAAAACTGAAGATGGTGTCGGCTGTGCCTTTGTCGTCTGGGCTGCCACCTTTAAATACGGGCTCCTCGACCAATGTTCGAGCTTTACGGCCAAGCTTTTTGCTCTCCATCAGGCCGTTCAGTATGCCCGCCGCCACCGCCATTCATCGTATGTACTCTGCTCTCTCACTCAGTGCTCTTCAGAGCCTTGGAGCTCCCTATCCGGTCCATCCCTTGATTCAACGGATACAGCAGTCCCTCCATTCTTTCGCTGATAATGGTTCTCCTGTCAGCTTTCTGTGGGTTCCCCGACGTGTAGGAGTGCCTGGGAATGAGGCTGCGGATGCTGCAGCCAAGGCTTCCCTTCAAGGAAACAAGCTCCGGGCAGTAAAACCGCTCCCAACTGCTTGGACAACCTCCTCCCGACCATCTCGGCGAGAAGAGGTCCTTCTGACCAGGTTGCGGATTGGGCATTTCCGGTTTAGCCACCGCTACCTGCTCTCCGGTGGCCCAGCCCCGCAGTGCCGTTGTGGTCAAGCATTAACAGTGCGCCATGTTTTGTTGTCGTGTCCCCGCTTTAGTCAATCTCGTGTTGTCGTGTCCCTGCCATCTACTTTACCAGATATTTTAGCTGATGACGCTCGAGCAGCTGCTCGTGTTCTGCGTTTTATAACTTTGACTGGCTTGTCCAACGACATCTCTTTTACTTATTTTATCTGCATCTTTGTAAGGACTTTCGGGTGTCCCCCCTCCCCTTGCGTTTTGCTAGATTCTATGTGCTCTAACAATTGTGACTGGGCGCTAATGTCCTCAGTAGTTGAGCGCTCTTAAACCCCACCAAAAAAAAAAAAAAAATATCACCCAACCCCTTAAACACTTGTTCCAAGCTGTCGCTGTCAGTCTTTCCCTTTCTGGATAAATCTTTTCATTTTGCATTGTATACAATCCATCGTCCACACCAATGGCATGAGCTGATGTCCTTCATCTTCTTGGTCGGCTTCCACCCCCCTATTTGCTGGTTGGGGACTTCAATGCCAACCACCAACTTTCGGGATCTCCACATCCTTGTCCATGTGGCTCACTATTGCTCGACGTCTTCCACGAAGCGGATCTACTTTGCCTAAACACTGGGGTCCCTACATTTTTGTCTGCCTCCACGACAAATTTATCTCATTTGGACCTTTCGGTCGGTAGTGTTCCGCTAGCTCGACGTTTCGAATGGTTCGCCCTTGATGATACACACTCGAGTGACGACTTTCCATGTGTCCTTAGACTGCAGCCTCAACTGCCATATATGCGCCCGCGACGCTGGAAGTTTGCCCAAGCCGATTGGACACTTTTTTTCGTCTCTAGCGACATTCGATGAGTTACTATCCTAGCGTCGACGATGAGGTCACACATATTACACACGTTATTCCTACAGGTGCGGATTGTTCAATACCACGCACCTCCGAATTGCCCCGGCGCCCCCCAGTTCCTTGGTGGAACGAGGCATGCCGTGACGCAATAAGTGAGCGGCGACGTGCTCTTCGCGTTTTCCGCCACCATCCTACTTTGGCGAACTGTATCCGCTATAAGCAGTTGCGTGCGCGATACCGTCGCGTCATCCGCGATAGCAAGAAGGCAAGCTGGAAATTCTTTATTAGCTCATTTAACACCTTCACTCCCTCCTCGGAAGTTTGGAGTCAGCTTCGACGGTTCTCAGGCGCGCCTAGTTTCTCCCCAGTCTCTGGGCTCACTGTCGCGCGTGATACGTTCGTGGACCCCGTCGCAATTTCTAACTCATTGGATCAACACTTTGCTGGGATTTCGAGCTCTTCAAATTACCCGCCTGCGTTTCTCCCGAAGAAACGTGCAGCGGAAGTGCAACCTCTTGCTTTCTTCTCTCAAAATCGCGAAAGCTATAATACTGTTTTCTCCATGCGGGAACTCCAACATGCACTCTCTTCTTCTCGCTCCTCTGCCCCAGGACCGGGTGGTATCCACATCCAAATGTTGCTGCATTTATCAACTCATAGTCTGCGTTACCTACTTCGCCTTTATAATCGAATTTGGACCGACAGTACTTTTCCCAGACGATGGCGGGAAGCTATCGTCGTTCCTGTTCCGAAACCTGGAAAGGACAAACATCTCCCCTCTAGCTATCGCCCCATTTCTCTCACGAGTAGTGTTTGTAAGGTTTTGGAGCGTATGGTGAATTGCCGTTTAGCTTGGTGGCTGGAGTCCCGCAGTCTTTTAACACCTGCCCAATGCGGATTCCGAAAGCATCGTTCTGCAGTTGACCATCTTCTTGCTCTCTCCACTTACATCATGAACAATATTCTCCCGAAACGCCAAACAGTAGCAATATTTTTTGATCTGGAGAGAGCGTATGATACCTATTGGACAGGTATCCTCCGCACACTGTTCTCTTGGGGCTTTAGCGGTCGGTTGCCGCTTTTTCTTCGCGAATTTATGGCAGAGCGCACATTTAAGGTGCGGGTGAACACTACTCTCACCTGTACTTTCTCCCAAGAAAACGGGGTACCCCAGGGCTCAATGCTAAGTGTCGTACTGTTTGCCATTGCCATAAATCCAATTATGGACTGTCTCCTTCCCGATGTCTCGGGCTCCCTCTTTGTGGACGATTTTGCGATCTACTACAGCTCTCAACGGACCAGCCTTCTTGAACGACGTCTTCAAGGATATCTCGATCGCCTCCACTCTTGGAGCATCGAAACCGGCTTCCGTTTTTCTCCCAGTAAGACCGTTTGTGTTAATTTTTGGCGACGTAAGGAGTTTCTTCCGCCCTCCTTACATCTAGGTCCTGTCAACCTTCCGTTTTCCAACGTCGCTAAATTCTTGGGTCTTATGTTTGACAGAAAACTGTGCTGGTCCTCCCACGTTTCCTATCTTTCGGCTCGCTGTCTGCGATCCCTCAACACCCTCCGTGTCCTGAATGGTACCTCCTGGGGAGCGGACCGAGTGGTCCTTCTCCGCCTCTATCACGCCTTAGTGCGCTCGAAATTGGACTATGGAAGCATAGTCTACTCCTCTGCTCGGCCGTCTATTCTTCGGCGTCTCGACTCTATCCACCACCGTGGATTACGTTTAGTGTCTGGAGCTTTTTACACCAGCCCTGTGGAAAGCCTTTATGCTGAGACTGCTGAACCTCCGCTGTCCAATCGGCGAGCAGTCCTTCTGAGTCGTTATGCTAGCCATCTGTCTTCCATGCCTGCTAATCCGGCCCATGACATTTTTTTCGACGCCTCCTTGGATGTAGGGTATGCAGGCCGCCCTTCCTCCCTACTACCACCGAGAGTCCGCTTCCGTGAACTGCTCCATTCTCTTTCCTTTCGCTTTCCTAAAACCTTCTTGACAACTTGGGGTACAGCACCGCCTTGGCTCTGTCCCCGGACCTGCCTGCTCCGTGACCTTTGTCAATTTCCCAAGGATGGTACCCCTACACTTGTTTATCGTCGCACATTTGCTGCTCTATGTGCACAAATGAAGCAAGCCACATTTATTTACACTGATGGCTCGAAAACATCGTTAGATGTAGGGAGTGCCTATATTGTTGGCGACACCCCAAATCAATTTCGGTTTCCCGACCAGTGTTCGGTTTATACTGCGGAGCTTTACGCTGTTCTCCAGGCTGTCCAATACATTCGTCGCCATCAGCGGATACAGTGTGTTTTTCTGTTCAGATTCTCTCAGCTCTCTCCTCAGTCTCGAAGCTCTCTACCCTGTCCACCTTCTGGTCCACTGGATTCAGGACTGCCTACGCTTGCTCCACCTGGGGGCATCTCTGTGGCGTTCCTCTGGATCCCAGGAGACGTTGGTATCTATGGAAATGAGACGGCCGATATAGCGGCCAAGTCTGCAGCCTCTCTTCAGCCAGCTATTCGCACGATTCTCTTCTCCGATCTACGGAGTGTTTTATGTCGTCGTGTTACTCTTTTATGGCACGCACATTGGTCGACACTTCCCAATAATAAATTGCGGGACGTGAAAGCTCTTCCCTGTGCTTGGACCTCTTCCTCCCGAACGCGTCGTCAGGAGGAGGTCATTTTAACTAGACTCCGGATAGGGTACTGTCTTTTTAGCCATCGACATCTTTTAAGCGGCGATCGTGCCCCACTCTGTCCCCACTGTTCTCAGCTGTGGACGGTAAGACACCTTTTACTTGAGTGCCCCTATTTTACTCCGTTACGCGTCCGTCTACAGCAGTCGCCTGATATATCATCAATTTTAGCAGATGACACGCGCTCGGCCGATCGCGTATTAGAGTTCATTAGTGCCAGTGAGGTGACGTCAGTCATTTGAAGCTCTTTTTGGGGACAAGCAACCTCTTTCTGTAGTGGATTTTTAAGCTTTCCTTCTGCTTTTAGTTTCTCCAATTTTTTTAGTTTCGTTCCCATTGCTGCTGCCTTTCATTTTAGTTTTTTACCGTTTCCTACTCACAGCCCGGGCGCTAATGACCATAGCAGTTTTACACCCGAAAACCAAAACAAAAAAAAATTCCTGATGGACTGCCCCTTTTTAACCATTTACATTCCAGCTTTGGTGTGCCATATGATTTGTCAACTGTTTTAGTGAATGACACGGGGGCTGTCGACAGTTTTACTTTTCACCTGCTGAAGCAATATGGTGAAGGCCATTTAATTTTTTACATTTGACCTACGTCTGTTTTAGTCCTTTGTCCACATGTCTGTTCTAAGCTATCTTCTATGATGTCAATTGGAACTGACATATAGTCGTTTTTTAACTCTTTGTTCGTGTTCTATACTTTTGAATAGGGCACTATGACCCCAATTGTTTTTTGTGCCCTAAAGCACAACAAATAAACAAACAAGCTTGACTTGCACTAATGAACTCAAAGCAAGTCAGCCTCCAATACACAATAGTGAAACAGAAGCTGCTCATCCATGATGTGGTTGTGTGGGGAACGTCTAGTACAGATCAAAACAAAATCAGAACTTAATGCTGATTCCAAGTAATCCTCCAACACAACCCATTACATTGCAGGAAATATGTTAGCATCCATTATTCGTATTAATGTAAGATAGAGAAACATTAAACTATTCCGAGTCCTTTGGTATCCTCGGACTGATAGAACTAGTGTCCAGTGACATGCTGAAAGTAGCTAAACTGTATCCTCAAGCCTGGTAAAGACCCATGTTAATTAATTTAGAAATTAGCTGAAGCAACTCATTAAACTACTGTATTCATTGGCATTCAAACTGCCATGCTGACGTATTCGCTCTTAATATCAACTCTATTGTGCCCAGACAACTCTTTGATGCTCTGACCAGTCAGTCTGCTGTTCAGACCATATTAAATTTGATAAACATTTAAATTTGGGCAAATGAGCAGCAGTACCACCACTTTCAAAAATTCAACATTGTATGTTATGGCTGTCAATAAATTTTTCAGCACCCTGCTGCAGCTCGATGTAGACTCCCAACTGCTGGTGTTGTTCATGTCTGAAAACACCCAACATCCACAGCTTTCAGAATCTTCTTACTCTGATTCCATCTATTAAAATTTCTTCACAACAATTTACATAAAGACACCACAAATATACATTCAACAGCCATGCCTCCATGTTTCTGGTAGACTGCCACTGATACTGCTTCTGTTTGCTTTGTTGACTGTGCTGTATTAGCACAGGACCCATTCATTGAGAATTGAGAAAGCTGTCGATCTTGGACACCAGCTACAGTGTATTAATACTGCACAATTTCCCAAGCAAGCTTTTCACTTTTTGCTCAAATATGATTAGAGATGGTAATTCACATGTAATTATTCACATTAATGAGAAGACAGTAAATAGTAATGACTGCCTCTGTAATGTGACATGCCAATTTGAAGTGAAACACAGGTAATTAATTTAAATTAAATTAGGAAAGACACACACAAATATTGAAATCTTTGCACACTGTCGTTCGAGCCATAAATCATTAAAGTGTAAGTTGTCAATTACAAAGTTTGTTAGTGGATGATAGTGTTCTGTGGTACCTGATGTTGAAGTTCGCCAAAAAATGTTCAAAAGTCAAGTAGTTGTTAGCATATGTATCAGTGTTTCTAACAACCTTCAGCATTGTTCCTGTGCCCTTTCAATATTACTGCATGGTTTGTTCTTGTTTGTTTGGCCCCACCCCATTTGGATGACGTATGAATACTCATTACATCATCTACCAGTGAGGAAGGTAGAAACATCAGTTTGAGTTCCACCCAAGAATTGAACCACTAAGTTCTTCAGAGAAACACATGGTTCCTAATGTGTAGAAAACTGTTGTCTCCAGAACAGCCAATGACCAACATCATGAAAACAGCTGTATCTACAGGTATGTGTTATTCTTTGGTGTATCCTGTAATAAGTGCACAGGAATTATATTTCAGGGAGGTGGTGTTATCTGTGAAACACTAAACTGGCGAGAGGTGAAGAAATTTCCATCTATTGAGCCAGACATGGCTGAATGAGACACATACATGAAGCGACGTCTGAGTGGATAGTACCATAAAATCCTCAAAACATTGTTTGTCTGGATTATCCACTAGTAACAAGGCTCCATCAGTTAAAGGAAAATGACTGATTATCACACACATTGTGAGCAAAACAGGTTTTGTCAAAGGCTGTTTGTGGGCTTTCAGATGTAAGAGTGCAGGTTATGCTGAGATGGGCACTGATAAGTTTGCAAGGTGGTTTAAAGATGATCATACTGGCTTTAGAAAGTGCAGTATTGTTTTTGATAATGCATCGTACATTCTCGTAGAAAAGAAAAAGTTCCTAATGGGAAGTCACTAAGCAAGATGTATCAGAAGGGAGAATACGTAAAAATGCCAATTTGAAGACTCTGTTGGAAAAAACTACTAGATATAATTAAAAATGAAATGACTAAGAATTCAGGGAAAACTGTTCCTCAGAATCATCAATACCACTGAAAATTAAATGCCACAGTTTGGCCTGGTGTCAGTCTATGCTGAAGGAAAAGCAGACAATACAAAACTAAAAGTTAAAGTTCTATTAGAATTAGCAGTAATAACAAGGACTTCTGAAGAGTGGAATAAATGTTACCTCCTCCATGTGATGGAAAAAGCTGAAAATAAAGAGGAAATTAGACTGCATTGTAGAAGAGAGATCATTTTCTTGTAAATGCATATGAAAGATTGATAGAATGAACTTAGTTTGTCGTTCTTTAACATTATTGTAGCTGGTATTGTTGTTGAAATTGCTTCTTTGAATCTGCTACGCCACATGCCGGTTCATTAGGTTTGATTTCACTTCTTTGTAGGCAGAATTCACAATATAGTTTTTGCATGAGCAACACATGCTCTGCTGTGATGTCAGCATGACAAACTGCAAACAGGGACAAAGTATTTAGACACACCACGTGTTGTGTAAACACGAAATGCTTTCACTGGAACAACTAGTGGTCAATCACATGGATTTCTTTTGTCCAAGCTCTCAGTGGGTAGGCTATAGCAACAAACTCTCGGACACTAAACTAAATTTCTATAGAGTAAATTGCATTTTCTCTTATTAGTCATATTTATAACACAATATTTCTAATAGCTTGTTGATTTCATAGATACTATAGAATCCTTTTGAAATGGTGCTCCAGGATTCCTGTGAGAAACACGTATATTGCATGTTGTGACTAGTTCAGTTGATTTTCCCATATTTTCCTGCCACGAATTGAACTTAAACTACTAAAGACCATAATAAGATACGTTTCATGGCAGACCTACTCGTTTGACTAACTCCAGAATTCTGCCACACAGCAACAGGGGAAGCTGTTGTGCAGTATTAAAATTCCTGATCATCATGGCCAACTGCATCCTCATACACAGATACTTTTCATTTGGGGGTTATCTTCTTGGCACCCTCCTTATCCAACCACTTTCATGGACTGCATAGAGGAATCCATTTTAGCCATTCAGAATACCAAACCCTGAACTTTGTTTATATTCACGGACAACATCTGCAAGATCTGACCAGATGGTGAGGACATTCTATCCACATTCCAACAGAAACTCAACACCTTCTCCCCATCAGTTTCACCTGGTCCTTCTCGGTCCAACAGGCCACTTTCCTCACTGTCAAACTCCACCACACAGATGGCAGATTGCTCTGTTAGTATCCTCATCCGTACTGAATCTACTGATAACTGTCAGTAGCCCTATGTGACCTTTGGCACCTGTTCTGTACTGAGAAGTCATTTCCGTATGGCTGAGTGACCCGCTAGAAGTCATGAAGGGCCCCTCTCCAGATGTGATAGCCTCACTGAGACCCTCAGCTGAAATTGCCCTCCCATATCTCATCTGGAAACACATCTCCCTACCATCTTCACATGCCCAATACCCAGCCACGGAGTAGCAGTACCCTCCCCCTTCCTTTCACAACTCAGTATCATCTGAGAGGGATCATCTCGATCGTGTACTCTGCCAAGCTCACAACTACTGCTTATGACAGTGGTACTCCACTGTGGACCTGACCTATCTGATAAATTTCCTTCCCTACCCAACATCAGTACTGTCATGAGCACCTCTATCCTCATCTGAGGGATGACCACCTGTCAATGTGGCCATGCAGTCTACCAACTCAGCTGCACAGCCACTGTGCCCTGTGCCACATTCTATGCCAGCAAGACCACAGACGTGCTGTGCATCAGCACAGACAGCTCTTGCCAAACTGCAGCTGAGGGTAGCAGACTGCCCAGTTGCTTAGTTTGCCAGCAGATGAGGTGTGCTAGATTTAAGCGACAGCTTCACGATGTGTGCCATTGTGATTTGTCCTCCTGACAGCAACTTTTCTGAACTGGGAAGGTGAAACTCTTCTTTGTCCTCCCAGCCTAGATCTTCTCTAATTCTCATCCCCATCTCCCTCTATCCGCTTCCCTGCTCCCACTCCACCTTCTACATCTGGTTGCTCCCTCACGCAGCACTGCAGCACCTTGCACCACTCTTCTCCTGATAACATCCTCCCTCTTAGTCACCCACTTCCCGTGTACTGCCAACTTCCACCTAAGTGAATATTGCTGTTTGCCCACATTCTCTCTCTCTCTCTCTCTCTCTCTCTCTCTCTCTCTCTCTCTCTCTCTCTCTCTTGTGTTTAAGAGTTAACGCTTATGTTTTTGTTCCCTGCAGGTTGTTATTTAAAACTGTATGCTCAGAACAAGAGAATGAGCCATGTATACTCTGTGTCTCCTGTGGCTGTTAACAATGATGCTACTCTTAATATCGTTTGAAGCTGCTGTTGTGTTGTGTGGTTCCATTGACGAAGTGCAAGCAGGCTCTGTCAGATGACAGTCTGCCCAGCCTGTTCTGATGGCAGCATCTGGCACGTTCTCATCAGATTCTACTTCGAAATAAGTATTGGTCGAATTTTCCTGCATACATTCAATAAACGTGATGGGCACTGCATGCTGCTGCACCTACATTAAATGTGTATCTGCTAGTTCCTATGGTCAGAATTTCTTTATATGTGACAACTGTTGGACTCCACTGTAGACACAGAGTAGACAGTACAGTGTGGCTGTTAGACAGTGGTACAGTTATGTTTACCAGGCAGAAGTTTTGCTGCAAAACGTAAGCAAAAAAGCAGTGTGACTTCGCATTAGACAGTCGAAAATTTATTGAGGATACTTTGTGAGTCATTGTATGTGATGCATTCTACATTCTCCTAGAGCCAAATGCTTAGCTTTTTGGTCACTTGGCTACAAGAAGTACCATAGTGAAAGAATGAAACAGTTTTTCATGTTCCTCATTAGAGTGTCGTGCAAATAGAAACAGCTTTGTTGGCTGGCAGCTCATTGTAGCCCTTGAAAGTTCAGGTGACTCTTACCACCTGTGAAGGATCTGTTTCCGCATAATTAAAGCATCACATCATCACAGAGCCATTTTGAGCTAATGCTGCCCTTTCATAAGCTGTCTTCTGGAAGGCTACTTGAGCTCTGGTATTACAAGAAGCTGCAAATGATTGATTTATGGGCAGAGAAAACAGTGTATTTCTGTGTGTTTGGCAAATACATTTAGAGCGTGATATTTTGATGACCCAACCTGTCATTATCTTACAGCAAGAACGCATGATGACTAAACCCATTGCATGGGAAGGAGAAATGTGCACGAAACAAACTACTTGGCTAAACATTCAAGAGTACACCATTGATGGATTGCATTGAGGAAACCTGAGAAATAGAGCAGAAAAGTAATTTGTGAAACTGCATATAACTTTGGAATGATCGAATTTTACATGGTTTAACATTCAGATACTAAGAAACTTTGTTTGCAGAAGTAGGGCTCATTAGTATGAGTAAGTTGCAAAAATCTGCATAACATAAAATAAATTTGAAGTGCTCATTCAAAAACTATACAACTCACAGCTTGCAAGTCCTTAACTGCTTGTAGTGCAGCAATTCTTAGCTGAGGATTTTCGCCCCCACATCCATATTCCCCTTGTGTTAAGTTCGCCATTTTGTCTGCGATTCAGACCCAAATGCTTTGTAGATCGAGATGTCTATCTTTCCTCATGAAGGTGTCCTGTGGTGTGTGGTGGTACATCTATAAAATCTGCTAATTCATTAAAAGGATCGCCTTCTGTACATCTATCATCAATTACAAGATTTTAACTTGCCACCTCAGTGTCATATACCTTGTCACATGTGGTGAAAGAAACTGGTACTAGACACTACAAACACTAATTCAATTGGTAACAGATTATATTTTTGGTAAGTGCACCAATTTTGTCACCATCTCCTCTGTCTGTACACTTCGCAAAACTGAGATGTAGGCTGTGAACATAGGAAAAACTCTTTACCAGCTCCAGCACTTGTAGTTAGCATAGTTATTAAAACTCTGCCCACTGTTCAACACCTCATCTGTACAGAAATAGTTAGGTCTCTTGTAATACAAACTGTAAAAAAATTAAGTTTAAACTTTTCCTGTCTGTTGTTGTTTCTTTTGAAAATTATGACAATTTGTAACAGCTGTTGTTTTCTGTTTGAATTCAGTTGTTTTCTGTTTGAATTCAGTTGATTTCTGTTTGAATTCAGTTGATTTACATTAATTCTGTTTTTTCTTCTTTTTATACAGGAAGAGAAGTACCATCATTAACACATATTACCATGGGTAAGTTGTTTACATCAGTAATTTGCTTATCTTCTACTGTTCTTCTGACCAAAGCATGTTCTTTGCCAAAGGTTACTGTGATACAGAAGTATATTTTTCAAAACTATGAACTTTCTTTTAGTGTGTAATAGCTTTCAGTTATAAGAAAATTAACAAATACAGAGTAAGAAATCTAAATTTAACAATAAAGTAAGTTGATAAATGAGTACTTTGAGTGTGACTGTAAATGACTTTTCTCCAAAAACCGCTTTATACAATATGCACTTTGTAGGTGAAGTAAAATTGAACAGCAACATTAAGTATATCACTGCTGCTTCAACCCCTTGCAAATATCCTACCACAAGAGAGTGTGTTAAATTTCTTGGCAAGTGAATACCACAAATGGTGGAAAAGTATATCTCACACAAAGGAATTATAAAAAATTCTTACTTGTTTAACTGAATCAACAACAACGACTGAATCGACGACGACAGAAATAGTAAATACGGTTTCCAGGTCAACGCAAAATATACAAGTGAATGTCTAGCCTAGTTTCAGCGTTAATTTATGTGGTCAGTGTAGTGAATATTTGTCAGATAATTTGACAGAAATAACAATGGAAACTACAGCACCACGAGTCTGCAATAAAAAAAAATTCTTGACAGAAAAATATGTGGAAACAACAAAGCACCCGCCCCCCCCCACCCGCGCCGTCTTCGCACCCGCCCCCCCCCACCCGCGCCGTCTTCACACCCGCCCCCCCCCCGACCCGCGCCGTCTTCGCCCCCGACCCGCGCCGTCTTCGCCCCCGACCCGCGCCGTCTTCGCCCCCGACCCGCGCCGTCTTCGCCCCCGACCCGCGCCGTCTTCGCCCCCGACCCGCGCCGTCTTCGCCCCCGACCCGCGCCGTCTTCGCCCCCGACCCGCGCCGTCTTCGCCCCCGACCCGCGCCGTCTTCGCCCCCGACCCGCGCCGTCTTCGCCCCCGACCCGCGCCGTCTTCGCCCCCGACCCGCGCCGTCTTCGCCCCCGACCCGCGCCGTCTTCGCCCCCGACCCGCGCCGTCTTCGCCCCCGACCCGCGCCGTCTTCGCCCCCGACCCGCGCCGTCTTCGCCCCCGACCCGCGCCGTCTTCGCCCCCGACCCGCGCCGTCTTCGCCCCCGACCCGCGCCGTCTTCGCCCCCGACCCGCGCCGTCTTCGCCCCCGACCCGCGCCGTCTTCGCCCCCGACCCGCGCCGTCTTCGCCCCCGACCCGCGCCGTCTTCGCCCCCGACCCGCGCCGTCTTCGCCCCCGACCCGCGCCGTCTTCGCCCCCGACCCGCGCCGTCTTCGCCCCCGACCCGCGCCGTCTTCGCCCCCGACCCGCGCCGTCTTCGCCCCCGACCCGCGCCGTCTTCGCCCCCGACACCACGACCCGCGCCGTCTTCGCCCCCGACCCGCGCCGTCTTCGCCCCCGACCCGCGCCGTCTTCGCCCCCGCCACCACGACCCGCGCCGTCTTCGCCCCCGCCACCACGACCCGCGCCGTCTTCGCCCCCGCCACCACGACCCGCGCCGTCTTCGCCCCCGCCACCACGACCCGCGCCGTCTTCGCCCCCGACCCGCGCCGTCTTCGCCCCCGACCCGCGCCGTCTTCGCCCCCGACCCGCGCCGTCTTCGCCCCCGACCCGCGCCGTCTTCGCCCCCGACCCGCGCCGTCTTCGCCCCCGACCCGCGCCGTCTTCGCCCCCCATCAACGTGCTTTACGTACCTTTAAACGCCACCGTAAGATGGCGAATTGTATCAATTATAAAAGATTACATGCGCAGTGTCGTCGTGTTATTAAAGAAAGCAAGAGTGCCAGCTGGGCTGCTTTCACGAGCTCCTCAACAGTTTCTCCTTCTGTTGTCTGCGGTAGCCTGCGAAGGCTATCTGGCAGTAAGGTCCACTCAGCAGTTTCTGGCTTGACGGTCCCGAATTTCGAGCTTCGCTCACTACCACCCTACTACTCTCGTTCGGTTTCGCTGCTCGAATCTAGACTCTTACTTGCCAATGTCAATGTGGATTTCGTAGGCGCCACTCTGCTGTTGACCATCAAGTTACCTCGTCGACCTTAATTATGAATAACTTCTTGCGGCAGCGCCAGAGAGTGGCTGTGTTCTTTGATTTGGATAAGGCTTACGGCACCTTTTGGAAGGCGGGTATTCTCCGCACCATGCATACATGGGACCCTCGTTGAGTCTTCGTGCTGAAGCCAGTGAATTGCCAGTAACCTACCCGCACGATATACTCCTTCGTCAGTATGCTTGTTGGCTATTATTGATGACCAACCACCCGTCTTATTGTTCCTTTTTTGATGACTCTCTCGACCGTCAATACGGCTTGCATGTATCTGCCCTGCTATCCCCTGGAGATCGCTTTCACTGCCTCCTTCACCAAGTTGATGGTCCACTCCCTGCAACGTTTAGAGTGGGTGCGAGTCAAATGCCACCTTGGCTCCAGACTCAGGTTCGCTTTTACCTTGACCTCAGCTCGCTCCCAGAGGAGGTTACCCCTGCTTCGGTATACCGCTCATGGTTTGTCGAGCTCCATGGCCATTGTTCGGTCTTCACAGCTGAGCTATTTGCCTTCTATCAGGCTGTTCTTTACATCTGCTGCCACAGACAATTTCCTTATGTCATCTGCTCTGATTCCCCGATAGCCATCTACGGCCTCAGTGATCCGTATCCAGTTCACCCTTTTGTGCACCGGATCCAGCACCCTCTTCAGCAGCTGGCGGACGATGGTTCTCAAGTTACCTTTATGTGGGTTCCTGGCCATGTCGGTATCCCTGGGAACGAAACTGCAGATGCCGCGGCCACGGCTGCGGTCCTCCAGCCTCGGACAGCTTCTTCTTGTGTGCCTTCATCTGATTTTAGCAGGGTCATTTGTCAACACATTTTATTGCTGTGGCATGCCGATTGATCTACACTTACTGAAAACAAGCTTCGGGCCTTAACCTGTCCCCACAGCTTGGATGACGTCTTCACGCCCTTCTCGGCGGGAGGAAGTCGTTTTGGACTAGTTAAGAGTTGGAAACTGCCAGTTCAGCCATCGCCATCTGCTGACGGCTGCGCCGGCGCCGTTCTGCCCATGTGGGCATTTGCTGATGGTACGCCACATTTCAACGTCCTGTCCGAATTTTAATGCACTGCGCGTTGATCTTGGCCTGCCTTGTACTCTGGATGCCATTTTAGCGGACGACCCAGGAGCAGCTGCTCGCGTTCTTCGTTTTATCCACTTGAGAAACCCGTCTAAGGACATTTGATTATGCTGTTTTCTTTTAATCCCTTGCCTGTTAATGTGTCTTTTATAGTGTTGTCCTTTTTAGTTGCTGTTTTAACGTCGTGCCTCGCAGTGCATTCATACTTTAGTCTGGGCGCTAATGACGACTGTACTTGTGCGCCCTATAACCACAAAAAACCTTGATTCTTGTATTCCTTGTTTTATTTCCCTTGCCCCTTCATTTTCATCCTGCCTTTTTCTCATTGTTGGTCCCTCTTTGAGAGTTTGACATTGACATCTAAATTTTCTGTCTGTAGTGTGAACCATTTGGAAGAACTCCCTCCCTTGAGTCTATAGTCTGGATTCCTCTCCACCCGTCCTTCACCTCCTCCTTTCGTGTCACAGCACCCCTCCACTCCCTAGGTCACAAGTATGTGCAGCCAGCCTGTGTGGTAGGGCTGTTATGTACTCACCTGAGTATGTGTGCATAGGAGTGGTTGCTTGTCATTCTGGAGCATCAGAACTTCCAGCAAAGGCCACTGTGTGCCTGGGTGTTGCCCATGGGGAGGGCCCCTGATCAGAGGGTGGTATCAGGTTAGATGATATCCATATGAAACATATCAAGCTCCAAAAATCTGGCCATTCTCTTGTGGCTGTCTCTTCCAGAGGTAAAAGATCATTGACCACTAC
Source organism: Schistocerca nitens (assembly GCF_023898315.1). Taxonomy (NCBI): domain Eukaryota; kingdom Metazoa; phylum Arthropoda; class Insecta; order Orthoptera; family Acrididae; genus Schistocerca; species Schistocerca nitens. The sequence continues at coordinate 1,162,431,474 of NC_064615.1, read as the reverse complement.
TTCATAACAGTCTGCAGCCTTCACTTCCCTGGCTACACTCAGGGAGGTGGGCAGGTTCGCTGAGTTGTGGTGAAACACTTTCCCCAATACCTGATCTGTATTAGGATGGAGAAGGATACACCCACCACCACAAAGCCATTATCTTTAGAGGTAATATTGTCGACATGATCGAACTGGAATTTCTCGGTACAGTGCAGTTGAGTTCCCTATCGATCAAAACTACTACTGCTGCTCAGTCTGCAGCTCTTCCTGCTTGTTATCATCTATGGACATTATCCTTCAGACTGATAAGGAACTCTGAGACAATCTTGAATGACAGGGCATTCATTGTGTGCACGAAGGTCATAAGGACAATCACACCAATCACCTCCTTTCTTCTGGCATTTGAGGGATACCCTCCCAGAGCAGGTCAAAGTTGTGTGTTACTGGTGTGATGTGAAGCCATACATTCCCCACCCTTGAAGTCCTCTGTGTGCTTGCATTCTGGGCACACATCTTTCAATTGTGGATCTTGTAGAATCCTGCTCTACCTCAATGCCCCACCATCCTCATCTTGAGGAGGAGGAGGAAGAGGAGTCCCAGGACAAAAGTCCCTAGTGCCCCTGAGGGTGTCATTGTCCCACTCACATTGTGAATTGGGCCTCTTATTTATGGATCTCACCCCGATGCCTTTGGTGGTGGATGGCGACCCACTGGTGTAATTGGCTCCACATAATTCACTCCCATTTTGATACCCATGTTATGCTTATTCAATGGAACTGTAATAGGTACTACTGTCACTTCCTAGAGATACCCCAGGGGGATCGCAGCTCTTCGGTGAGTTCATGCTTTGCTGCCATAGGGCCCCAGCCTTTGCAACATCTTTTCCCTTATATGCTGCATGTATATCCTCTTGCCATACTTCTTCCCCTGCATTGGGGAACATGCCTGGGATGTTTTCAGAATGAAATTTTCACTCTGTAGTGGAGTGCGTGCTGGTATGAAACTTCCTGGCAGTTTAAAACTGTGTGCTAGATTGAGACTCGAACTCGGGACATTTGCCTTTCTCGGGCAAGTGCTCTACCAACTGAGCTACCCTAGCACGACTCACGACCCATCCTCACAGCTTTTCAGAAGAGCTTCTATGAAGTTTGGAAGGTAGGAGATGAGGTACTGGCAGAAATGAAGCTGTAAGGACAGGTTGTGAGTCGTTCTTGGGTAGCTCGGTTGGTGGAGCACTTCCCCTGCAAAGGCAATGTTCCTGAGTTTGAGTCTGTTCGGCACACAGTTTTAATCTGCCCCCCAGGGGGTCCACAACTCTTTTGTGGACACGTGCGTAGCGAGCACGGGACCCCAAGCTAATGTGGCCCTCCTTCCTTTCCGGGCTGCATACCTTCCCTTTCCGCATCCTTCCCCCCCCCCCCCATCCTCGCCCCCCCCCCTCACCTCTGGCTCTGGCTCTGGCTCTGGTTCTTTCCTTCCCTTTCTCCCCCTCTGGGAGTATGGTTTGTGCCTACGTCCGGAGACGGACGCTCGAAACTGTTACGAATTCCTTGCTTTCTACACCTGCAAGTCTTCGTCCTTCCTCTGTCCTTCTCTTTTCCTTCCCTCTTCTCTTTGCCCTTTTCTCCGCTGCGGCGTTTGAGACCCCCTCTTCTTTCCTTTCCCTTTCTCTTTTTTCCTCCCTGTGCGTGTCTGAAGTCCGACCCACGCACTTCCATGTGTAGCCGGTGACGGGGTAACGCATAATTCCCCGCCCCGGGTAGACAGGTAGGACACGTACGTACCCCCTGGTAACGGCCAGGCCCAGGGAGGGGTGATTACCTGAGATGATACCTTCCAAAAGTGCCGATTGGTCCCTCTGTCCGTTTGTCGGGAGGTGTGACCTGAGGTGTGAACAATCACCTAAGGCGCGAGTGCCCTCAGTGAGGGCCCCCACAATGGAGGAGCGAGCCATCGGAGACGCCGGTAATCATGGGGGATTCTTCCGCAATGGTTTCCTCATCTTCCACTATGTCTGCTCTCAAGTGTAAGTTCAATGAATCTCAGCCACAGTTCCTTGTTGTTCCTCAGTCTGACGAAGGTCACGACTTCTCCACGGTCAACCCTTTCATTATTCAGAAAGGTGTCGATGCAATTGCAGGTCCTGTAAAGTCTTGTTCCAGAATACGGAATGGCACCCTGTTGTTAGAAACAAACAGTGCCCTCCAGGCACAAAAATTGCTGCATACTTCTCTGCTCCACACCTTCCCTGTCCGGGTGGAACCGCACCACACCATACCTTAAATTCCTCGCGTGGAGTCGTTTATACACGCTCCCTCGATGGATTGTCTGACGAAGATATTCAGCACTACCTGTCTGACCAGGGCGTAACGGCTGTTCTTAGAGTTATGAAAAACCCGCACTGTCTTCTTGACATTTGACAAAGTTCAACTCCCATCGAAAATCAAATCAAGCTATGAGATAATTTCCGTTGGCCCTCACGTCCCAAACCCTACGCATTGCTATCGATGTCAGCGGTTCAATCACACCAGCCAGTCCTGTTCCAATCCGGCCAAATTTGTTACGTGTGGCAAGGATGCCCATGAGGGTGCTTGTCCACCTCCATCCCCTCGCTGCATCAACTGTATGGGTGACCACGCTGCTTCCTCTCGAGATTGCCCCGTTTTTAAGGACGAAAAGCTCAGCCAGGAAATTAGACTGAAGGAAAAGGTGTCGACCTTTGCTGCTCGAAAACTATTCGCCAGTCGACAGCCCACCGTGCCTCACACAGGAAAATACAGCACTGTCCTTGCTTCTCCTCGGCCAACAAAGGAGGCAGTCACGCAGACTTGCGACCTCACCTTTAGTGCCACGGTCGTCAGATCGGCCAGCGCAAAGATCGCCCGTTCAACCTCACCACTTTCGCCTGCCCACTCTATGGCTCACCATTCGTCGGGTTCTGATAAATCTCGAGCCCAAAAGTCAGACACCAAGACTTCCAAAAAAGAGCATACTCGTGAAGAGTTTTTACGTACCGCAACTTCCCAACCATCGGTTCCTCCTTCATCTAAACATCATACTTCCAAGAAGGCTACAAAGAAACCCAGTTCCTCTCCTTCTCCGCCAAGGCGTGTCCCATCTACAGCACCACCTGGCGGAAATCGCCCTCGGCCGTCTTCTGTGTCGCCGAGGCGCACTGCTGGTGGCCGGTCAACCGGCCGATCGCTGGTGGCAGGAGCTGCTCCTGACCAACCTATGGATCAGGATCTTCTGCCTTCAGCTGAATGCCATTCCATGCTGTCGGTCGCAAGCTCTGAGCAGTCGTTGAGTTGACAGCGACCTTGGTCACATTCCTCCATTTTCTGTTCACCCTATGTCCATTATCCACTGGAATATCCGCGGTATTCGAGCCAATCGGGATGAATTGTCGATCCTCTTACAATCCTACACGCCGGTCATCTTCTGTCTTCAGGAGACAAAGCTGCGTCCCCATGACCGCTTTGTTCTCCCTCATTTTCAGTCCGTCCGATATGATCTCCCCTCTGTTGAAGGCACTCCAGCACATGGAGGACTCATGATTCTTCTCCATGATACTCTCCATTATCACCCAATCCCCTTAAACACTTCCTTCCAAGCTGTCGCCGTCCGTCTTTCCCTTTCCGGATACACGTTCTCTCTTTGTACTGTATACATTCCATCGTCCACACCAATGGCACGAGCTGATCTCCTTCATCTTCTTGGTCAGCTTCCACCCCCCTATTTGCTGGTTGGGGACTTCAATGCCCATCACCCGCTTTGGGGATCTCCACATCCTTGTCCACGTGGCTCACTATTGCTAGACGTCTTCCACCAAGAGGATCTAGTTTGCCTCAACACTGGGGTCCCAAAATTTTTATCTGCCTCCACGACAAATTTATCTCATTTGGACATTGAGGTCGGTACTGTTCCGCTAGCTCGGCGCTTCGAATGGTTCACCCTTGATGATACACTCGAGTGACTACTTTCCACGTGTCCTTAGACTGCAGCCTCAACTGCCATACATGCGGCCGCGACACTGGAAGTTTGCCAAAGCTGATTGGACACTTTTTTCGTCTCTTGCGACATTCGATGACGGTCACTTTCCCAGCGTCGACGATGAGGTCACCCATATTACCGACGTTATTCTTACAGCTGCGGAACGTTCAATACCACGCACCTCCGAATTGCTCCGGCGCCCCCCAGTTCCTTGGAGGAACGAGGCATGCCGTGACGCAATACGTGAGCGGCGACGTGCTCTTCGCATTTTCCGCCACCATCCTACTTTGGCCAACTGTATCCGCTATAAGCAGTTCCGTGCGCGATGCCGTCGCGTCATCCGCGATAGCAAGAAGGCAAGCTGGAAATTCTTTATTAGCTCATTTAACACCTTCACTCCCTCCTCGGAAGTTTGGAGTCAGCTTCGACGGTTCTCAGGCGCGCCTAGTTTCTCCCCAGTCTCTAGGCTCACTGTCGCGCATGATACATTCGTGGACCCCGTCGCAATTTCTAATTCGTTGGGTCAGCACTTTGCTGAGATTTCGAGCTCTTCCAATTACCCGCCAGCGTTTCTCCCGAAGAAACGTGCAGCGGAAGTGCGACCTCTTGCTTTCTCCTCTCAAAATCGCGAAAGCTATAATACTGTTTTCTCCATGCGGGAACTCCAACATGCACTCTCTTCTTCTCGCTCCTCCGCCCCAGGACCGGATGGTATCCACGTCCAAATGTTGCTGCATTTATCAACCCATAGTCTGCGTTACCTCCTTCGCCTTTATAATCGAATTTGGACCGACAGTACTTTTCCCAGACGATGGCGGGAAGCTATCGTCGTTCCTGTTCCGAAACCTGGAAAGGACAAACATCCCCCTTCTAGCTATCGCCCCATTTCTCTCACGAGTAGTGTCTGTAAGGTTTTGGAGCGTATGGTGAATTACCGTCTAGCGGGGTGGCTGGAATCCCGCAGTCTTTTAACACCTGCCCAATGCGGATTCCGAAAGCATCGTTCTGCAGTTAACCATCTTGTTGCTCTCTCCACTTATATCATGAACAATTTTCTCCGGAAACGCCAAACAGTAGCTATCTGGAGAGAGCATAAGATACCTGTTGGAGGACAGGTATCCTCCGCACACTGTTCTCTTGGGGCTTTCGAGGTCGGCTGCCCCTTTTTCTTCGCGAATTTATGGCAGAGCGCACATTTAGGGTGCGGGTGAACACTACTCTCTCCCGTACTTTCTCCCAAGCAAACGGGGTACCCCAGGGCTCCGTGCTGAGTGTTTCCTGTTTGCCATCGCCATAAATCCAATTATGGATTGCCTCCTTCCTGATGTCTCGGGCTCCCTCTTTGTGGACGATTCTGCGATCTACTACAGCTCTCAACGGACCAGCCTTCTTGAACGACGTCTTCAAGGATGTCTCGATCGCCTCCACTCTTGGAGCATCGAAACCGGCTTCCGTTTCTCTCCCAGTAAGACCGTTTGTGTTAATTTTTGGCGACGTAAGGAGTTTCTTCCGCCCTCCTTACATCTAGGTCCTGTCAACATTCCGTTTTCAGACGTCGCTAAATTCTTGGGTCTTATGTTTGACAGAAAACTGTGCTGGTCCTCCCACGTTTCCTATCTTTCGGCTCGCTGTCTGCGATCCCTTAACACCCTCCGTGTCCTGAATGGTACCTCCTGGGGAGCGGACCGAGTGGTCCTTCTCCGCCTTATCACGCCTTAGTGCGCTCGAAATTGGATTATGGAAGCATAGTCTACTCCTCTGCTCGGCCGTCTATTCTTCGGCGTCTCGACTCTATCCACCACCGTGGATTACGTTTAGTGTCTGGAGCTTTTTACACTAGCCCTATGGAAAGCCTTTATGCTGAGACTGCTGAACCTCCGCTGTCCAATCGGCGAGCAGTCCTTCTGAGTCGTTATGCTAGCCATCTGTCTTCCATGCCTGCTAATCCAGCCCATGACCTTTTTTTTTTTTTCGACGCCTCCTTTGATGTAGGGTATGCAGGCCGCTCCTCCTCCATACTACCCCCGGGAGTCCGCTTCCGTGAACTGCTCCATTCTCTTTCCTTCCGCTTTCCTAAAACCTTCTTGACAAGTTGGGGTACAGCATCGCGTTGGCTACGTCCCCGGATCTGCCTGCTCCGTGACCTTTGTCGATTTCCCAAGGATGGTACCCCTACATTTGCTGCTCTATGTGCACAAATGACGGACGCCACATTTATTTACACCGACGGCTCAAAAACATCGTTAGGTGTAGGGAGTGCCTATATTGTTGGCGACACCCCAAATCGCTTTCGGCTTCCCGACCAGTGTTGGGTTTATACTGCGGAGCTTTACGCTGTTCTCCAGGCTGTCCAATACATCCGCCGCCATCAGCGGATACAGTACGTAATCTGCTCAGATTCTCTCAGCTCTCTCCTCAGTCTCCAAGCTCTTTACCTTGTCCACCCTCTGGTCCACCGGATTCAGGACTGTCTGCTCTTGCTCCACCTGGGGGGCGTCTCGGTGGCATTTCTCTGGCTCCCGGGACACGTTGGTATCTATGGAAATGAGGGGGCCGATATTGCAGCCAAGGCTGCAGTCTCTCTTCTTCGGCCAGCTATTCCATCGATTCCTTTCGGCGATCTACGGAGCGTTTTATGTCGTCGTGTTGTTCATTTATGGCACGCACATTGGTCAACACTTCCCCATAATAAATTGCGGGAAGTGAAAGCTCTTCCTTGTGCTTGGACCTCTTCCTCCCGAACGCGTCGTCGGGAGGAGGAAATTTTAACTAGACCCCTTTCTGTAGTGGATTTTTAAGCATTCCTTCTGCTTTTAGTTTCTCCAATTTTATGACTTTGTTCCCATTGCTGCTGGTTTTCAATTTCGGTTTTTTACTGTTTCCTAAGTCACGGGCTGGGCGCTAATGACCATAGAAGTTTTGCGCCCTAAAACCACAAAAAAAAATCTTGGTGATTTCCTCGTGATGAGTCAATCATCTTCCCAGTCAAAGTTCACGAAATGTAAATGCAATGAGACTAATGATTCAAAGACCCTTCCTGCTGCACCATGGTTCCTCATGGTCTCACATACTGAAGACGTTTAGTACTTCACCACAGTAAATCCGTTTATTATTCAGAAAGGTGTAGATGCAATTGCTGGCCCTGAACTCTTGCTCTTCTACGGAATGGCACTTTGCTTTTAGAGATCACTGCTGAATCTCAAGCACAACAACTGATTGCTGCCTCACTTCTCCAGTTACCCTGTTCGTGTCGAGACCCATAGAACTATAAAATCTTCCTGTGGAGTAATTTACACCAGGCTGCTAGACAGTCTGTGGCCAAAATCCACTCTTAACTCTCTGTTCAGTGTATCACAGCTGTCCATCATGTAATGAAAACGATAGATTTATCCTTAGTGCCCACCTGCACTCTTTCTCACATATGATAGTGGTGCTTCCATCCAAGCTCAAAGCAGGCTATAAAATTATCACCGCCCATCCATTTATTCCAAACCCAATGCACTGCTACCAGTGTCATTGTTTCAACCACACTAGAATGTCTTGTTGACATCCAGCCAAATTTGTCACCTGTGGTATGGATGTGCACGAGGGCAATTGTCCACCACCTCCTCTTCATTGTATCAACTGCAATGGTACCCGTGCCACCTCTTTGGAGTGTCCATTGTATCTAGATGAGTGGGTTGTTAAAGAGATCAGGGTAAAGGAAAATGTGCCTTATCCAGTTACAAACCCTGCATTCTTGCATTCTCTTGTCTGTGACATATAGTTCTGTTCTTGTTACACCTCACTCCATGAAAGACATGGTCACGCAGACATGTGACCTCAAATTCAGCTATGAGGTTGTGAAATCGTCCAGTGTAAAGGTAGCATCGCCATCCCCCTGTCCAGCTGTGCAACAAGCCGTCAGACTCTCGCCTCAAGGGGCAAAACCACCAGCTACACAACCGGTAGGCAGGAAATGACAGAAGGTGTACTCCCCTGAAGACTCCCCCACTGACAGCGGCTACCAGCTGGACAGTGCATGGAATCCCATCATCTCCACGATTTGCTCAAATCGAAGACGACAGAGTGCGTCGACGGCCGTCGCAAACAGCAACGCAGAGGGCGACTGAGTTCCGCTATTCCACCAGCGAGGGCGCTGCCAGTGGGCAGTGTGGTTCATCTATCATGTTTTCGACGCATGCGCAGAATAGTTACAGTACGATATATACTCGGAATAGAGAACGTGTTCGCGAGTCTGCGACGGCTCACCTGAAGATGACTGGCAGGTGCCCAGTTGAAATATCGTGCGAAGTATTGAACGACGACCGGCTGCAACCCCGAAATTTGTTTGAACACACCAACTGTATTTAACGACAATGTCTATAAAAACACTACAGATCCCAGAAAGCTGCAGCGATGCTAGCACTCCATGTGGTAACACGTCACATTGCAGTGAACAGAAGACAAACGACGACTTTGATAAAATCTACAGCGAGGCCCTAGATTTGATAAAATATTTGACGACATTTGACAAAGTTCCCTATTACACCATCAAATTTCTTTGACAAATATATTTGACAAAGAAATTTGATAGTGTAATACCGGCCTAAGCCAAGTAAGGACAAAAACCTTCCTTCCATCTACCGCCCTATCTCTTACCAGCTGTGTTGGCAATGTGATAGAACATAAGATTCATGTCCAGCTGGTGTAGTGGCCAGAGTTCCACCATTTACTAACAAATGCACAGTGTGGGTTTCGAGCATGGCATTCTGCAGTTGACCATCTCGTTACTTTGTCCACCCATGTCATGAATGGTTTTCTGTGGAACTCAGACTGTGGCCTTGTTTTTCGATTTGGAGAAGACCTAAGACACCTGCTGAGAACTGGTATCCTCCATACTCTTTACACGTGGGCCTTCTGTTTGCGCCTACCCCATTTTCTTTGGACATTTTTACAAGACTGGGTTTTCAAGGTGCATTTAAGTTGTACCTTTTCGGTCACCCTTGTCCAGGGAAATGGCGTGCCTCAGGGTTCCGTCCTGAGTGTAGTCCTATTTGCTATTGCCAATAACATTATCTCCCACTGGCTCCGGGCTACTCCAGCTCTCTTTTTATTGACGATTTTGCCATCTATTGCAGTTCTCCACGGACTTGTCCCACTGAGCGGGGTTTTCAGCGCTGTCTTGATTGTCTTTACTCCTGGAGCATTGACAAAGGCTTTCGCTTTTCCACTAACAAAACCATTTGTATGAATTTCTGGTGGTGCAAATGGTTTTTCCTACCATCTCTACCTCTTGGGCCTGTTGCCCTTCCGTTCTTTGAAACTACGAAATTTCTGGAGCTCATGATCGGTAGGAAACTCTTGGTCCTCCCATGTGTCTTACCTGGCAGCCCATTGTACACCGTCCCTCAGTCTCTTAACTGTCAGATTTACTTCCTGGGGTACTGATCGAACCACCCTCCTCCGTTTGTACTGGTCCCTCGTCCATTCGAAATTCGACTATGGGTGCTTTGTTTATGCATCTGCACACCCATCCCACTTAAGTCATCTCAACACTATCCACCATCATGGCATCCGTTCAGTCATGGGTGCCCTTTACACCAGCCTGGTTGAGAGTCTGTATGCTGAACCTGCTGAACTACCACTCTCTCTTTCTGCCATAACATTCTCGTCAGCAGGTATGAATGAATGCCATTTGTCAACCATGTGTGGCCACTCCTTTATGCCTCCTTCTTTGGTGATTTCTTTGTCAGTATGGGGCTTGCCCACTTCTGTTATCTCCTGGAGTCTGCTCTCGCCACTTGGTCTGGTGGCTTAACTTCAGTCTACCTGCAACTTTCCCAGTTGGTGTGAACCCTTCACCACCTTCACTTCGCAAAGCAGCCCATGTTAACCTTGGCACTACTTCAGCCTTGGTCTATCGCCTCCAGTTCACAACTTTCTCATGGAACTTCGCAATAGTTCCTTTATATAAACTGATGGCTCTGACTGACTGAGGTCGTGTGTGCCTTTGTCATTGCCACTTGTGTTTTTTTTATATTGCCAGTATTTACAGCCGATCTTCTGTCTTGTATCAGGCCAGAGAGTACATCCAGTAACACAGCCTTTCCAATTGTGTCCTTTGCCCAGACTCTCTAAGTGCCCTCCAAAGTCTATGTGCGCTGTCCACTACTCGTCCCTTAGTGCAGCGGGTCAAGGAAAACTGTCAACTGCTTCCTGTTGGTGGAGCCAGTGTGATGTTTCTGTGGGTCCCTGGTGATGTTGATGTGCCAGGAAATGAGGCTGCTGATGCTATTGCCAAGGTTGCAGTCCTCGTGCCTCAGCCCACATGTACCTATGTTCCTTCCAATGATCTCTGCATTGCCGTCTGTCAGGAGGTGGTGTCCCTTTGGCACCGCGAATGGTCCTCTGTTCATGGGAATAAGCTTCGGCTTATTAAGCCTCTCCCAGTGCCTTGAACGATTTCTTCTTGGCCCACCTGCTGGGAGGAAATCATTTTAATTCGGCTGCATACTGGGCACTGCCTTTTTAGCCATCGTCATTTGCTAAGTGGCGCTACCGCACCACTTTTTACACATTGTGCCCAAATTTTAACTGTCCACCACTTCCTGCTAGAATGCCCTTTTTTAACCATTTATGTTCCTGCTTGGGTTTGTCATCTGATTTATCAGCTGTTGTAGCGAATGACGCATGGGCTGTCATCTGCGTTCGTCTTTTTATCTGGTGAAGCAATATGGCGGAGGCCATTTGATTTTTAGTTTTGGACCTCCATTTCTGTATGGTGGTTTTTATTTTTTTAGCCCTTTTTCAATGTGCCTATTTTTAGCTGTCTCCTATTCTGTTGATTGTGACTGACGTATAGTTGTTTAAATCTGTGTTTGTGTTGTACAGTTTTGACTTGGATGCATGTGACCCCAGTTTTGTTTTTTGCATCCTAAAGCAAAACAAACAAAAAACTGACTTTTTCCTCTGTTTTATAAGTTCACTGGACTTTGAGTAGGACAGGTACCACCATTTACAAATTTGCGTCAGGTGGAAGTTGAACCTGGCAAGTGAGCATCCTACTGCACGACCTGTTGAAAGAAACTGACCCCTCTTCAGCATGTTAAAGTCAGTCAGAAAACTACATTGGAGCACTTCGTTCTTGGTGTTCCATTTTTACTCTTTCTTCTGGGTTATTGTACATAGTTTATCCATATGGTAGCTGTACGGCATGTTCTGATCAGTGAGGAGCCTTACCTGGATGTTGTATATGTGGAGCAACTTGGGTGTGGATGTGCCCATGTTGGTGAAGTGTGATTTGTTGTTCTTGGAATGGAGTGGCCCACTTCTCTCCTCTCTGTTGGTTGATGAAAGATGTTCACAAATTACGGCAGTTAGCAAGTAGGAAGCACCACACTTCAGGCATGTGTTTCACGGTCTGTGCAGATTGGAGTGGTACCAATCCCATGCTGTCAGCAAGGTGGGTCCCTAATGGGTGCTTCTACCAACTGTGTGGAGTCATCTGCTCTGTGGTTCTGTGGGTGAAGGGCACAGAGAAAATGCAACATCTGTGACATTGAAGAAATGCTCAACAGAAACTGAACGGTGTCAAAATACATGTTTGTACAAATATGGACTCGTAGACATTTATTCTCCTCCAACTGGAATACATGTACATGTAGTCCATCGTTCATCACCTAGAATTTACGTTGCAGGCAATACATAGTTTGAACACTATCTCAATGTGTTATTCCAGTGGATAAAATGAACAGCAGAAATGTTTCAGCACGTTTCATTCAAAAGGAATAGTAGTAAGCTAAGAAGTGAGCCACAGTTAAAGGGGCACAGATTAGCACAACCCTTTCAGCACAAGAAATACAGTGACTGAACATACTGCAAGTAGTTCAAAGAATTAACCTAAAAAAAATGCTACAAGTAGAGTAATGAATCGAATGTCACCAAGAAACATTTCACATACATGCATTTAGTTTGATCAATAATTATTTACTTATTAGCAAAATAAAGACTCTCCTCTGTGACAAAGAAGTTCTTACAATACATAAATATGTAAAATTCTCTATATAATAGTCTACTTTTCAACTAATTCCCCAATAATTCACTATTAAAATATTAAGAGCCGGTAAGTCTTAATAATAGCTATATAGGAAGAAAATTTGAGTAGGCAGGGAGAAAGTAAGACAAAAGTAATAAAATGAAAACAAGGGAAACATCTGTCACATCACTTCTTATTTAAATTTTCCAAGGGAAATGCTGTTTGTGGCTACCTGGGTACACTGTTGAGTAATTTGTAATTAATAGTCCAGTTGTTAAGTGACTTTGTAGAAACATAGTTGTCACTTTTAATATAAGTATTTCAGTTTCTGGTAATAAACTGATTTAAAGTTTCAAATGATCTAATTTACAGTCACAACATGTCACTGGTCACACAGCCTCTCTTCCTGACCTTCAGCACCATTGCCTTCCTTTCATACCACATCACCATTTGTGTATTGTCTTCCACTTGACTCCTCCTCCTCCTCCTCCTCCTCCTCCTGTTGTCCTTTCTTACAGTGTATTTCTATATGCAATAGCTTTTCTGAACTCCTTTATTTCATTTACTTATCTGTGAAGGAGAATGTGAGGATGCAGTGTGGGCCCCTGCAGGACTAAAGCAGCATGTGGGCACAGCTGAAAGCTGCAGCCACAGATGACAGCAGTGAGGACACAAATGACATTGCCACATACAGTACCTGGATATCAAGGAATGACAGCATTCCTACAGGACACTCTCCACAAGTTTCACATACCATTTCACCATTACAATTTACACAGTTCACGGTCTCCTCAGCACACTGCCAATCTGCCTAGTCTGCTGTCACTCCTGACTGTTGGTAGCCTCTCCATCAGTTGGTGAGGCATATCTCCATGATTTCTATTGATAAAAAGAAAATGATACATTAACCAGTCCTAGAAAAATAGAATACCGGTAGCATAAAGATAACCAGACCAGGTTTTAGGACAAATTGTTTGATGTTCCAATGATTTGTATCTGTGTTCTACAACAATGAGCCTTACTTATTTGATACCTTAATTTCACTTTCTCCAAAACTTTGCCGGATTCCCATAGTCACCATTCACATTAAAAAAAGTTAAAAAACATTGAATAAATCCCTTCAAATCAAAAATATTCGAAAGTAATGATATCATCATGTTAAGAAAATTTCAGAGTAGAACTTCATCAACACAGATTTTAAAAACGTGATGGTATTAAAGTGGGTTATCTTGAAATCATATCCTAATTATTAACGTTTGAGCAAAAGAAATTTATAGTATATAATTTTTCTTGAAAAGGAACAGCAGATCTATCAAACAGACTAGGTTGGCTCTTAGGCTTCAACTTCAACCAGTGCATTTTTGGTCAGCAGTGAATTTGATATGTACTCAAAAAATATCTCCTGAACTAATTAAGTTAAAGAAAAAACAGTTGTCCCAAAATGTTCAGAGTTGTAGAAATTTTACAGAGTGAACCAGAACTTCAACAAACATTATGGTTGTTCAGGGATAGTGTCAGAGTATATTTGTATAACAGACCCACAGTCTCTAGTAGCCTGTTGCATGGTACTAATGTAATTATAATTTATTCAGTTTCTTACCCATATAACCTTTCTTTCAGTAAAGAGATCTTCACTACAAGGAAAAAGTCCATAATAAATAAGAATCCAAATGTGCAACATACAAAATAAAAGATTAATGCTGCAACTTGAAGACAAAACAGTGGTGTGACTGCCATTGCTGCAGAAACCATATTATCTTCATGCCCCTCTCCTGCATTTGTTGAAAGTGTATTCAAGTTGCAAATTGTTCAACTCTTCATCAAAAGATGTATCAGTACTTCAGTGCATGTGCGTGTGCCACTGTTCACATATGTCTAATATTGCTACAAAAATAAATCCGAGACATAACAGGGCAGCAATGAATATGAGCCTGAGGCTTAAGAGTGAGGTGGGCATTACATTGCCAGCAGGAAGTACTGTTAATGGATGAAACAAATTCGTTGCCAAACAAAGCACACAGTGCACATCTTCAACGTTTGAAACATTGTGGTGATACTTTTAGTACCATACAAATACTGAGCTAATTTGCCAAGGAAGCAAACAGAATGCAATAACTCTTAAGTGAGCTGCTGGAGACCGATGATGCCAAAATACTGAAGAGCCAACTCTAAATAACCTCTGAAAACTTGTCGGCAGACGACTGGTTCACCTGTTCGTGTAATAATACTGCATCAGTCTGATGACTGATTTCAACTGGGAGTCTGTCTGTCTGGCCTCTTCTGAGCATCTCTCTTCATCTGTTTGTATGCTCGCCTCCTTCAAATGTTGTCCATCATTCCAGTTCCGTTCCTACCCCTGTCTCTCAATCCTCTGACATTCCTCTCTCCAATTGTTTGGTTTAGACAATTCCTACACTGCATATGTCCAAGGCAATATTATTAACTGTAAAAGTGAAATCTTTGGATGGATGAATAATTGACTTTCTGCGTTTTTCCCACCAGAGAAGAGCCACCAGCAGCAGCTGCAGCAGGAGCAGGAGCAGCTGAAGCCGAAACCGCTCTTGTATGTAAGCGGCACTTTCTATGGGCATCCAATGGAAGCCCTACTTCGTACAGGTGCGGTATGGCGCTCTGTCTCTCTCTCTCTCTCTCTCTCTCGCTCTCGCTCTCGCTCTCGCTCTCTCTCTCGCTCTCTCTCTCGCTCTCTCTCTCGCTCTCTCTCTCGCTCTCTCTCTCGCTCTCGCTCTCGCTCTCGCTCTCGCTCTCTCTCTCTCTCTCTCTCTCTCTCTCTCTCTCTCTCTCTCTCTCTCTCTCTCTCTCTCTCTCTCTCTCTTGTGTGTGTGTGTGTGTGTGTGTGTGTGTGTGTGTGTGTGTGTGTGTGTGTGTGTCTCTCCTTGCGCCTTCCCCCTCTTCCTCTCTCGGTGTCCGTCCTTATGTTGGCCCCTGCTATCCTCCTGGTTATGTTGGTTTTGCAATTTAGCTTTGTTGCATCATCATCATCATCACCTTCTCCTTTTGTCACTCCCTGGTCCCCTTCTGGGGTTTGACCTCCATTACTAAATTTCTCTTCCGTAGTGTGAGACATTTGGGGAAGAGCACCTTACCTAGTGTCTCCGACGTGTGCCCTCCTAGTTCATTCCACCTTTCCTTTCACGTCGTTGTCTGATGCTAGGGTGCATAGCCAGCACGGTAGCCAGCCCATGTGGTGGGGTCGCTATGTACCCTTTTGGTTGAGCCCCCTGAACACACAGGGATCACACTTCTGATACCTTAGCTGTGACCACCTCATGCAAGCCTTGGAGTGGTTGCTCATCATCCTGGTGCATGGGAACTCCCGGCAACGGCCGCCATGCCAGACAGCCCTTGCTGTGGCTGGGTGGCACCCGTGAGGAGAGCCCCTGATTGGAGTGGGTGGTATCAGGGTGGACGCTATGCAAATGAAATGCATATGGGTCCAGATCTCTGGCCATTCTTCTGCGGCCGTCTCTCTGATTGGAACTGATTCTTCTAGTGCTACATCTCCTGCCCCTTCGGCCTTCCCTTCCATGGCTAGCCTGTCGGCTAGGGAAAAGCCTTTCCCCCGCTATCTTGTTTACACCAGGACTGATGGAGATACTTTCACCAATACCAAACCATTATTCTCTGTGAAACACATTGAAGACAAGTTTGGTGAAGTGGACTTCCTGAGCAAGATGTCGGGTTCTTTGCTGATCAAAACTGCTTCAGCTGCCCAGTCTGCGACCCTTCGTGCCTGCACACATCTTGGCACAATTTCTGTGTCCATTACCCCCACCAGTCTCTAAATATGGGTAACCCCTCCTGCAGCGGATTTACGGCTTCACATCAAATCCCACTTTGCGCAGTCATGGGCCAATTCTTGGGAGGCTACTCCCCTGTCTAATAAACTTAGTGCAATTAAGGTGACACCAGGCCCATGCCGTTCTTCCTTTCGCATCTCCCCGAAAGGACTCGACCACACTGTGTCGTCTCCGCATTGGCCATACTAGGCTGAACCATGTTTTTCTTTTGCGTGATGAGCCACCCCCACTATGAGGTTGTGGAACCTTCCAGTCAGTAGCCCACATTTTGGTTGAATGCCCCCTTCTTTTGGCTCTGCGTGCTAAGTACGGACTCCCCCATACTTTACCTTTGCTGTTGGCTGAAGATTCCCGGATGGTCACTCTGGTTCTCGGTTTCCTCCGGGAAAGTGGTTTTTATTCTCAGTTTTAAGGTTTTTAATTTCTCTCTGGTGTTGCGGCAGGGCGGTGAGTGTTTGGGTGTCTCCCACTGTAAGCAGTGTTCGGAGATTCCCGATTCACCTCCCTGACCAAAATCCTCTTTTCTTCCCCTTGTACTCTGTTTTTACCCTTTTTTTTAAGGCTTGGTTAGTCTTTCTATTCCCATATGTACTTTCTACATTATAGCAGTTGTATCTTTTAAGTCACAGGTGGTCTTGCCTATGCTGCTTCAGCATAGTGTTGGGTTCGTTCTCTTCCCGACTTCCCTCATTTTGTTTTTTACCAATGACAACGTGACTGCCCTTTTATGTTTTTCCCTTTTTCCCTTTTTCCCTTTTTCCGTTTTATTGTTCTGACTTTACTGAGATGTCCCATTAGCGGAATGAAGCATATTTGAAACAAGGGACTGATGACCTTGCTGTTTGGTCCCTTAAACCTCAAACAACTAACCATCTAAATATGGTTCAAGGTGTGATTTTTCACAGGGACCTAATCCTTCAGACTGATGAGGAACTTCGGGACAGTCTGACGGCGGGGTGTTCACTTTGTTCGGCGTGTTCAGATGGGTCCTAAGGACAATCGCATTGACACTGGTGCCTTTATCCTGGCCTTTGAAGGGGACACCATCCCTGAGAAAGTAAAGATTATGGTTTATCGATGTGATGTGAAGCCGTACATCCCACCTCCTGTGAGGGGTTTTAAGTGCTTGCGTTTTGGACACGTCTTCCCACTGTTCGCAGGCCCCTCTCTGTGGTGACTATAGACGTCCACTCGATGATGGGAGTCCCTGTGTTCCCCCACCTGTGTGTGTTAATTGTCATGGCAATCATTCTCCATGTTAACCAGATTGCCCAGTAAATAAGAAGGAAAAGATACAATAGTGTAAGTCCCTCGATCGTTTAATCTACACAGAGGCTCCTAAGAAGTATACATGTCTTCACCCTGTGTCCATGACGTCTAGTTATGCTTCAGTTCCATTTTCACCCCTTCCTCCCCCTTCCTTACCCCCGTCCCGGACCCCTCTCCTCCCCCCTCCCTTGCGGCTCCCACACCTTCTCCTCTGTGTGCTGCTTCCCCTCCCCAGCTGGAGAAGTGTCCCACTCCTTCGGCGTCTGCCAGTCAAGGGCTCCACTCCCAGGATGCCCCTTCCAGCACCTTCAAGGCCAAAGGTCTGCTGCCACGCGACGGACCGGACTGCGAGAACCGCGGTCTGTCTGCCCCCAGGTTGCCCGATCTCTTTCTGTTTACGATCTTGCTGCAGCTGGCTCCTTTATGCCACACGGCCCTCCTCGGTCTCAACCGGAAAAGAAGAAGAAACATAAGTCCCGGGTCAAAGAGCCTCTGGTGTCACCAGAGGTCCCATCCCCAGCTTCATAACCAGATTCTTTGTCGTTCATGGATGTGGACCGCCCCCCCCCCCCCCCCCCTTGTCGGTGACGGGTGGGGACCCGGTGGTGTGACTGGCCTGTTCAACCCCCATTTAAATCATCATCCTGTGGTTATCCAATGGAACTGTAATGGATACCCTCCGGAATTGAAATCACTTATTTCGTCTTACTCTGCAGCTTGTGTGGTTCTACAGGAATCTCATTTTACTGATGATCAGTTCCGTGTTTTCTGTCGAAATCGGGTCGAACCACTGTGGGTTTCTGGTGGCGTTCGTACGTTGGTCCGTACAGACATTGCTAGCACGTGGATTCCTCTTCAAACTGCATTGGAAGCGGTTGCTGTTAGGGTCCACCTGGACTTCGAGGTCACGGTTTGCAATCTTTGTCTCCCTCCTGACAAGACTCTTACACCTGCTGCCTTAACTGCCGTTCTTCAGCAACTTCCTCCTCCCTTCCTCCTTCTCGGGGATTTAAATGCTCATCATCCCTTGTGGGACAGTGCATTTCCATCTAGACGAGGTCTTCTCTTAGATCAGTTTATTACAGACCACGACTTGTGCCTTCTTAATGATGGCTCTCCTACTCATTTCAGTGCCGGTCATGGTACTTTTTCTGCCATTGATCTTTCTCTTTCTTCTCCCTCTCTCTTCCCTTCATTACACTGGTCGCCATATGACGACCTTTGCGATAGTGTAGTGACCATTTCCCCTTGATTTTCTCTCTCTCTCTCTCTCTCTCTCTCTCTCTCTCTCTCTATCTCTCTCTCCCCCTTCCCGCTCCCCGATGGACAGGTTACCTCGTTGGTCTTTCCAAGGCGCTGGTTGGACTCTGTACACTGCAAATGTTATTTTTTCTCCCTTTTTGTCGGGTTGTATTGATGATGTCCTACGTGACGTGTCTGTCGCGATTGTTCGTGCTGCTACCCTTGCTGTCCCGTGCTTATCTGGACCATTTCGTCACCGGCAAGTCCTGTGGTGGAGTACGGCCATTGCCGTTGCCATCTGTGATCGCTGTTGAGCTTTGCAACACCTTAAGAGGCACCCATCCATTGCCAGCCTTATTACCTTTAAAAGCCTTTACACTAAAGCCCTTTATTTAATCAAACAGAGGAAACGGATGTGTTGGGGATGATTAGTTTCTTCCCTCAGTTCTACTGTCCCCATGTCACGGGTATGTGCTACACTTCACTCTCTCCAAGGTCACCATCGGCAGTCCACCCTCCCATGCCTTCACCTGCCAAATGGCCTTTGTACGGGCCCGTTGATTCTTGCAGAACATCTTGCCACCCATTTTGCAATGGCATCCGCATCAGCCTCCTATTCGGCTGCTTTCCTTCACTGGACACAGCAGGCCGAAGGTTCCACCTTATGTTTAACCCCTTGTGAGTCAGAATCTTACAACGAATCTTTCACTGAATGGGGATTTCTTTCCGCACTTTCTTCTCCTCATGATACGGCCCCTGGCCCAGACTCCATTCATAACCAACTGCTTAAACATGTCAGTGCTCCACAACGGCAACATCTTCTCTGGGTGTTTAACTGTATCTGGCTCCAGGGTGACTTCCCTTCTCAGTGGAGGGATAGCATCACAGTTCCTGTCCTTAAGCCTGGTAAGAATCCCCTATCTGTTGACAGCTATCGTCCAATTAGTCTGACTAATGTTGTCTGCAAGATACTTGAATGGATAATAGCCTGTCGGCTCAATTGGGTCCTCGAATCTCGGGATCTATTGTCTCCTTACTAGTGTGGCTTCCGAGAGGGATGGTCTCCGATCGATCATTTACTTTGCTTGGAATCCGAAGTTCGGCAGTCTTTTTCCCAGCGCCGCCATTTGGTTGCAGTATTTTTTGACCTACGCAAGGCCTATTACACGGCCTGGTGCCATCACATCTTACTTACCCTTAATCAGTGTGGCCCCACTCCCGATTTTTATCCGCCAGTTCCTGTTCCATTGGTCATTCAGGGTCCGGGTTAGTACTGTTTTTAGTTCTCCACTGACCCAGGAGACGGGCATCCCACAGGGTTGTCTTGAGTGTACTTCTTTTCCTCATTGCTATTGATGGACTTGTGGTGTCTGTCGGTCCTTTGGTCGCCCCTGCCCTGTATGTAGATGATTTCTGCATTTGGGTTAGTTCCTCTTCGATGGCATCTGCAGAGCGGCAGTTCCAGGGAGTTATATGGCGTGCCTGTGCATGGACTCTCTCACACGGGTTTCAATTATCTCCTTCAAAATCGCGGGTGGTCCACTTGTCACCGTACTATGATCCACCCTACATCTACATCCATACTCCGCAAGCCACCTGACAGTGTGTGGCGGAGGGTACCTTGAGTACCTCTATCGGTTCTCCCTTCTATTCCAGTCTCGTCTTGTTTGTGGAAAGGAGGATTGTCAGTATGCTTCTGTGTGGCTCTAATCTCTCTGATTTTATCCTCATGGTCTATTCGTGTGATATACGTAGGAGAGCAATATACTGCTTGACTCTTCGGTGAAGGTATGTTCTTGAAACTTCAACAAAAGCCCGTACCGAGCTACTGAGTGTCTCTCCTGCAGAGTGTTCCACTGGAGTTTATCTATCATCTCCGTAACGCTTTTGCGATTACTAAATAATCCTGTAACTAAGCACGCTGCTCTCCGTTGGACCTTCTCTCTCTCTTCTATCAACCCTATCTGGTATGGATCCCACACTGCTGAGCAGTATTCAAGCAGTGGGCGAACAAGCGTACTGTAACCTACTTCCTTTGTTTTCGGATTGCATTTCCTTAGGATTCTTCCAATGAATCTGTCTGGCATCTGCTTTACCAACAATTAACTTTATATGATCATTCCATTTTAAATCACTCCTAATGTGTACTCCCAGATAATTTATGGAATTACTTGCTTCCAGTTGCTGACCTGCTATTTTGTAGCTAAATGTTAGTGGATCTATCTTTCTATGTATTCACAGCACCTACCCTGATCCAGAGCTCTATCTCGATGCACAACGATTGCCGGTGGTCTCACAGTTTCGTTTCCTTGGTCTTCTTTTCGACGACAATCTCACTTGGCTGCCCCATATCGGACTTCTGAAGGTAGGATGTTTCCGTAAACTCAATGTCCTTCGGTTCCTTGGCCACTCCTCTTGCAGTGCAGACTGTTCCCACCTTCTGTCTTTATCGTGCTCTAGTTCTGTCTCGTTTGGACTATGGTTGTCAAGTTTATGGTTCGGCTACTCCTTCCACACTGCACGTGCTGGATCCAGTCCACCATCGTAGTATCAGTTTGGCCACTGGTGCCTTCGCTACTAGACCTGTTTGATAGTCTCCTGGTTGAAGATGGGATCTCCCCCCTTTCTGTTCAGCAGTCCCAGCTTCTGGTGTCCTATGCACTCGCTGTCCGTTCCACTCCCACTCATCCTTCCTATTCTATCCTGTTCCAAGACCATGGATGTCGCCCACCTGATTCCCGCCCTCGGGCGGGTTTACCGGTTGGGCTCCGCCTTGCGTCTCTGTGCCATGGTTTTCAGCTTCCTTCTTTGTCCAGTCTTCCTCACTCCCCCCATTGGTTAGTTCCTCAGCCTCGAATTCGATGGATCTCCTCTGAGGTCTGAAAGATTCCATCCACCCGATGGTGTTCCATTCCTTTTTCCACCAAATTTTATGGAAGTTTCGGGATTCTGTTGTTTTTTACACTGATGGCTCTAAATCTGCTGATCATGTGGGTTATGCCTTCACGTCCTCTGTTGCAACGGAAAATCATCTGCTACCACCTACATGTGTGGTGTTTACTGCAGAATTGATGGCAATTTCCCAGGCCCTTACCTTTATTAAACAGTCCCAACACACCCGTGTTTTTCTATGTACAGACTCAATGAGTGGCCTTCTGGCTATTGACCGGTGTTTTTTGTGCCATCCCTTGGTCTCTGCCATCCATGACCATCTCGCTGATATCCACTGTGCTGCTTGTTCCGTTGACTTCCTTTGGGTCCCTGGCCATGTGGGTATCCCAGGTAATGAGCTCGCTGATCGTTTGGCTGGGGGAGCAGTCACTTACCCCCCGTTTCCTGTAACCCCTCCTGCAGTGGATTTACGGCTTCCCATCAAATCCCACTTCGCACCATCATGGGCCAATTCTTGGGAGACTACTTCCCTGTCTAATAAACTTTGTGCGATTAAGGTGACACCAGGCCCATGCCGTTCTTCCTTTCACCTCTTCCAAAAGGACTCGACCACACTGTGTCGTCTCCGCATTGGCCATACCAGTCTGACCCATGCTTTTCTTTTGCGTGATGAGCCACCCCCACTATGCGGTTGTGGAGCCTTCCAGTCAGTAGCCCACATTTTGGTTGACTGCCCCCCTTCTTTTGGCTCTGCGTGCTAAGTACAGACTCCCCTGCACTTTACCTTTGATGTTGGCTGACGATTCCTGGATGGTCGACATGGTTCTTGGTTTCCTCCGGGAAAGTGGTTTTTATTATCAGTTTTAAGGTTTTTAATCTTTCTCTGGTGTTGGGGCAGGGCGGTGTTAGGGTATCTCCCACTGTAAGCCGTGTTTGGAGATTCCCGACTCACCTCCCTTGCCTGGATCCTCTTTCCTTCCCCTTTTACTCTGTTTCTATCTTTTTTTTTTAGGATTGGTTAGTCTCCTTTTCCCATATGCACATTTTAGTGGCTGCACCTTTCCATTCGCAGGTGGTCTTGTCTCTGCTGCTTCAGAGGTGGGATTTTTCCTGCCTCTAGCATAGCGTTGGGTTCGCCCTCTTGCTGACTTGCCTCATTTTGTTTTTACCATTGACAACATGACTGCCCTTTTACATTTTTTAGCCTTTTCCCTTTTATTGTTCTGACTATCCTGGGATGTCGCACTATTGGAATGGACCACATTTGAAACAAGGGACTGATGACCTTGCTGTTTGGTACCTTCATCACCAACCAACCACACCTACCATTTCACCCCCTGCAGGTCCGGGGATTAGAATAGGCCCGAGGTATTCCTGCCTGTCGTAAGAGGCGACTAAAAGGAGTCCCTCCCCCTCAAGGGGGTAGTTAGCGCCTGCGTCCGGAGACGGACGGTTCCACGACTTCTATTTGCGGTCATTTTGCTTTTTCCCTTCTCGTTTCTTCCTTCCTTTGGTTGGTTCCTTTCTTTGCTCTTCTCCACCTCACTGTCTTACTTACACTTTCCCCTGCAAAATCTCCTTGCCTTCTCCTTGCCTTCTCATTGCCTTCTCCTTGCCTTCTCATTGCGTTCTCCTGGCCTTCTCATTGCTCCTTGCTTTCTCATTGCCTTCTTCTCCTTGCCTTCTATTGCCTTCTTCTCCTTGCCTTCTCTGGTCTCCGCCTCGGCGTTTGAGAGAGTCTGTCCTCTCTCTCTCTCTCTCTCTCTCTCTCTCTCTCTCTCTCTCTCTCTCTCCCTCTCCTTTTTCCTCTTCTTCCTTCCTCCCTGTGCGCGCCTGAAGGCCAACCCACGCGTTCGCACGCGTAGCCAGTGACGGGGTAACGCGTAATTCCCCGCCCTGGGTAGACATGTAAGGCACGCGCGTACCCCCTGGTAAAGGCCAGGCCCGGGGAGGGGTGATTGCCTGAGCTGATACCTTCTGACCATGCCGATTGGTCCCTCCGTCTGTTTCTCGGGAGGTGTGACCTGAGGTGTAAACATTCACCTAAGGCGGGAGTACCCTCTGAGAGGGTCCCCACAAGGAAGGAGCGCGCCATCGGAGACGCTGGCAATCATGGGGGATTCCTCCGCAATGGATTCCACTCCATCTCTCTCGACTTCTGCCCAAAAACGGAAACGTGACCAGCTACCAGTGACAAAAGTACTACCGCCTGCCCCACAGTTCCTCGTCGTTTCTCTATCTGAGGACGGAAAGGATTTTTCCTCTGTCAACCCTTTCATTATCCAGAAGGGCGTAGATGCCTTAGCCGGAACTGTTAAATCTTGTACCAGGTTGCATAACGGTACCTTATTACTCGAAACTGAGAGCGCCTTTCAGGCACAAAAACTGCTTCGGGCCGCACTCCTGTACACGTTCCCTGTCCGGGTGGAGGCTCACCGAACTTTGAATTCGTCTCGTGGTGTGGTCTATACTAGATCCCTCGACGGCTTGACTGACAAGGAGATTCAATCTTTCCTCGCTGAGCAGTGCGTGACGGCTATCCATAGGTCATGAAAAAGGTCAACAATGACCTTGTACCGACCCGGACACTTTTCTTGACCTTTGATAGTGTTAAGCTGCCATCGCGCATCAAGGCGGGCTACGAGGTTATTTCTGTTCGCCCCTATGTCCCGACACCTACGCACTGCTACCAGTGTCAGCGTTTCAATCACACTCGCCAGTCTTGTTCCAATGCGGCTAAATGTGTCACTTGTGGCAGGGATGCCCATGAGGGTGACTGTCCACCTCCGTCTCCTCGTTGTGTGAACTGTCAGGGTGACCATGCCGCATCCTCCCGCGACTGTCCTGTCTATAAGGAAGAACGCTGTATCCAAGAAATTCGGATCAAAGAGAAAGTGTCTACCTCGGCTGCTCGCAAGCTATTGGCTAGTAGGAAGCCCACGCTGCTCCCAGCGGGGAAATACAGTACTGTCCTCGCCTCTCCTCGGACTACCAGGGAGGTGGCAACCCAGACATGCGATCTGACCTTCAGCACCACGGTCGTCCGTTCGGCCAGTGCTAAGATCGCGCGGTCGACGTCTCCTCTTCCTCCCATCACCCCACAGGCACCAGCCCCTTCATCAGCTTCTGCTAAAACGAAGACCCAGAAGTCAGATGCACGGGCCTTCAAGAAGGAACCGTCCCGTGCAGACTTCCTACGTACCTCGACCTCCCAGCCTTCGACCGGTACTTCCACCAAACGACCTTCCAAGAAGGCTAATAGGAAGCACAGTTCTCCTTCTCCGCCACGGCGCATTTCTTCTCCTGCGCCACCCAGCGGTTGCCGCCCCAGGCCGTCACCCGTTTCGCCTGGCCGCACCGCTGGTAGCCGAACATCTGGCCGTTCACCGGCGGAGGAAGCTCCCCCTCCCGGCCATCTTACATAGAACCAATGGACGATGACTGTCCGCCTACTGATAGTGGCGGCGGTGCTCGCTCGAAGCCAGGCCCTCAGCGGCCTTCGAGGTGACCCCTTCTTTCATCTTCCTTTTCTTCTTACGATGGCACTTATTCACTGGAATATTCGCAGCATTCGCTCCAACCGAGAGGACTTGAAGTTGCTGCTCCGCTTGCACCGTCCGCTCGTCGTCGCCCTCCAGGAAACGAAGCTACGCCCTTGCGATCAAATTGCCTTGGCACACTACACCTCTGTGCGTTTTGACCTACCCCCTGTGGTAGGTATCCCAGCTCACGGAGGGGTTATGTTGCTGGTCCGGCATGATATTTACTACGATCCCATCACGTTGCACACCGGCCTGCAGGTAGTTGCCATCCGCATTACTCTCCCCACTTTTACATTTTCCATTTGTACCGTTTACACTGCATCGTCGTCTGCCGTTACCAGGGCAGACATGATGCAACTTATTGCTCAGCTACCTGCACCATTTTTGTTAACTGGAGACTTCAATGCCCGCCATCCCCTTTGGGGCTCTCCAGCATCCTGCCAGAGGGGCTCCCTGTTAGCAGACCTTTTCAACCAGCTCAATCTTGTCTGCCTCAATACTGGTGACCCTAGTTTTCTTTCGGACACATCGCACACCTATTCCCATTTAGACCTCTCTATATGTACTCCCCAACTTGCACGCCGGTTCGAGTGGTATGCACTTTCTGATACATATTCGAGCGACCACTTCCCGTGTGTTATCCATCTCCAGCAGCATACCCCCTCTCCGTGCTCATCTAGTTGGAACATCTCCAAAGCAGACTGGGGGCTCTTCTCTTCCAGGGCGACCTTTCAGGATCAAACATTCACAAGCTGCGATAGTCAGGTCGCACACCTCACGCAAGTCATTCTCACTGCTGCTGAATATTCCATCCCTCACCCTACTTCTTCTCCACGTCGCGTACCGGTCCCCTGGTGGACCGCGGCATGTAGAGACGCTTTACGTGCTCGTCGACGTGCTTTACGCACCTTTAAACGCCAGCCTACAGTGGCGAATTGTATCAACTATAAGCGATTACGTGCACAGTGTCGTCGTATTATTAAAGAAAGCAAGAAAGCCAGCTGGGCTGCTTTCACAAGCACCTTCAACAGTTTTACTCCTTCTGTTGTCTGGGGTAGCCTGCGCCGGCTATCTGGCACTAAGGTCCACTCACCAGTTTCTGGCTTGACGGTCGCGAATGACGTCCTTGTGGCCCCTGAGGCTGTCTCCAATGCCTTCAGCCGCTTTTTCACAGAGGTTTCGAGCTCCGCTCATTACCACCCTGCCTTCCTCCCCCGCAAACAGGCAGAGGAGGCTAGGCCACCTAACTTCCGCTCCTCGAATCGTGAAAGTTATAATGCCCCATTCACCATGCGGGAACTCGAACACGCACTTGGCCGATCACGGTCCTCCGCTCCAGGGCCTGATTCTATTCATATTCAGATGCTGAAGAACCTTTCTCCTGCGGGTAAAGGTTTTCTTCTTCGTACTTACATTCGCATCTGGACTGAGGGACATGCTCCCGCATGCTGGCGCGAGTCTATTGTTGTCCCGATTCCTAAGCCGGGTAAGGACAAGCACTTGCCTTCCAGTTATCGACCCATCTCGCTTACCAGCTGTGTCTGTAAAGTGATGGAGCGAATGGTTAACTCTCGATTGGTTTGGCTGCTCGAGTCTCGACGCCTGCTTACCAATGTACAATGTGAATTTCGTAGGCGCCGCTCTGCTGTTGACCATCTGGTTACCTTGTCGACCTTCATTATGAATAACTTCTTGCGGAAGCGCCCGACCGCGGCTGTGTTCTTTGATTTGGAGAAGGCTTACGACACCTGTTGGAGGGCGGGCATTCTCCGCACCATGCATACATGGGGCCTTCGCGGTCGCCTCCGTCTTTTTATTCGTTCCTTTTTAATGGATCGACAGTTCAGGGTACGTGTGGGTTCTGTCCTGTCAGACACCTTTCGCCAGGAGAATGGGGTGCCACAGGGCTCAGTTTTGAGCGTCGCTCTCTTCGCCATAGTGATCAATCCAATAATGGATCGCCTCCCAGCTGATGTATCAGGCTCCCTTTTCGTGGACGATTTTACCATCTATTGCAGCGCGCAGCGTACGTGTCTCCTGGAGCGCTGTCTTCAGCGTTCTCTTGACCGTCTTTACTCCTGGAGTGTCGCCAGTGGCTTCCGTTTTTCTGCCGAGAAGACGGTCTGTATTAACTTCTGGCGCTACAAAGAGTTTCTCCCACCGTCCTTAAGACTCGGTCCCGTTGCTCTCTCATTCGTGGAGACAACAAAATTTTTAGGTCTTACATTTGACAGGAAACTTAGTTGGTCTCCACATGTGTCATATTTGGCTGCCCGTTGTACCCGTTCTCTAAATGTCCTCCGTGTTCTCAGTGGTATGTCGTGGGGAGCGGATCGAACCGTCCTACTTCGTCTATATCGGTCGATCGTCCGCTCCAAGCTGGATTATGGGAGCTTCGTATACTCCTCTGCACGGCCATCCACCTTACGCCGCCTCAACTCCATACAACATCGGGGTTTACGACTTGCGATCGGCGCGTTTTATACTAGTCCCGTCGAGAGTCTTCATGCTGACGCTGGTGAGTTGCCACTCACCTACCGGCGCGATATACTGCTTTGTCGGTATGCCAGTCGGCTACTGGCAATGCCCGACCACCCATCTTATCGTTCTTTTTTTGATGACTCTCTCGACAGTCAATACGGGTTGTATGTCTCTGCCCTGCTACCCCCTGGAGTTCGCTTTCGTTGCCTCCTTCAACACCTTAATTTTTCACTCCCTGCAACCTTTCGAGTGGGCGAGAGCCACACGCCACCTTGGCTCCAGGCTCCGGTTCGCATCCACCTTGACCTCTGCTCGCTTCCGAAGGAGGTTACCCCTGGTTCAGTCTACCACTCCCATTTTGTCGAACTTCGTTCGAAGTTCATTAATATGACCTTCATTTATACAGATGGCTCTAAGACCACTGACGGGGTCGGGTGTTCTTTTATTGTCGGGGCACAAAATTTCAAATACCGGCTCCATGGCCACTGTTCGGTCTTCACAGCTGAGCTCTTTGCCCTCTACCAGGCTGTTCTTTACATCTGCCGCCACCGACATTCTGGATATATCATCTGCTCCGATTCCCTGAGCGCTATCCAGAGCCTCAGTGATCCGTACCCGGTTCACCCTTTCGTGCACCGGATCCAACGCTCTCTTCAGCAGCTGGTGGACTTTGGTTCTCCGGTTAGCTTTATGTGGGTTCCTGGCCATGTCGGTATCCCCGGGAACGAAGCTGCAGATGCCGCGGCCAAGGCTACAGTCCTCCAGCCTCGGACAGCCTCTTGTTGTGTCCCTTCGTCAGATTGTAGCAGGGTAATTTGTCGGCGCATTTTATCGCTGTGGCATGCCGATTGGGCTGCACTTCCAGACAACAAGCTTCGGGCCTTAAAACCTCTTCCCGTGGCTTGGACGTCCTCCTCACGTCCTTCTCGGCGGGAGGAGGTAGTTTTGGCCCGGTTACGAATTGGACACTGCCGGTTCAGCCATCGCCATCTGCTGACGGCTGCGCCGGCGCCGTTCTGCCCATGTGGGCAATTGCTGACGGTCCGCCACATTTTAACGTCCTGTCCGGATTTTAACACCCTGCGTCTTGATCTTGGCCTGCCCTGTACTGTAGAAGCCATTTTAGCGGATGACCCACGAGCAGCTGCTCGCGTTCTTCATTTTATCAATTTGACAACCCTCTCAAAGGACGTTTGATTATGCTGTTTTCTTTTTTAATCCTATGCCTGTCAGTCTCTTTTATCGTGTTTTCCGTTTCGTTGCTGTTTTAAACTTGTGACTCATGGTGCATTCCTAACGTAGTCTGGGCGCTAATGACCGTTGAAGTTGTGCGCCCTAAAACCACAAAAAAAAAAAACTACCATTTCGTAAATGCAATTATGTGGCTTGTGAAAATGTATAATGCTTGAAACTAGTCAGCCAGTAAATAAAGACCAGCTTTGACATTAAACATTAAAAACTTTTTGTTCTTAAATTTCTGAAAAATGTTGACAGTAGCTTTAAATCAAATTGTCTGTAGAAGTCAGTGAGACTTCCCATGTTGTTGTTGGTGCATCTGTGTGTGGCAAAATGTCCTCCTATTGCCTTTTTCTCTTCTATAATTATTTGTTCATTGAAGTCATCTAAGAGTATACTTAAGAATATACAGCCTACATTTGCAGGTTAACTTTGTTTACCCAGGTTTCAACATTATTAATAACGTCTTCTTCACAACCTGCAAAAAGTTTATAATATAATGTGCTAGTAAATTGTATTAGATATGGTCATCCTACAGGATGCAAAGTGTAGTACTTACATAAAATACTATTTAAATGTTTGCCTAAAACAAGCCATGTCATAAGTCAACTTCATAAAACTTGATGCATAACCATAATGTTGTGTCACTTCTATTAAACGAGCTGTAGCAAATTCACTTTAAGCCCATTGTATGGGCCTCATCATGTGACTAGACTGCAGACTGTGAGGGCTTTGTGGTCTGCCTCACAGAGGGTGGCGCACATGCGTGAAATGTATAGAATCAAACTCTTATTACGCATGCGTCAGATGACGTTTCTGCTATAAATTAATTTTATACTTTACTATTGTAAGTTAAAGTATCCAGCATGACTACATTTTACATTCTACTACAGAGCCTTGTAAACTGACCAACAAATCTTGTATGAATATGTATAAGCAAAGTTCTATTATTACAGAAACTGTAATGGTCACATGCATTATGAATTATTGTAAACCTAATATAGGCCGGAAGCCTTCGAAGTATGCCCTATTTTATAGATACTGTTGATCATTCAGTAAGTTGCCTCTATCTGTAATTAGGTGTGCATAAATTTGTAGTTAAAGAGTGTTGAGTCTATAACCCTTAACTTCATGATGTAGTAGCTCTATCTCATGTAAAGGTTTAGGTGTATGAGCCATTTGCACCAGATGTTCCGCAAAGGCTAACCCCCCTGTGTTCCTACGCCCTTTGTTGGAAGATGTTCTTTAAACCTTACTGCTATATCTCTGCCTGTTTGACCTATGTAATAACATGGGCAATCATCACACACAATCTTATATACACCTAATTTCACTGTCTTACCACAGTTTTCTCAAGGGTACAAACGAAATTTCACTTTAAACTATTACTCATCGAGAAGGAAATTTTAAAACCTGAATTTTTCAACAGGTGCCCTATCTTGTAGGAGTAGTTACCTATATAAGGAACCAACAACCATTTCTTGTTCTGATCTTCGGTTTGAGTATTTGTGTTTACTAAAGTCGTTGTCCTTTTTCGCGTTTTCTTATGATATAATTGCCTCACTATCTTTGTATCATAGCCATTATTCTGTGCAATACTCTCGAATTTGTAATTCTTTTTTGAGGTTGATACCTGACAATGGGATAGAAAATGCCCGATTGATACAGTGATTGCCCGATGGATATAGTGCTGCAGTTCAGATGGAGGGTAGGAGAGAACGTGCGGAGGGGTCAGGGGATAAGTAGCGAAAACGAGACAAATAAAAAGAAAATAAGACTGGATGTGGTGGTGAAATGATAGCTGTGTAGTGCTGGAATAGGAACAGGGAGGGGGCTGGATGGGTGAGGACAGAGACTAATGAAGGTTGACGCCAGGTGCGTTACGGGAACATAGGATGTATTGTAGGGAAAGTTCCCACCTGCACAATTCAGAAAAGCTGGTGTTGGTGGGAAGGATCCATATGGCACAGGCTGTGAAGCAGTCATTGAGATGAGGGGTACCATGTTTGGCAGTGTGTTCAGCTACAGGGTGGTCCACTTGTTTTTTGGCCACAGTTTGTTGGTGGCCATTCATGTGGACAGACAGCTTGCTGGATGTCATGCCTACATAGAATGCAGCACAATGGTTGCAGCTTAGTTTGTAGATCACATAATTGGTTTCACAGGTAGCCTTGCCTTTGATGTGATAGGTAATGTTAGTGACCGGACTGAAGTAGGTGGTGGTAGGAGGATGTATGGGACAGGTCTTGCATCTAGGTCTATTACAGGGGTATGAGCCATGAGGTAAGGGATTTGGAGCAGGGGTTGTGTAAGGATGGATGAGTATATTGAGTAGGTTTGGTGGACGGAGGTATACCATGGTAGGAGGGGTGGGATAGATAGTGGGTAGGACATATCTCATTTCAGGGCACAACGAGAGGTAATCAGAAACCTGGCAGAGAATGTAATTGAGTTGCTCCAGTCCTGGATGGTACTGAGTTATGAGGGAAATGCTCCTCTACGGCCGGACTTTGGGACAGGAAAGATAAGGCACGGGAGAGTTGTTTTTGTACAAGGATGGGAGGATAATTATGGTCAGTGAAGGCTTCAGTGAGACCCTTGGTATATTTACATGGGGACTGCTCGTCACTCCAGAAGTGGAGGTATTGCTGGTGGTTAGTAGGTTTGATATGGACGGAGTTACTGCGTAGCCATCCGTGGTACGGCTATGGCCACCCGTATGGCACCATCCTATGCTAACCAATTCATGGACCATATAGAGGAATCCTTCCTAAAACCCAGAATCCTAAACCCCTCACCTGGTTCAGATTCACTGACATCTTTGCTATCTGGATTGAAGGTGAGGACACGTTATTCACATTCCTCCCCGCCCCCATTTGCTTCACCTGGTCCTACTCAGCCCAGCAAGCAACCTTCCTAGATGTTGACCTCTGCCTCAGAGATGGCTACATCAGTACCTCTGTCCATATCAAACCTACTAACCACCAGCAATACCTCCACTTCCACAGTTGCCACCCATTTCATACCAGGAAGTCCCTTCCATACAGCCTAGCCATCCATGGTCGTCGCGTCTGCAGTGATGAGCAGTCCCTCTCTAAATATACCGAGGGTCTCGCTGAAGCCTCCACTGACCGTAACTATCCTCCCATCCTTGAACAAAAACAAATCTCCCGTGCCTTACCTTTCCAGTGTCCCACCACCTCCCAAAGTCCCGTGAGCTGGCCACAGAAGGGCATTCCCCCCATAACTCAATACCATCCAGAACTGGAGCAACTCGATTATATTCTCTGCCAGGGTTTCGATTACCTCCCGTTCTGCCCTGAAATGAGATGTCCTACCCACTATCTATCCCACCCCTCCTACCATGGTATACCTCCGTCCACCAAACCTACTCAATATACTCGTCCATCCTTACACAACCCCTGCTCCAAATCCCTTACCTCATGGCTCATACCCCTGTAATAGACCTAGATGCAAGACCTGTCCCATACATCCTCCTACCACCACCTACTTCAGTCCGGTCACTAACATTACCTATCACATCAAAGGCAAGGCTACCTGTGAAACCAGTCATGTGAGCCACAAGCTAAGCTGCAACTACTGTGCTGCATTCTATGTAGACATGACAACCAGCAAGCTGTCTGTCCACAGGAAAGGCTACCAACAAACTGTGGCCAAAAAACAAGTGGACCACCCTGTAGCTGAACACACTGCCAAACATGGTACCCCTCATCTCAATGAGTGCTTAACAGCCTGTTCCATATGGATCCTTCCCAACACCAGAATTTCTGAATTGTGCAGGTGGGAACTTTCCCTGCAATACATTCTACGTTCCCGTAACCCTCCTGGCCTCAACCTTCGTTAATCACTGTTCTCACCCATCCAGCCACCTCGCTGTTCCCATTTCAGCACTACACAGCCATAATTTCGCCGGCACACCCAGTCTTTTAGTTTCTTTTTATTTCTCTCCTTTCCGCTACTTACACCCCCCCCCCTCTCTGCACTTTATCTCCTGCCCTCTATCTAAACTGCAACACTTCACTATCCACCACTCCCACCCCACTATCCCTTCCCCTCCCTACCCAGCCTCCTCCTTAACCCTTCCCGGTCACCACTCCCATCATGCACTGGTTCTGGTGCTCGAAGTGTGGTTTCAGCTCTCTGAGACTGCAGATGTGTGAGCAAATTGTGTGCGT
This sequence comes from Schistocerca nitens, assembly GCF_023898315.1. Taxonomy (NCBI): domain Eukaryota; kingdom Metazoa; phylum Arthropoda; class Insecta; order Orthoptera; family Acrididae; genus Schistocerca; species Schistocerca nitens. The sequence goes on along the minus strand of NC_064615.1, from coordinate 1,162,398,806 downwards.
GTCTACTGCTGACAAAGGCCGTAATGGCCAAAAGCTATAATTGTGTGAATATTTTTGCTGTGCCTATCACGACTCAACATCTCCACTACATGGTGGGTAGCAACTTTCCTTCTCTGGTATCGTTACATTCCATCCTGGATTTTCCAGTGTTCAAAATAAGGAGTCAAATAAGATAAATTTTGATTGTTTCTTTAACTCATTTCTGAAAATATTTATTGATGGTATTCCCATTAAGAGATGTGAAGTAACAGACAGGGGTTGTAAAAAGGTGCCAAAAATGAAAAATTCTTTGTACACCAAAACACTGCTTGATATGAAAGATCATGTAGTGAGGCTATTAGATACATACGATAATAATAAACCTGGAAATCCAAAATCATCTGTTTAAGATGGAGAAATGATTATAAAAAAGCAGTTAGTGAAGCAGATTTTTTGGAAGTTTTCTAATAATAAATTCAGAGCTGCTTGGAATCACAAGATCAAAGTCGGTCTCTTGACAAAAGTTAATGATTATTTTATTAAATCTATTGAAATAAGCAATGACATCAGTAAACTTGATAAGTCTATCAGAAGTTTTAAAAATAAATTATCATGGGACACCCTACAATAAATTTCTCACTTTCTCATTTTTATGTCATCAGATGGTGCTGATATTTGTCATGTCTAGCAATTTTCTGAAAAATCATTGACTCCATTGTTTATCCTTTGGCTCACTGCATGAATAAATGTTTATCAGAGGGATACTTTCCAGAGGAGCTGAAATCATTTAGAGTAGTTCACGTGTACAAAAAGTGTGACAAAGACAACCCTGCAAGTTTCAGACCAATATCAGTAGTTCCATTTGTGGCAAAAAAAAATTATATACATATAGAATAAATCATTTAGCACTCATTTTGCAAAACCTGGAATAATTAATGTAGCACAATATAGATTTATAAAAAAAAAATCATCAGTAGATGCAACAGACACAATAATTAAATATGTTCAAGTGTTTGAGAAGAAGGGATTTGCTCAGTCCGCCTTTTGTGACCTGAGCAAAGCATTTGACTGTGTAGGACATGACACACTTCTACAGAAACTCCATTTTTATGGCATCAGAGAGAACAGCCTAAAACTCCTATATTCGTATCTCAAAAACCATAGACAAGTAGTGTGTATTGGCACAGAAAAGTCTATCGAGAAACAAACTAAAGTGGGAGTTCTGCAGGGATTTATATTGGGACAATTTTTGTTTTTGGTAATGATCAATGACCTACCATCCTTTATACGTTACATGAAAGTGCTATTTGCAGATGACACTACTTTCCTAAACTAAAACAATGATCTAAATAAGTTAAAAGATTCTGCTGATAATACACTCGACCGAACGTCATATTGGTTCAGGTCAAATGGGTTTGTCCTGAATGACAACAAAACCCAAAAAATGATATTTAACCCTAAGGACAAAATTCCTTTTAATGATCCCTGTTGTATAAAGTTCTGGCGTGTACCTAGATGACATTGTCCTGGAAGCAGCACATAAAATACATTAGTGTTAAATCATCTGTAGTAATTTACTTATTAAGATGTCATATTAAATGTGTACCAGAAGCTTAGTGTAAAAAATCTTATCTTACACTTTTTCAAAGTACCATGTCTCATGGGCGTATTCCCTGAGGAAAGTCGAGCCATGTCCAAATTATATTACTTCTGCAGAAGAAACCTGTCAGTCATTACATGTTCTCAGCATAATGCACATTGTAAGCTTTTGTTCTCTGAATGTAAAATAATGACTGTAATAAATCTGTATATATGCCAAGTGTAAATGTACATGAAAAATAATCTATATGAAGTAAAACATAGAAATAATAATCATGGTCACAACACAAGAAATAACAATTCCTTACATATGTCATACCATAGATTACCAAAGCCAATCAATATCTTTGAAGTAGTGGACGACAAACTATTTAATAAGCTTCCGCAGAGGGTACAAGACCTTAGAGTGTGAATTTAGGAAAACATTAAATAAATGGCTTTTTGCCAACCCCTTCCATGAATTAAAAGAATTTTGTTAACTGCAACATGGAATTGCAAGCTAACAACTGACACAGCCAAACATTTCTATTTGCTAATGTAATGATTATCTTATATGTATAAAAAAGTCTATTGCTGTAAAGGCCTAATGACAATAAAATTATCTTATCCAAGTGATATCTCATCTCTGTACCTGGTTTCCTGAAGTGCTACTGTGTGTCTGTTGCCCCTATTAAATATGTTAGTTGTTTGTTTCCCAGTATTTATTTAAGTGTTCTTCAATGTGGCTGGCAGATATTTCTTATATTTCTTCTAAGGCCTTATGGAGAAGTTATAAGAAGCATCTATTCTTCTTGACATGATGTTCTAGGCTCTGCACAATCAGGTGGTCAATCTGTGTCACTGTTTCCCATGATGGATTGTTTGCTTCCTGGAGTACTTTTCCTTCTGGTGTTTACAATCATGTCTTCGTCAAAAGTAATTTATCAAAGGGTGTTAGTGCCTTGAGAGATAATACATCTGTGATGGAATCACCAGATGGGATCCCAATGATGGCCTTTCAACCAAAACTTTACTTGTTTGAGAGTCTTTTGGTTGTGCCTATCTGTGACTCAGCATCTCTGCTGTGTTGTTGTTGTTGTTGTTATTATTATTATTATTATTATTATTATTATTATTATTATTATTATTATTATTATTTCTTTACTTTCTCAGACGTTAAGTCTGGTTGAGAATGGAAAGTGACGCGGACCTTGATAAAGCGTCACTTCCTATTAACTGTACGGTATGTGTTATATTGCATTTAGGAACTTTCGGGTAATTGAACATGTATCAATAATTACGGATTTCTGTAGTTGTATATATGTGTTTGGATGTAGCTGTATTGCATTGATGTACTGGTGGATATTGTGTGGTATGACTCCTGTAGTTGATACTATAATTGGTATGATGTCAACTTTATCCTGATGCCACATGTCTTTGACTTCCTCAGCCAGTTGGATGTATTTTTCAATTTTTTCTCCTGTTTTCTTTTGTATATTTGTTGTATTGGGTATGGATATTTCGATTAGTTGTGTTAATTTCTTCTTTTTATTGGTGAGTATGATGTCAGGTTTGTTATGTGGCGTTGTTTTATCTGTTATAATGGTTCTGTTCCAGTATAATTTGTATTCATCATTCTCCAGTACATTTTGTGGTGCATACTTGTATGTAGGAACTTGTTGTTTTAAAAGTTTATGTTGTAAGGCAAGCTGTTGATGTATTATTTTTGCGACATTGTCATGTCTTCTGGGGTATTCTGTATTTGCTAGTATTGTACATCCGCTTGTGATGTGATCTACTGTTTCTATTTGTTGTTTACAAAGTCTGCATTTATCTGTTGTGGTATTGGGATCTTTAATAATATGCTTGCTGTAATACCTGGTGTTTATTGTTTGATCCTGTATTGCAATCATGAATCCTTCTGTCTCACTGTATATATTGCCTTTTCTTAGCCATGTGTTGGATGCGTCTTGATCGATGTGTGGCTGTGTTAGATGATACGGGTGCTTGCCATGAAGTGTTTTCTTTTTCCAATTTACTTTCATTGTATCTGTTGATGTTATGTGGTCTAAAGGGTTGTAGAGGTGGTTATGAAATTGTAGTGGTGTAGCCGATGTATTTATATGAGTGATTGCTTTGTGTATTTTGCTAGTTTCTGCTCGTTCTATAAAGAATTTTCTTAAATTGTCTACCTGTCCATAATGTAGGTTTTTTATATCGATAAATCCCCTTCCTCCTTCCTTTCTGCTTAATGTGAATCTTTCTGTTGCTGAATGTATGTGATGTATTCTATATTTATGGCATTGTGATCGTGTAAGTGTATTGAGTGCTTCTAGGTCTGTGTTACTCCATTTCACTACTCCAAATGAGTAGGTCAATATTGGTATGGCATAAGTATTTATAGCTTTGGTCTTGTTTCTTGCTGTCAATTCTGTTTTTAGTATTTTTGTTAGTCTTTGTCTATATTTTTCTTTTAGTTCTTCTTTAATATTTGTATTATCTATTCCTATTTTTTGTCTGTATCCTAGATATTTATAGGCATCCGTTTTTTCCATCGCTTCTATGCAGTCGCTGTGGTTATCCAATATGTAATCTTCTTGTTTAGTGTGTTTTCCCTTGACTATGCTATTTTTCTTACATTTGTCTGTTCCAAAAGCCATACTTATATCATTGCTGAATACTTCTGTTATCTTTAGTAATTGGTTGAGTTGTTGATTTGTTGCTGCCAGTAGTTTTAGATCATCCATGTATAGCAAATGTGTGATTTTGTGTGGGTATGTTCCAGTAATATTGTATCCATAATTTGTATTATTTAGCATGTTGGATAGTGGGTTCAGAGCAAGGCAGAACCAGAAAGGACTTAATGAGTCTCCTTGGTATATTCCACGCTTAATCTGTATTGGCTGTGATGTGATATTATTTGAATTTGTTTGGATATTAAGTGTGGTTTTCCAATTTTTCATTACTATGTTTAAGAACTGTATCAATTTAGGATCTACTTTGTATATTTCCAATATTTGTAGTAACCATGAGTGGGGTACACTATCAAAAGCTTTTTGGTAATCAATGTATGCGTAGTGTAGTGACCTTTGTTTAGTTTTAGCTTGATATGTCACCTCTGCATCTATTATCAGTTGCTCTTTACATCCTCGTGCTCCTTTGCAACAGCCTTTTTGTTCTTCATTTATAATTTTGTTCTGTGTTGTATGTGTCATTAATTTCTGTTTAATGATTGAAGTTAATATTTTGTATATTGTTGGTAGGCATGTTATGGGGCGATATTTAGCTGGGTTCGCTGTGTCTGCTTGATCTTTAGGTTTCAGATAAGTTATTCCATGTGTAAGTGTATCAGGGAATGTGTATGGGTCTGCAATGTAACTGTTAAATAATTTAGTTAGATGTGAATGTGTTGAGGTGAACTTCTTTAACCAGAAATTTGCTATTTTATCATTTCCAGCGGCTTTCCAATTGTGAGTAGAATTAATTGCTTGGGTGACTTCATGTTGCAAAATTATCACTTCAGGCATTTGTGGTATCATCTTGTATGTGTCTGTTTCTGCTTGTATCCACCGTGCATGCCTGTTATGTTGTACCGGGTTAGACCATATGTTGCTCCAGAAGTGTTCCATGTCTTGTGTTTGGTGGATTGTCAATTTTAATGTGTGTGTTATCTATTGTCTGGTAAAATTTCTTTTGGTTTGTGTTGAATGTTTGGTTTTGTTTCCTTCTATTTTCACTTTTTTGTATCTTCTGAGTCGTTTGGCTAATGCTTGTAATTTCTGCTTCTTTTCGTCTAATTGCTCTGTCGCTTCTTGTTGTGAGATTTTACCTAACCTTTTTCGTTTTTTTTTCCGAGATTTCATTTCTTATAAATTGTGTTAGCTGTCCAATGTCTTTTCTCAGTTTTTCTATTCTGATCTGTAGCCTGTGTTGCCATGCTGGTTTTGTGGGTTTCTTCTGTGTGTTGGTTGGTTCTGATATCTGTCTAGTGTGTATATTTAGTGTAGTGAGTGCTCCTATATAAACCAGTAGTTGTAACTCTTCCATAGTTGTGTATTCATTTATTTTGTTGTGTATGATTGTGTTGATAGTTTTTATTGTTGTATCGACTTGTGGGTTATTTGGTGGTCTATGCAAGAATGGTCTTATGTCTGTATTTGTGTATTTGTATTCTATATATGTCAGCTGAAATTTTTCTTCTATATCTAACATGTGTGTCACTTCGTGTTCTATTTGTGCTTGTTCTGGTGGCTGTCTTAAGATTTCGTTTTCCTCTGATTGTTTAATTGGTGCGTGCTGTTCTTTGTTTGTTTGCTCTGGGATGTTTGAGTCCATTACTGTATTTTCTTCTTCTTCTGATTGCACATTATTTTGTTCCAGTATTTGTTGTACTTGTTGTTTGATGTTTTCTAATTCTGACTGGGGTATCCTGTTATTTTTGATTATTACACGGATCTGATCAGCTAGTCGTTGTTCTGTTAAAAATTTTAATTCTGGGTATCTGGTAATAAATGTTGTGTATACTTGTGATCTGTATCCAGTTGTGTTGGTTCCTAGGTTTGTTGCTTGGTAATAACAGAACATGAGGTGTCGATTAACTTCATCTGACCATCTCATCCTCTGTCTTTGTTTTCCTTCTAGGGTGGTTGCAGGAAGCATATCCTGCAAAACACCTCTATTTGGATTTAAATCATTTTCCAGTTGGCTAGCAGTGTCGTTACCATTGTGGGCGGGCATAGGGTTCAAGCGTCGTCCCCGACCATGACGGCGCTTGTCCGAGGCTTCTTTAGTTCTGTCCTGAACCAAGTAATCACACTAAAAGGGGGGTTAGCCCTATTAGTTGTTTGTTCTTTTCGTCGCCTTTTACGACTGGCAGAACATACCGGAGGCCTATTCTTTTCCCGGGCCTCCACGTGGTTTATTATTGTTATTGTTATTGTTATTGTTATTGTTATTGTTATTGTTATTGTTATTGTTATTGTTATTGTTATTGTTATTGTTATTGTTATTGTTATTGTTATTGTTATTGTTATTGTTATTGTTATTGTTATTGTTATTGTTATTGTTATTGTTATTGTTATTGTTATTGTTATTGTTATTGTTATTGTTATTGTTATTGTTATTGTTATTGTTATTGTTATTGTTATTGTTATTGTTATTGTTATTGTTATTGTTATTGTTATTGTTATTGTTATTGTTATTGTTATTGTTATTGTTATTGTTATTGTTATTGTTATTGTTATTGTTATTGTTATTGTTATTGTTATTGTTATTGTTATTGTTATTGTTATTGTTATTGTTATTGTTATTGTTATTGTTATTGTTATTGTTATTGTTATTGTTATTGTTATTGTTACTATTATTGTATCATCTATTAATATCTTCAATATTTATGTATTAAATGTACTACAAATATAGCCTGTGTCTGAAGGTTGCATTATAGTGTAAAAATTTTAAGTAATTGGTTGAGAACTTCTCAAAATGACTTCTTTTCTTTATACATTACTATAGATAGTATGTCATGGTTCTGTTATTGTGTTTAACATTTTTTTACCCTAACTGGAAACTTAAAACAAAGCTTAGATGGCTCTCTTCACACTGGTTTCTTGCTATCTTCCTGACAGGAGCCAAAACGACGAGTGTTTCGGCAGCATTTGTTGAGCGCTGGGGTTTGGGCTGCCATTTGGGTGAGCCCTGGCCTGACACCCAAGGTGTGCAGGGAGTCATTGGCTTCATACGCAAGGTGAGTCAGTCTGCTGGGCAGTGAGGTATTACATGTATTTATCCCCGGGCAACACTAATCACAGTGTTACAATCCTCTCCATAGTAAATGGTAGTTGTTCAGTTTGAATTGGCACATTCCAGACTGCCTGCTTATTTGACTGCCTTTATCCTTTCTCATCATAAATACTGGGAACCAAGGGTACAAATGACTGCTGACTGCCATGTCTGACACCTCTTTGAGCAGTTGTCTCTTCTGGTCTGCCAGTCAGGCATGAGATACATTTTCTATGTGATGGTTTTTTGTATTTGTCAGCAAGCCTTACACATTACCTCTATACCGACAAGTCTGATTCTACTCTAACAGGTGGTAAGTGCCACATCACGAGGTCGACAGTAGCTAGTCACCCAGTGGCAGTAGGTTGCGCCTGCTTGGTGGTGCAGAGGTCTTACACCAATTTCCTGCGGCCTTGTGAAATAGTTTCTCTATTTGTGAGATATGTGTTGAAGGCTGTAAAAAAATTCCTGTAGTTAGCCTTCTGTTACAGTGAGAAAACACTGTGCAGGACTTTGGTTTATATATGTACAGATTTTTTTTGGGGACTCAATCTGTATCAGACCTAATATTTTTTTCTATCGGTAATTTTTTCCACAATCTGTTTTATTTAAAAACAGAAAATCAGCAAAACGTGTGTAACTGGAAGAAAAGAAATTTAATTTCTCAGTGTGAACAAAGAGTTTTATTGAAGTACAAACATGAAAATACCTGTTAATTCCACAATAATGTGGGAGGAGTGCAGGGTGTGGAAATTCATCACAGGACAGTACATGTGTCAACAGAAATATGCAGGACAGTGGAGGTGTAGCAAGAGCAGGGTGGGGAGACTGTCAGCCCTTGGCTTATGATGCAAAGTCTGGAATGCATTACTGCTGCCGTTATCCAGCAGTCGGATGCCCTCATTGCTGAAGACTGTCAAGTTGTTGTGGGAGCTGGTTAAAGAGTTGAGATAGAGAGGCAGACCTGTGAAGGATGTGCAGTGCTGTCTGTGTACTTCTACCATTCTTTGACAAATTTACATTCCCCTAAACTCAATCTGCTGTCAGAAAATGGACTATATGTCTATGCTTTTCTTTCAAGGCTTCCATTTTAGTTTCCACAGTGCAGTTAACAGTCAAGACACGTGTGCACACACTGGGTCTACACCCATGTCATTCTAATGGAGAGTTTCCCCCTGCGGGTCCAGGGTAAGAATAGGCCCGAGGTATTCCCGCCTGTCGTAAGAGGCGACTAAAAGGAGTTTCAACCATTTCAGCCTTCCATGTGATGGTCGCCCTTGGGGTTTGACCTCCATTTTTCAAAATTCTACAGAAGTACGAGCCTTTTGGGGAAGGACGCTTTATGTGGTGTATCACTGGTCCTCAGTGCACTAAGACCTTGGCACTCAGCATTGTAACGGCGTTCTAACCACACCCACTATTCTTCAAATTGGGTCTAAACGCCTGATCGGTTGCACAAGTTATGCCCATAATGAGTCCCATCTGCACTTACGATCATTATGGACCTTCCATGGCACCCGAAATCCAGCTCTGTAGCCAGCCCGTTGTGGTGGGGTCGTCATGTACCCTCTACGTTGTAGCCCACTGACAACACAGGGATCGTACTGCCGATACCTGAGCTGCACCCTCCCCATGTCGGCAAAGGAGTAGATGCCCATCTCCTTGGGCATCTGGACTCCCGGCAATGGTCATCCTGCCAGGTGGCCCTTGCTGAGGCTGGGTGGCGCCCGTGGGGAGAGCCCCTGGTCGGAGTGGGTAGAATCGCGGCGGACATTTCGCAGATGAAACGTCAACGTGTATCATGTCGCTCTGCGGCCGAGTCTATCAAAAGGAAAGGTACTGTTTCTAGTTCTGGTTCTCCTGCCCTTTCCCCCTTGGCCACTCCCTGGGAGGAAGGACAGGGCCGCCGGCTTGGGGCGAAGTACTTCCCCCACTATTTAGTCTGTTCTCGGACCGATGGGCGGACGTTCGCCACCTCCAAGCCCATGTTCTTTGTCCAGCACATCGAGGACATCTTCGCGGAAATCGATGCTCTCAGTAAAATGCGTTCAGGGTCTGTTCTTATAAAGACCGCCTCCGCCACACAGTCGGCGGCGCTCCAGGCGTGCGACCGACTAGGGGACATCAGTGTCTATTGTGCCGCATCTGCCACTGAATAGGATGGGGATATTTTTCATCGGGACCTCCAGCTGCAATCTGATTAGGAGCTCAGGGCCAACCTGGAGCGCCGAGGCGTGCATTTCGTCCGGCGAGTCCAGCGCGGCCCCAAAGATCGTCGCATCGGCACCGGGGCCTTTATCCTCGCCTTTGAGGGGGACGTTCTCCCGGAGAAGGTAAAGGTGACGAGCTACCGGTATGACGTGCGACCTTACGTCCTGCCTCCTATGTGCTGCTTTCGGTGTTTGCGCTTTGGGCACATGTCGTCACGGTTTGAGGCTGAGCCCCTTTGTGGCGATTGTGGACATCCGCTTTGTGACGAACATACATGCACCCCACCACCTCGGTGCGTCCCCCCTGAGGGTCCGGGGGTTAGAATAGGCCCGAGGTATTCCTGCCTGTCGTAAAGGGGCGACTAAAAGCAGTCCCGCCCCCTCAAGGGGGTAGTTAGCGCCTGCGTCCAGAGACGGACGGTTCCACGACCTATAATTGTGGTCTTTCACTTCTTGTTTCTTCCTTCCTTTGGTTGGTTCCTTTCTTTGTTCTTCTCCATATCACTGTCTTTCTTACTCTTTCCCTTGCCTTCTTTCCCTTGCCTTCCTTCCCTTGCCTTCCTTCCCTTGCCGTCTTTCCCTTGCCGTCTTTCCCTTGCCGTCTTTCCCTTGCCGTCTTTCCCTTGCCGTCTTTCCCTTGCCGTCTTTCCCTTGCCGTCTTTCCCTTGCCGTCTTTCCCTTGCCGTCTATCCCTTGCCGTCTATCCCTTGCCGTCTATCCCTTGCCGTCTATCCCTTGCCGTCTTTCCCTTGCCCCGTCTTTCCCTTGCCCCGTCTTTCCCTTGCCCCGTCTTTCCCTTGCCCCGTCTTTCCCTTGCCCCGTCTTTCCCTTGCCCCGTCTTTCCCTTGCCCCGTCTTTCCCTTGCCCCGTCTTTCCCTTGCCCCGTCTTTCCCTTGCCCCGTCTTTCCCTTGCCCCGTCTTTCCCTTGCCCCGTCTTTCCCTTGCCCCGTCTTTCCCTTGCCCCGTCTTTCCCTTGCCCCGTCTTTCCCTTGCCCCGTCTTTCCCTTGCCCCGTCTTTCCCTTGCCCCGTCTTTCCCTTGCCCCGTCTTTCCCTTGCCCCGTCTTTCCCTTGCCCCGTCTTTCCCTTGCCCCGTCTTTCCCTTGCCCCGTCTTTCCCTTGCCCCGTCTTTCCCTTGCCCCGTCTTTCCCTTGCCCCGTCTTTCCCTTGCCCCGTCTTTCCCTTGCCCCGTCTTTCCCTTGCCCCGTCTTTCCCTTGCCCCGTCTTTCCCTTGCCCCGTCTTTCCCTTGCCCCGTCTTTCCCTTGCCCCGTCTTTCCCTTGCCCCGTCTTTCCCTTGCCCCGTCTTTCCCTTGCCCCGTCTTTCCCTTGCCCCGTCTTTCCCTTGCCCCGTCTTTCCCTTGCCCCGTCTTTCCCTTGCCCCGTCTTTCCCTTGCCCCGTCTTTCCCTTGCCCCGTCTTTCCCTTGCCCCGTCTTTCCCTTGCCCCGTCTTTCCCTTGCCCCGTCTTTCCCTTGCCCCGTCTTTCCCTTGCCCCGTCTTTCCCTTGCCCCGTCTTTCCCTTGCCCCGTCTTTCCCTTGCCCCGTCTTTCCCCTTGCCCCGTCTTTCCCCCCTTGCCCCGTCTTTCCCCCCCTTGCCCCGTCTTTCCCCCCCTTGCCCCGTCTTTCCCCCCCTTGCCCCGTCTTTCCCCCCCTTGCCCCGTCTTTCCCCCCCTTGCCCCGTCTTTCCCCCCCTTGCCCCGTCTTTCCCCCCCTTGCCCCGTCTTTCCCCCCCTTGCCCCGTCTTTCCCCCCCTTGCCCCGTCTTTCCCCCCCTTGCCCCGTCTTTCCCCCCCTTGCCCCGTCTTTCCCCCCCTTGCCCCGTCTTTCCCCCCCTTGCCCCGTCTTTCCCCCCCTTGCCCCGTCTTTCCCCCCCTTGCCCCGTCTTTCCCCCCCTTGCCCCGTCTTTCCCCCCCTTGCCCCGTCTTTCCCCCCCTTGCCCCGTCTTTCCCCCCCTTGCCCCGTCTTTCCCCCCCTTGCCCCGTCTTTCCCCCCCTTGCCCCGTCTTTCCCCCCCTTGCCCCGTCTTTCCCCCCCTTGCCCCGTCTTTCCCCCCCTTGCCCCGTCTTTCCCCCCCTTGCCCCGTCTTTCCCCCCCTTGCCCCGTCTTTCCCCCCCTTGCCCCGTCTTTCCCCCCCTTGCCCCGTCTTTCCCCCCCTTGCCCCGTCTTTCCCCCCCTTGCCCCGTCTTTCCCCCCCTTGCCCCGTCTTTCCCCCCCTTGCCCCGTCTTTCCCCCCCTTGCCCCGTCTTTCCCCCCCTTGCCCCGTCTTTCCCCCCCTTGCCCCGTCTTTCCCCCCCTTGCCCCGTCTTTCCCCCCCTTGCCCCGTCTTTCCCCCCCTTGCCCCGTCTTTCCCCCCCTTGCCCCGTCTTTCCCCCCCTTGCCCCGTCTTTCCCCCCCTTGCCCCGTCTTTCCCCCCCTTGCCCCGTCTTTCCCCCCCTTGCCCCGTCTTTCCCCCCCTTGCCCCGTCTTTCCCCCCCTTGCCCCGTCTTTCCCCCCCTTGCCCCGTCTTTCCCCCCCTTGCCCCGTCTTTCCCCCCCTTGCCCCGTCTTTCCCCCCCTTGCCCCGTCTTTCCCCCCCTTGCCCCGTCTTTCCCCCCCTTGCCCCGTCTTTCCCCCCCTTGCCCCGTCTTTCCCCCCCTTGCCCCGTCTTTCCCCCCCTTGCCCCGTCTTTCCCCCCCTTGCCCCGTCTTTCCCCCCCTTGCCCCGTCTTTCCCCCCCTTGCCCCGTCTTTCCCCCCCTTGCCCCGTCTTTCCCCCCCTTGCCCCGTCTTTCCCCCCCTTGCCCCGTCTTTCCCCCCCTTGCCCCGTCTTTCCCCCCCTTGCCCCGTCTTTCCCCCCCTTGCCCCGTCTTTCCCCCCCTTGCCCCGTCTTTCCCCCCCTTGCCCCGTCTTTCCCCCCCTTGCCCCGTCTTTCCCCCCCTTGCCCCGTCTTTCCCCCCCTTGCCCCGTCTTTCCCCCCCTTGCCCCGTCTTTCCCCCCCTTGCCCCGTCTTTCCCCCCCTTGCCCCGTCTTTCCCCCCCTTGCCCCGTCTTTCCCCCCCTTGCCCCGTCTTTCCCCCCCTTGCCCCGTCTTTCCCCCCCTTGCCCCGTCTTTCCCCCCCTTGCCCCGTCTTTCCCCCCCTTGCCCCGTCTTTCCCCCCCTTGCCCCGTCTTTCCCCCCCTTGCCCCGTCTTTCCCCCCCTTGCCCCGTCTTTCCCCCCCTTGCCCCGTCTTTCCCCCCCTTGCCCCGTCTTTCCCCCCCTTGCCCCGTCTTTCCCCCCCTTGCCCCGTCTTTCCCCCCCTGCCCCGTCTTTCCCCCCTTGCCCCGTCTTTCCCCCCCTTGCCCCGTCTTTCCCCCCCTTGCCCCGTCTTTCCCCCCCTCCCCCTTGCCCCCGTCTTTCCCCCTCGTCTTTCCCCCCTTGCCCCGTCTTTCCCCCCTTGCCCCGTCTTCCCCTTGCCCCTTCTATTCTCCCCTCGTCCCGTCTTTCCCCCCCTTGCCCGTCTCCCCCTTGCCCGTCTTTCCCCCCCTTGCCCCGTCTTTCCCCCCCTTGCCCCGTCTTTCCCCCCCTTGCCCCGTCTTTCCCCCCCTTGCCCCGTCTTTCCCCCCCTTGCCCCGTCTTTCCCCCCCTTGCCCCGTCTTTCCCCCCCTTGCCCCGTCTTTCCCCCCCTTGCCCCGTCTTTCCCCCCCTTGCCCCGTCTTTCCCCCCCTTGCCCCGTCTTTCCCCCCCTTGCCCCGTCTTTCCCCCCCTTGCCCCGTCTTTCCCCCCCTTGCCCCGTCTTTCCCCCCCTTGCCCCGTCTTTCCCCCCCTTGCCCCGTCTTTCCCCCCCTTGCCCCGTCTTTCCCCCCCTTGCCCCGTCTTTCCCCCCCTTGCCCCGTCTTTCCCCCCCTTGCCCCGTCTTTCCCCCCCTTGCCCCGTCTTTCCCCCCCTTGCCCCGTCTTTCCCCCCCTTGCCCCGTCTTTCCCCCCCTTGCCCCGTCTTTCCCCCCCTTGCCCCGTCTTTCCCCCCCTTGCCCCGTCTTTCCCCCCCTTGCCCCGTCTTTCCCCCCCTTGCCCCGTCTTTCCCCCCCTTGCCCCGTCTTTCCCCCCCTTGCCCCGTCTTTCCCCCCCTTGCCCCGTCTTTCCCCCCCTTGCCCCGTCTTTCCCCCCCTTGCCCCGTCTTTCCCCCCCTTGCCCCGTCTTTCCCCCCCTTGCCCCGTCTTTCCCCCCCTTGCCCCGTCTTTCCCCCCCTTGCCCCGTCTTTCCCCCCCTTGCCCCGTCTTTCCCCCCCTTGCCCCGTCTTTCCCCCCCTTGCCCCGTCTTTCCCCCCCTTGCCCCGTCTTTCCCCCCCTTGCCCCGTCTTTCCCCCCCTTGCCCCGTCTTTCCCCCCCTTGCCCCGTCTTTCCCCCCCTTGCCCCGTCTTTCCCCCCCTTGCCCCGTCTTTCCCCCCCTTGCCCCGTCTTTCCCCCCCTTGCCCCGTCTTTCCCCCCCTTGCCCCGTCTTTCCCCCCCCTTGCCCCGTCTTTCCCCCCCTTGCCCCGTCTTTCCCCCCCTTGCCCCGTCTTTCCCCCCCTTGCCCCGTCTTTCCCCCCCTTGCCCCGTCTTTCCCCCCCTTGCCCCGTCTTTCCCCCCCTTGCCCCGTCTTTCCCCCCCTTGCCCCGTCTTTCCCCCCCTTGCCCCGTCTTTCCCCCCCTTGCCCCGTCTTTCCCCCCCTTGCCCCGTCTTTCACCCCCTTGCCCCGTCTTTCCCCCCCTTGCCCCGTCTTTCACCCCCTTGCCCCGTCTTTCCCCCCCTTGCCCCGTCTTTCACCCCCTTGCCCCGTCTTTCCCCCCCTTGCCCCGTCTTTCCCCCCCTTGCCCCGTCTTTCACCCCCCTTGCCCCGTCTTTCCCCCCCTTGCCCCGTCTTTCCCCCCCTTGCCCCGTCTTTCCCCCCCTTGCCCCGTCTTTCCCCCCCTTGCCCCGTCTTTCCCCCCTTGCCCCGTCTTTCCCCCCCTTGCCCCGTCTTTCCCCCCCTTGCCCCGTCTTTCCCCCCCTTGCCCCGTCTTTCCCCCCCTTGCCCCGTCTTTCCCCCCTTGCCCCGTCTTTCCCCCCCTTGCCCCGTCTTTCCCCCCCTTGCCCCGTCTTTCCCCCCCTTGCCCCGTCTTTCCCCCCCTTGCCCCGTCTTTCCCCCCCTTGCCCCGTCTTTCCCCCCCTTGCCCCGTCTTTCCCCCCCTTGCCCCGTCTTTCCCCCCCTTGCCCCGTCTTTCCCCCCCTTGCCCCGTCTTTCCCCCCCTTGCCCCGTCTTTCCCCCCCTTGCCCCGTCTTTCCCCCCCTTGCCCCGTCTTTCCCCCCCTTGCCCCGTCTTTCCCCCCCTTGCCCCGTCTTTCCCCCCCTTGCCCCCGTCTTTCCCCCCCTTGCCCCGTCTTTCCCCCCCTTGCCCCGTCTTTCCCCCCCTTGCCCCGTCTTTCCCCCCCTTGCCCCGTCTTTCCCCCCCCTTGCCCCGTCTTTCCCCCCCTTGCCCCGTCTTTCCCCCCCTTGCCCCCGTCTTTCCCCCCCTTGCCCCGTCTTTCCCCCCCTTGCCCCGTCTTTCCCCCCCTTGCCCCGTCTTTCCCCCCCTTGCCCCGTCTTTCCCCCCCTTGCCCCGTCTTTCCCCCCCTTGCCCCGTCTTTCCCCCCCTTGCCCCGTCTTTCCCCCCCTTGCCCCGTCTTTCCCCCCCTTGCCCCGTCTTTCCCCCCCTTGCCCCGTCTTTCCCCCCCTTGCCCCGTCTTTCCCCCCCTTGCCCCGTCTTTCCCCCCCTTGCCCCGTCTTTCCCCCCCTTGCCCCGTCTTTCCCCCCCTTGCCCCGTCTTTCCCCCCCTTGCCCCGTCTTTCCCCCCCTTGCCCCGTCTTTCCCCCCCTTGCCCCGTCTTTCCCCCCCTTGCCCCGTCTTTCCCCCCCTTGCCCCGTCTTTCCCCCCCTTGCCCCGTCTTTCCCCCCCTTGCCCCGTCTTTCCCCCCCTTGCCCCGTCTTTCCCCCCCTTGCCCCGTCTTTCCCCCCCTTGCCCCGTCTTTCCCCCCCTTGCCCCGTCTTTCCCCCCCTTGCCCCGTCTTTCCCCCCCTTGCCCCGTCTTTCCCCCCCTTGCCCCGTCT
Source organism: Schistocerca nitens (assembly GCF_023898315.1). Lineage (NCBI taxonomy): Eukaryota > Metazoa > Arthropoda > Insecta > Orthoptera > Acrididae > Schistocerca > Schistocerca nitens. Next base: position 1,162,383,212 of record NC_064615.1, on the reverse strand, counting down.
TTCCCCCCCCTTGCCCCGTCTTTCCCCCCCTTGCCCCGTCTTTCCCCCCCTTGCCCCGTCTTTCCCCCCCTTGCCCCGTCTTTCCCCCCCTTGCCCCGTCTTTCCCCCCTTGCCCCGTCTTTCCCCCCCTTGCCCCGTCTTTCCCCCCCTTGCCCCGTCTTTCCCCCCCTTGCCCCGTCTTTCCCCCCCTTGCCCCGTCTTTCCCCCCCTTGCCCCGTCTTTCCCCCCCTTGCCCCGTCTTTCCCCCCCCTTGCCCCGTCTTTCCCCCCCTTGCCCCGTCTTTCCCCCCCTTGCCCCGTCTTTCCCCCCCTTGCCCCGTCTTTCCCCCCCTTGCCCCGTCTTTCCCCCCCTTGCCCCGTCTTTCCCCCCCTTGCCCCGTCTTTCCCCCCCTTGCCCCGTCTTTCCCCCCCCTTGCCCCGTCTTTCCCCCCCTTGCCCCGTCTTTCCCCCCTTGCCGCTCCCCCTTGCCCCGTCTTTCCCCCCCTTGCCCCGTCTTTCCCCCCCTTGCCCCGTCTTTCCCCCCCTTGCCCCGTCTTTCCCCCCCTTGCCCCGTCTTTCCCCCCCTTGCCCCGTCTTTCCCCCCCTTGCCCCGTCTTTCCCCCCCTTGCCCCGTCTTTCCCCCCCCTTGCCCCGTCTTTCCCCCCCTTGCCCCGTCTTTCCCCCCCTTGCCCCGTCTTTCCCCCCCTTGCCCCGTCTTTCCCCCCCCTTGCCCCGTCTTTCCCCCCCTTGCCCCGTCTTTCCCCCCCTTGCCCCGTCTTTCCCCCCCTTGCCCGTCTTTCCCCCCCTTGCCCCGTCTTTCCCCCCCTTGCCCCGTCTTTCCCCCCCTTGCCCCGTCTTTCCCCCCCTTGCCCCGTCTTTCCCCCCCTTGCCCCGTCTTTCCCCCCCCTTGCCCCGTCTTTCCCCCCCTTGCCCCGTCTTTCCCCCCCTTGCCCCGTCTTTCCCCCCCTTGCCCCGTCTTTCCCCCCCTTGCCCCGTCTTTCCCCCCCTTGCCCCGTCTTTCCCCCCCTTGCCCCGTCTTTCCCCCCCTTGCCCCGTCTTTCCCCCCCTTGCCCCGTCTTTCCCCCCCTTGCCCCGTCTTTCCCCCCCTTGCCCCGTCTTTCCCCCCCTTGCCCCGTCTTTCCCCCCCTTGCCCCGTCTTTCCCCCCCCTTGCCCCGTCTTTCCCCCCCTTGCCCCGTCTTTCCCCCCCTTGCCCCGTCTTTCCCCCCCTTGCCCCGTCTTTCCCCCCCTTGCCCCGTCTTTCCCCCCCTTGCCCCGTCTTTCCCCCCCTTGCCCCGTCTTTCCCCCCCTTGCCCCGTCTTTCCCCCCCTTGCCCCGTCTTTCCCCCCCTTGCCCCGTCTTTCCCCCCCTTGCCCCGTCTTTCCCCCCCTTGCCCCGTCTTTCCCCCCCTTGCCCCGTCTTTCCCCCCCTTGCCCCGTCTTTCCCCCCCTTGCCCCGTCTTTCCCCCCCTTGCCCCGTCTTTCCCCCCCTTGCCCCGTCTTTCCCCCCCTTGCCCCGTCTTTCCCCCCCTTGCCCCGTCTTTCCCCCCCTTGCCCCGTCTTTCCCCCCCCTTGCCCCGTCTTTCCCCCCCTTGCCCCGTCTTTCCCCCCCTTGCCCCGTCTTTCCCCCCCTTGCCCCGTCTTTCCCCCCCTTGCCCCGTCTTTCCCCCCCTTGCCCCGTCTTTCCCCCCCTTGCCCCGTCTTTCCCCCCCTTGCCCCGTCTTTCCCCCCCTTGCCCCGTCTTTCCCCCCCTTGCCCCGTCTTTCCCCCCCTTGCCCCGTCTTTCCCCCCCTTGCCCCGTCTTTCCCCCCCTTGCCCCGTCTTTCCCCCCCTTGCCCCGTCTTTCCCCCCCTTGCCCCGTCTTTCCCCCCCTTGCCCCGTCTTTCCCCCCCTTGCCCCGTCTTTCCCCCCCTTGCCCCGTCTTTCCCCCCCTTGCCCCGTCTTTCCCCCCCTTGCCCCGTCTTTCCCCCCCTTGCCCCGTCTTTCCCCCCCTTGCCCCGTCTTTCCCCCCCTTGCCCCGTCTTTCCCCCCCTTGCCCCGTCTTTCCCCCCCTTGCCCCGTCTTTCCCCCCCTTGCCCCGTCTTTCCCCCCCTTGCCCCGTCTTTCCCCCCCTTGCCCCGTCTTTCCCCCCCTTGCCCCGTCTTTCCCCCCCTTGCCCCGTCTTTCCCCCCCTTGCCCCGTCTTTCC